>NC_048238.1:13647484-13660405 GCF_002007445.2 Ailuropoda melanoleuca
CCTGTGCTCATCAGGACAAGTGCACTCTTTAATCCCCATCACCTATTTCACCCATCCCCCCACCCCCTCCCCTCTGGTAACCATCAGTTTGTTCTCTGTTATTAGGATTTGATTGACTTCTTGATTTCTCTCTCTCTCTTTTCCCTTTGCTTGTTTTATTTCTTAAATTCCACATGAGTGAAATCATATGGTACTTGTCTTTCTCTGACTGACTTATTTTGCTAAGCATTATACTCTAGCCCCATCCATATCATTGCAAATGGCAAGATTTTGTTCTTTTTGATGGTTGAGTAATATTTCTTTATATATGTTATTTATAGTAAATATATGTATTACTTATAGTAAATATATATGTTATTTATAGTAAATATATATATTTACTTGGGCTGCTTCCATATCTTGACTGTTGTAAAGAATGCTGCTATAAACTATAAACATAGGGGTGCATGGAAATGAAGCTTTTCTTAAAAACAATAGTATGAAAGTTAACAGCAATTGAATATTTAGAGTAGGGAGTGGTATTTTAAAATCTAGTTCTAGAGGATTAGTGAGGGTTTTGTGGCTCACTTGCAATGTCACTGTATCTGTAGGTTCTTTTTTTTTTTTTCTTCTTACCACTAAAGACTGCACTTTATACTGCTGGAGCATGCATATGCCTATATGTTTGTGAGCATAACTTTAGCCACTCCGTAATCTTTCACCTTTTAAAGAGGATTTCTGAAAATGTAATTAATATTCATAGAACTTAGCATGGTTGTCTAGCCCTTAAGAAGTCCTATGTATGTAGAAAGTTCTGCAATTGCTGTTCTGTGGTTGAGCTGAACTAGGTAGACAAAAAGTCCGTGTCTTATTTTTTTTTAAAGATTTTATTTATTTATTTGACAGACAGCCAGCGAGAGAGGGAACACAAGCAGGGGGAGTGGGAGAGGAAGAAGCAGGCTCCTAGTGGAGAAGCCTGATGTGGGGCTCGATCCCAGAACGCCGGGATCACGCCCTGAGCCGAAGGCAGAAGCTTAAACGCTGTGCCACCCAGGCGCCCTGAAAAAAGTCTGTGTCTTAAAACACAAACCATGGCCATTACTTGAGGCCCTCAGAATATTTCCAAGCATGTAAATTTATTAAATCCTGTTGCAGCTTCTCAACTGAAAAAGGAATAGGTGACTGAGGCCACACAGCAAGTAAATGACAGCTGGGCACCTGCTAAAGCTTATGTTGTAGTCAATAATACATGGAGTGTGATAAGAGAAAGTGGGCATATTAAATGTGAATGTGTTGGTTCACCACTCCTAAGGAATTGGGGAGGGGACTTTCCTGGTGTTAGAATCCGTGCTCCTTTGAAGTATATATGATTTAGAAAGAACCCAAGGCACAGTGCATTTGCATGAGTGAGTGTATATTCTTGATGTCCAGTTGAAACCTGCTTGTAGAAGACTGCTTCAGATGTTGGCAAAGGGAGACATGCCTAGAAGATTGCTTGTAGTAAATCTGTCAGAGCTGTAAGTTTTCTTATTCAGCCCAGCAAAATAAAATACATCCTTCCCCATTCATCTAATATAATTGTAATAATCCAGTATTCTTCATACAGATAAAAACATCAGAGGGGTGCCTGGGTGGGTCAGTCATTAAGCGTCTGCCTTCAGCTCAAGTTGTGGTCCCGGGGTCCTGGGATCGAGCCCTGTGCGGGGCTCCCTGCTCAGTGGGGATCCTGCTTCTCCCTCTCCCTTTGCCTGCTGCTCCCCCTGCTTGTGCTTATTCTCTGTCTGTTAAATAAATAAATGAAATCTTAAAAAAAATGAACATCAGAGGCATCCTGGACAGGGAAGTGTAATCAGAAGAGATTCAAACAAAGCTAGCAGTCAGCAGCCACCTAATTTTACCAGCCATTTTAGTGGTGTGTGGTGTGGTGTGTCATGTCGTATCTTGGTATGTGTGTGCATGCTCCATTTACCTCAATTTGCATTTCCCCATGAGTGTATTAGCCATTCTTTATTTTATTTTTTAAAAATTTTATTTATTTATTTGAGAGAGAGAGAGGGAAAGCATGAGAGGGGGAGAAGCGGAGGGAGAAGCAGACCGCCCACTGAGCAGGGAGCTGGATGCAGGGCTAGATCCCAGGACTCTGGGATCATGACCTGATTTAAAGGCAGATGCTTAACTGACTGAGCCACCCAGGTGCCCCTAGCCATTCTTTAAAACAAATGTAGACATTTTTAGCCTTTCCCTGTTAAACAGGAACCTGTAAGTTCAGAATTAAGTGGCCCAACAGGTATAACTGCCCAAATCATGGAGTCACTAACCATCCCTGGTAATTTCTACGGTAACAACCAGATTTTTTTTTTTTGTAAGCATATAATTAAGATTACTATAACATTTCAGGCAAGGTGAAAATCTTACCTGGATAAATGTTTTACAAAAATACTTAATTTTGTCTCCTCCTTGCAGTAAAAAAAAAAACAAAACTACTATACCTGTTACTTTGTCATGAAAATGAGTTATATTAAGGATTTTTTTCCGTTGAAATGTGTATATATATATGTTTTAATAGATTTAATTTTTTCAGAGCAGTTTTATGTTCACAGCAAAATTATGGGGAAGGTACAGAAAATTCCCATACATCCCCTACCAGCGCACATGCACAGCCTCCCCCATTATCAACATCCCTCACCAGACTGGTACATTTGTTATAGTCGACATTGACATTGACATATTATTATTGCCCAAAGTCCATAGGCTGCATTAGGGTTCACTCTTGGTGGTGTACATTCTACATTTAAAAAAAATATATTTATTAAGACTTAATTTTTTATTTATTTAATTTTACTTGAGAGAGAATGAGAGAGAGAGAGAAAGAGAGAGAGAGAGAGCATGAGAGGGGGGAGGGTCAGAGAGAGAAGCAGGACTCAATCCTGGGACTCCAGGATCATGACCTGAGCTGAAGGCAGTTTCTTAACCAACTGAGCCACCCAGGTGCCTAAAACTTAATTTTTTTAGAGCAGTTTTAGGTTAATAGCAAAATTGAGGGAGAGGTGCATAGGGTTCCCATATACCCCCTCGTCACACACATACACAGCCTTCCCCATTAGGAATACTCCCTTCCAGAGTGGTACATTTGTTACAATTGGTGAACCTACATTGACCTATCATAATTACCCTGAGCCCATAGTTTATATTATCGTTCACTCTTGGTGTTGAACATTGTATGGGTTTGGACAAATGTATAATGATGTGTATTTATCATTAAAATATCATACAGAATAGTTCCATTGACCTAAAAATCCTCTGTGTGCTGCATAGTCATCCCTTCCACTTAGCCCTAACCCCAGGCCACCACTGATCTTTTTACTGTCTATAGTTTTGCCTTTTTAAGAATGTCTTATAGTTAGAAAAACACAGTATGTAATCTTTTCAGATTGGCCTCTTTCATTAATAATATGCATTTAAGATTTCTCCATGTCTTTTCATAGCTTGATGGCTCATTTCTTTTTAGTGCTGAATAATACTCCATTGTCTGGATGTACCAGAGTTTATTTATCCATTCATGAACTGGAGGATATCTTGGTTGCTTTCAAGTGTTGGCAGTTATAGATCAAGTTGCTATAAACATCTGTGTGCAGATTTTTGTGTGGACTCAAGTTTTCAACTCCTTTGTGTAAATACCAGGGAGTGTGATTGCTGGATTATATAGTAAGAGTGTCTCTAGTTTTGCAGGAAACTGCCAAACTGCCTTCCAAAGTGGTTGTATCATTTTGCAGCCCCCTCAGCAATGCATGAGAGTTCATGTTTCTCCACATTCTCACCAGCATTTAATGATGTCAGTGTTTTTTATTTTGACCATAGGAACATAGTGGTATCTCGTTGTTTTAATTTGCAGTTCCCTTATGACATGATGTTGAGCATCATGTCATAAGCTTATTTGCCGTCTTGAATTATATTTTAATGCATCACAATAGCCTATTTTGAAAAGGTCTTTTGGTCCTATTTTTACAGTATTTATCTTCATTTGCTGATTTATTTTAAAAGCCAGACCAGTACTAGGTGAAAATGGTAGAACACAACCCTTTAAATTAGAAAAAAGAAAATATGAATGTCTGAGAAACATAGTTTTTGTTTTAAGACAAAGAACTACAAATGCTAGAATGGTTGGTTTCTCAGGTCATGAAGTATTTTGTTGGTGTTCAAGGCCAGCATTTTACTAGAAGGCATAGGGTGGTGTGGTGGGAAACAGGTTTGGGTTTGGCATGCATTTGAGTTTCTGTTGTTCAAAATGGACAGTTCTAGGTGCTGAGGTTACAACAATGAATCAAACACAAATCCCTGTCTTCATAGAGTTTACATTCCAATGCATATGTTTTTTATTCTTCAGTTTATTTAAGAAACAATTTGAAATACAACCTCCAGAGGGGCACCTGGCTGGCTCAGTTGGTAGAGCACATGACTCTCTTTTTTTATTATTATTTGACAGAGAGAGAGTCCAAGCAGGAGGAGGGGCAGATGGAGAGGGGAAGCAGGCTCCCCCCTGAGCAGGGAGCCCCATGCAGGGCTTGATCCCAGGACCCCAGGATCATGACCTGAGCCCAAGGCAGATGCTTAACCACCTGAGCCACCCAGGTGCCCCAGAGCACATGACTCTTGATAAAGGGGTTGTGAGTTCAAGCCCCATGATGGGTGTAGAGCTTACTTTAAAAAAAAAAAAGAGGAATATAACCTCTAGAAATAAAATATCTACCTTAAAGTAGCAAGTTTTGTATTCGATGTAATGAATTAAAGTATATAGACTGATTTATAATATTTATCTTTTAGGATGATGTGTTAGTCTCTGGGAATGCTGTGCATATTTGAAGTAGTCATAATTTGTTTTAGTTTTTATGATAGTCAACTCTTCTTTATTTTTAAATAGTCTATTTTTTAATTGGAATATAATTAACATGTAACATTATATCAGTTTCAGGTATACAACATAACGATTTGGTATTTGTATATTTTGTGAAATGATCACCTCAGTAAGTCTACATCCGTCACCACAGATAGCTAAACATTTTTTTGTGTGATCAGAACTTTTATGATATACTCTCTTAGCAACTTTCAAATATATAATATAGTATTAACTATAGTCACCATGCCGTACATTAAATCCCCATGACTTATTTATTTTACAACTTGAAGTTTGTAACTTTTGATCATTTTCACCCTTCCTTCCCCAACATATCTGTCCTCTGTATTTATGAGTTCAAGTTTTTTGTTTTTAGATTCCACATGTAAATGAGATCATATGGTGTTTGTCTTTCTCTAACCTGATGGTTAACTCTTAGATATTAAAGGGAATAGCTATAAAACACTGCTGATTCTGTAATAGCAGGGAAAATCATTGAATTGGAAAAAAGCCAATAAATGTCTGATCGTTTAAGCAGCTTTGATTGAGGTAAAGAAGTAAAACAGAGCTGCTAGAAGCAGGGGATATTTTAAAAATTCCTGTGCACTGAATCAGGTTTTTGTTTTTTTTAAAGATTTATTTATTTTAGAGAGAGAGAGCATGCAGGGTGGGAGGAGGGCAGAGAGAATCTCAAGCAGACTCCCCACTGAGTGCAGAGGGTGTGGGGGCTCCATCCCACGACCCTGAGATCACCACCATAGCCAAAATCAGGAGTCCGACATGGGTGGCTGGGTGGTGCAGTTGGTTGGGTGTCCAACTCTTGGTTTTGGCTCAGGGCATGATGTTGGGGGTCACAAGATCGGTGCCGAGTGGGGCTCTGAATTCAGCGAGGAGTCTGCTGAAGTTCTCTCTCGCTCTCTCTCCACCCCCTCCCTGTGCTCGCTTTCTGTCTTTCTCTAAAGTAAATAAGTAAATCTTAAAAAATAAAAAAAGAGTCGGTTGCTCAGGGCGTCTGGGTGGTGCAGTTAAGTGTCCGACTCTTAGTTTTTGGCTAAGGTCCTGATCTCAGGGTTGTGAGATTGAACTCTATGTCGGGCTCCCAGCTCAGAATGGAATGTGTTTGAGATTCTCTCTCCCTCTCCTTCTGCCCCTCCTGCTTGTGCGCATGCTCTCTCTCTCTCTCAAATAAATAAAATCTTTATTTTTTAATTTTTTAAAAGATTTTATTTATTTCTTAGAAAGTGAGAGAGATCACAGAGGGAGAGGGAGAAGCAGACTCACTGCTGAATAAGAGGAGAGCCCAATGCCAGACTCGATCCCAGTTCCCTGAGATCATGACCGGAGCCAAAAGCAGCCGCTTAACTGACTGAGCCACCCAGGTGCCCCAGTAAATAAATCTTAAAAAAAAAAAAAAAAACGTCTGAAGCTCAACTGACTGAGCCACCCAGGTGCCCCATGCATGGACTCACCTTTGGGAAGAAGTCCTATTTAAAGGTTTTCTTGTAATTCATTGAAGCAACTGTTTAATCATTAAAGAAAACTATAGGTGAATACAAAATTTTGTGAACTTTGTCCATTGTTAGATTATTAGCCAGAACTGTTTTTTAAAAAATGAAAATAAGGCAGTTTTCTGTTTTTGCATCTTTATATCATATCCCTTTGTAACATAGACTTTAAGGACATAGAGGCCAGAATACTAAAACAGTAAGAATGTATGCTGTTTGAGATAGTGTTCTATTTTTTGTAAAAAAGAAAGAATGCCAGGGGCGCCTGGGTGGCTCAGTCGTTAAGTGTCTGCCTTCGGCCCAGGGCGTGATCCCAGAGTTCTGGGATCGAGCCCTGCATCAGGCTCCCTGCTCTACTGGGACCCTGCTTCTTCCTGTCCCACTCCCCCTGCTTGTGTTCCCTCTCTCCCTGGCTATCTCTCTCTCTCTCTCTGTCAAATAAATAAAATCTTAAAAAAAAAAGAAAAGAAAAAAGAAAGCCAGCAGATATAGGAAGTTCCAGAGCCAAACTATTGTGTGGTTAAAAGAGGGACATTTGCATAATAGTTGCTTGTTGACTCTTATAAGAAAAATACTTCAGGTGTGCAAAACTTAAAGGACTACCCAACAAATAAGTAAAACAGTTTATTCAGTGTGAAGGTTTCCTGTGACCTTCTTCTCTGGTCCCATTCTCTTCCCTTCCAATGCCACAGGTTACTGCTGTCCTGAATTTGGTGTTCATGAATTGAAAAAAATGGGACAACTGGGTGGCTCAGTTGGTTAAGCGTCTACCATGGGCTCAGGTCATTATCCAAGGTCCTGGGATCAAGCCCCACATCAGGCTCCTTGCTCAGTGGGGAGTCTGCTTTTCCTTCTGCCTGATGCTTCCCCTGCTGTGCTCTCTCTCTCTCACTCTCTGATAAATAAATAACATCTTTACAAAATAAAACAAAAAAATGTTAATACTTTTATTATACTTGTGGATATTGTGTGTGTATCTGTACAGCGTGTGTGTGTGTATGTGTGTATATGTCACTAAAACAATATATTGTTTTGTGTGGGTTTTCACCTTTTTTTTTTGAAGATTTTATTTATTTAGTTGACACACACACAGAGAAAGAGAGAGAGTGCACAAGTAGGTGGAGTGGCAGAAGGAGAAATGGGCTCCCTGCTGAGCAGAGAGCCCAACAGGGGTCTCCATCCCAGGACCCCGGGATCATGATGCAAGCTGAAGGTAGAGAGACGCTTAACTGACTCAGCCATCCAGGCACCCCTGTATGACTTTTCAACTTAAAATTAGGAGTATTGTACTCTGTAACCTGTGACTTGTTTTTCCTCATTATTATGTTTTTGAGATTTGTCTTTGTTGACTCATGTAGCTCTAGTTCATTTATGTTTCATTTTAAAAAAATCTTCATTACCTGGGGCGCCTGGGTGGCTCAGTTGTTAAGCATCTGCCTTTGGCTCAGGGCGTGATCCCAGGGTCCTGGGATCGAGCCCTATATCGGGCTCCTCTGCTGGGAGACTGCTTCTTCCTCTCCCACTCCCCCTGCTTGTGTTCCCTCTCTCACTGGCTGTCTCTCTCTCCGACAAATAAATAAATAAAATCTTTTAAAAAAATGTTCATTACCTATTTTACAGTGACTCATCATTATGGTGTTGTAGAGGCCTTTATGCCTGAGGAAAGTAGGTGGCATTTTTATTTGTATAGAGTGTCACATGACTGGGGGACTGTGCTAAATGTGTATATTAAAAGCTCCTTTATGGGTAGCAGAATGCACACTGATATTCTTCAAGTGTTAGAAGACCTTAGAGTTAATTGATTGGGCTTTCATAGGCTTGCTTTTTTTCTCATCTTTTTTTTTTTAATTTCTGGTGCATCCTGTGAATGAATGTCACCATCTCGACATTTATTTTTGTTACATTTTTTAAAATTTAAATTCAGTTAGCCAACACAGTACATCATCAGTTTCAGATGTAGTGTTCAACAGTTCATCAGTTGCGCTTAACACCCAGTGCTCATCACATCCTGTGCCCTCCTTAATGCCCATCGCCCAGTTATCCCATCCCCCAACCCTCTCATCTTTTTTTAAATGGAAAATCTCAAACAAGTAGATAGAATAATACATTAAACTCCTCTGTGCTTGCCATCCATGCTCAACAACCATCAGTGTACGTGTGGTCAGTTCTGTTCTGTGTTCTCACTTTTGTACCCTACCCGCTCTGTTATCCTAAAGCAAGTCTCAGACATCACATGATTCATAGGGTTTATCTTTAAAGAAGGAACATGGGAATGGTCAGAGGAGATGGGAACATGGAAGGGTTTAATATAGGCAGAAAAGGTATCTGGCCTTTGGTCAAATGGCAAGACTGAACAATGGTTCCACATGATCCAGCTATTTGCAGTCTTTAAGATAATGATATTTGAGACTGATTTAGAACGATTGGGTAAACCAATAGGGAGACTGAAAAGGTAACAAAAGTGAAGACTAGAAATTCAAGATGGGGGTGCATGGCTGGTTCAGTCGGTGGAGCGTGTGACTCTTGATCTTGAGGTCATGAGTTCAAGCCCTGAGTTGGGTTAGAGATCACTTAAAAAAATGCAAGATGGATTTGAATATTGGCCTAGTTTCACATGCATAGCTGGGAACTGTCCTACTTTAAGGGTATGGAAAATTGGTTGTGAGGAAATCTTGAGTTGTTTCACTAATTATCAGTAACTTTTTAAAGAGGGTTTGGTTCCTTTCCAGGTTTTTTTTTTTCTCCATATTTTCTCTTTGTTTCGTAAAGGCAAGTATCTAGGATTTTGTATTTGCATCATTCTCTTCTTTAGTACATGTCTTTTGGTGGGCAACTAAGTCCGTTTGGGCTGCTATAACAAATACCACAGACTGGGTGGCTTATAAACCATGGAAATTTACTGCCCATAATTCTGGAGGCTGGTAGTCCAAAATCATGGTACCAGCGTGTTTGCCTTCTGGTGAAGGCACCTTCTTGCCGTGTCCTTAAATGGTGGAAAAGGCTAGGGATCTCTCTGGAGCCTGTTTATAAGGCATTAAATCCCATTCATGAGGGCTCTACCCTCATGACCTAAGTACCTTCCAAAGGCCCTGCCTCTTAATACCATCACATTGGGCATTAGAGTTTCAGCATACGTATTTTTTGGGGGACACACATTCAGATCATAGCAGTAACTAACCAGCCTGGGTTGCTCAGGCCTGTGGGGTTTCCTGGGGCATGAGACTCAGTTTTCAAAGCAGGACAGTTGCAGGCAAACTGGGATGGTTGGTCACCCCCCTCTTTGGTTACTACATTAATTATCTATTGCTCTATAATGACTTTGCATAAATTTAAATTGCAGCTTAAAACAACACATTTATTATTTTATTGTTTCTTTGGGTCAGGAGTCCTGACATGGCTTAGCTGGGTCCTCAGGTTGTGGTTTCACAAGGCTGAAATGCTGGGTGGCATTCCTTTGTGGAGCTTGGGGACCTCTTCCAAGCTCATGTCATGGTTAGCAGAATTCAGTTGCTCGTGAGTTTAGGACTGAAGCTCTCAGCTACTAGAGACCACCTGCAGTTCCCTGCCACATGGCTCTTTCCATAAGCAGTTCATAATATGGCTGTTGGCTGCTGCTTCTTTTTTTAAAGATTTTTTTTATTTGACAGAGCAAGAATACAGGTAGGTGGAGCAGCAGGCAGAGGGAAGAGGGGAAGCAGGCTCCCCATGGAGCAGGGAGCCCCATGTGGGGCTCGATCCCAGCACCCTGGGATCATGACCTGAGCCAAAGGCAGTTGCTTAACCAGCTGAGCCACCCAGGTGCCCCTGGCTGTTGGCTTCTTTAAGGAGATTCTCTCTCGCCAGTTGGCTTAGAGGAGTGACACCCCATTGCCTTTGCCATATCCATAGAAGCAAGTCACAGGTTTTGTCTGCACTGAAGGGGAGAGGATTATTCAAAAGCAAAGACACCAGGAAATGAGAATTATTCGTGGTATGTGTCACCTTAGGAACTTTGTACCACTCTTGCCTTCCAGAGTTTTCTGAAGCAGAAAATTACTCTGTTTAGCTTTTTTGGGCCAGATAATATAGATGTTTTTGCTCAACAACGCATTTAAAATTTATCTTTTTAAAATACATTTTCATGCATAATTCATTTTCTTATGCCAAGTAGAACTGGTAACTATATTATCTTCTTATGTATTATTTTCAATTTTAGTCTTTTGGCAGTTTGTTTTTCCCCTTAACTAGTAGGAGGCAGGAAAAGAAGTGGAAAAGCAGATATGAATGCCCTGCATGTCCCTGCCTGCCCAGAATACTCTAAAGCAGGCCTGGGTGCATTTCAGGGGTCTGTGAATTTAGGTGTGGAGAAAGATACATTTTTATTTGCACCAGCCACAAACTGAAATCAAACATTTCCTTCTATTGTGCATATAGGCAACAAACCACAGTAGTAGTAGTAGTACCTGTGATTTCATCACCTATAGAAATAGGATTTTTAAAAATCGTATTATAATTATCACAGGTAGTAATGCATATTCAAACACATGCATTACTACCACAAACTTGCTTTTTAATATTTTTATAGCTATATTTCAGTATGTTTCTTTTATAATCCTGTCTATTTTAAGTGTGTCATGTTATGCATTTAAAAACTGTATTCTGAAAAGAGGTCCATGCAGACTACCAAAGGGTGGGAGGGCATAGCACAAAAACAATTAAGAAGCCCTGCTCTGAAGAGTTGTGAGGTGTCTGGACTAGGAATTTCAGTTCTTCATAGTTGATTGTTTCCAAAGTCAGAATGGCAGCAGCACTGCTGGCAAGTCTGGGTCAGGAATGAGATTCCATAAGGCTGCAGTGGTCCCTAACCCTCCAGTCAGAATGAATGCTCAGCTGTTTCCACCAGGACTTCACCCTGCAGTCCCTCCAGTACCTGCTCAACACCTTTCTTTTTTTTTTATTTTTAAAGATTTTATTTATTTATTTGACAGAGATAGAGACAGCCAGCGAGAGAGGGAACNTTTCCACCAGGACTTCACCCTGCAGTCCCTCCAGTACCTGCTCAACACCTTTCTTTTTTTTTTATTTTTAAAGATTTTATTTATTTATTTGACAGAGATAGAGACAGCCAGCGAGAGAGGGAACACAAGCAGGGGGAGTGGGAGAGGAAGAAGCAGGCTCCCAGCAGAGGAGCCTGATGTGGGGCTCGATCCCATAACGCCGGGATCACGCCCTGAGCCGAAGGCAGCCGCTTAACCGCTGTGCCACCCAGGCGCCCTTGCTCCTGACCTTTCTATCTGGCCCTCTCTACTCTTCTTCATTCCAGAGAACCCCTGTGGAGCGCATGCCAGCTGGCTTTTGGGCCTGTTTTATTTACCACTATTCTCTCTACTTCAGAGACTGGCTAGACGATGAACCTGAAAGGAAAAGTGATTTTTAACAGACTGGAGAAACTCGGCTCTCCTCATAATTTAATTCAGGACCAGGAGAGGCTATTTAATATTAGGTTAGTAGTAAATGTTTGGTTTGACTTAATTCATTTGTAACACTTTGCCATTGGTTTACAGAAAAATGGCTTTGTTCGGCCTCCTGGGGGTAATTAAATGTTTCACCTGTGTTAATTTCCTGACTAATTGATGTAAATCCCATAAATACCAGCAATTAAGAATTGTTTTTGCTTTTTTTTTTAAAGCAGGCTTTCTTAAATGTGTAATGTTTGCCCTGATGCTGTCAAAAGAACATATTTAATGCAATAATCTTTTTGTTTATCCCTTAGTTCAGGGTCAGTCTTGTGAAAAACGGATGATTTTACATGAATCAGGTTTTTGACCCTGGAGATGTTTGATGTGCTTGCTTTTTGAGTTTTTTTTTCTCCTTTAGGATTCCTTTAAAATTGTTTTAAAATGTTTTAATTTCTCTTCTTTGCATACACTCTGGTAACTTTGAATCATGTTATTGGGAGATGGCACTGGAAGCAAGTGTGTGAAATTTACCATGTGGATGTCTTAGATTCTTTCTTCTTCTTCTTCTTCTTCTTTTTTTTAAAAAGATTTTATTTATTTATTCGACAGAGATAGAGACAGCCAGCGAGAGAGGGAACACAAGCAGGGGGAGTGGGAGAGGAAGAAGCAGGCTCATAGCAGAGGAGCCTGGTGGGGCTCGATCCCATAACACCGGGATCACGCCCTGAGCCGAAGGCAGACGCCTAACTGCTGTGCCACCCAGGCATCCCTCTTTTATTCTTCTTATTTTAGAGAGAGAGAGAGAGAGAGAGGGAGAGTACAAGCTGGGGGGAGGGGCAAAGGGAGAGTGAGAGAGAGAATCTTTTCTTTTAAAAATACATACCTATTTTTGTTCTTTTTAAAAAAGATTTATTTGTTTGACAGAGAGAGCGCACGAGAGCACAAGCAGGAGAGGCAGAGGGAGAGGCAGACTCGCCTGCTGAGCAGGGAGCCTGATGTGGGGCTTGATCCCAGGACCCGGGGATCGTGACCCAATCTGAAGGCAGATGCTTAACGACTGAGCCACCCAGGCGCCCTGGGAGAGAGAGAATCTTTTTTTTTTTTTTTT
>NC_048238.1:13660474-13714908 GCF_002007445.2 Ailuropoda melanoleuca
TTTATTTATTTATTTGACAGAGATAGAGACAGCCGGCGAGAGAGGGAACACAAGCAGGGGGAGTGGGAGAGGAAGAAGCAGGCTCATAGCAGAGGAGCCTGATGTGGGGCTCGATCCCACAATGCAGGGATTCACGCCCTGAGCCGAAGGCAGACGCTTAACCGCTGTGCCACCCAGGCGCCCCGAGAGAGAGAATCTTAAGCAGGCTCCAAACCCAGCTGAGCCGGAATCAAGAGTCAGACACGCAACCAACTGAGCCGGAATCAAGAGTCAGACACGCAACCAACTGAGCCCCCCGGGCACCCCTAGATTCTTTTAATTTATTCTTTGTTCTATATCAAGTTTTCTCCACCTCGGCATTATTAACACTTTGGGCCAGATCATTCTTTGCTGTGGGGGCTGTCCTATGCATTAGAAAATGTCTAGTACCATCCCTGGTCTCTATCCAATGCATGCCAGTATCTGCCCTTCCCCTAGTTGTTACAACCAAAAATGTTTCCAGATAATTGTTCCTTGGGGAAAAATCTCAGGTTGTAGATATGTGATGACAATCATGCTAACTACTACCATTTTTTTACTGATTACCATGTAATTGGCCTTGTCCTATAACTTGTAGAATGCTTATCTCATTTAATTTTCACAACTAACCACAAAGTAGGTATTATTGCCCGCAGTTTGACGAAGACAAAATGGAGGTACAGAGATTTCAGTAACTTGCCCATGGTCACATAGATATGTGACTTCTGGTAATATTTTTCATAATTATTTGGGTTGAAATTCAGTCTTTGTTGAAGAGACAAACTAAAAAAGAAAGGGGGGGTTTCCTAATGATGTCTCAATGGCGAGGCTGTGGCTTTCATAGCAATTCTGTGTAAATGTTGGAATTCTTGCTTTGAAGGGGTGAGTCTATGGGTCTGAGTAGGAGATTTGAACCTACTTCTAAGGAGCTTCAGTATGGTAAAGCAGAACATGAGACAGTCTAGGGTCAAGGCTGATTAAACTTCAAAGCCAAGGAAGCCATCAGAAATTGGGGTAAGGCTTAGGCACCCCTTCATAATTTATTTTATTCTACCTAATATATCTAAAATATTATTACTTCAGGGCCTCCTGGCTGGCTCAGTTGATGGAGCATGTGACTCTTGATCTAGGGGTTGTGAGTTAGAGCCCCATGTTCAGTGTAGCGATTACTTAAGAATAAAATGGTTAAAAAAATTAAAGCTGGGGATTTGAAAAATGTCAAATGAGGTTTACATGACGAGAAGAAAAATTAATACATTGGCTTGGTGGGGAAATCAAGGTTTAGTAGAATTTTTGCTCAGTTTAAATTTTAGAAAGCATTTTCAAGATTTTATTTTGATACTAAATATTTATGTTAATGTGGGCTCAGTGGTTCTAGAAATAAACTTGTCTTTTTAAATATTTCTATGTCAATTCTCCCAAATATAATTTGATGATTCAAGTAGAAAAAAAGAAAGAAATGAATGAAATCTTGCCATTTGCAGCAACATGAGTGGATCTAAATGGTATAATGCTAAGTGAAATAAGTCAGAGAAAGACACGATATGATTTCACTCTTGTGGATTTTAAGAAACAAAACAAAGGAAAAAAGATAAACAAAAAACCAGACTCTGGAGAAAAAACTGATGGTTACCAGAGGGGGAATAGATGAAATAGGTGATGGGAATTAAGAGTACACTAACCATGATGAGCACTGGGTAACGTAGAGAATTGTCAGATCACTATATTGTACACCTGAGACTAATATACTCTATGTTAATTGTACTGGAATGTGAAGGCTGGTGCTTACGTGGTGGTTTAGAGGTAAAAGGTACATGTAGAGCATGGCAGAACAGCAGAATATGTATATATGGAGAGAGCCTGGGTCCCATACCTTTATAAAGCTGCCTTATTAGTCCAAGACAGTCCAGTTTTATACTACTTTCACATGAAAGAGAAATAAATTTCCATCTTATTTTTATTTTTATTATCTTTTAAAAGATTTTATTTATTTACTTGAGAGAGAGAGCACAAGCAGGGGAGAGGGACAGAGGGAGAAGCAGACTCCCCGCTGAGCGGGGAGCCCGACATGGGGCTTGATCCCAGGACCCTGGGATCATGACTTGAGCCAAAGGCAGACACTTAACTGACTGAGCCACCCAGGCACCCCTCCATCTTATTTTTTTAAAAAATCAATATATATCAATTTTTTTCTTTCATAGAAAATTTACATAAGTATTTACACCTTGTTAGCTAACTTTAAAATGTTAATCTGTCATATCAGCTGATTTAAAATTCCACATTTGACACATTCTCTTACTGTTTGAAGTTTTGAATATTTGTTTCATAGAATTTATTTTTTTATAAAGGGATAAGACTTTAACTCAGGTGTGATTATGTTTAAAAATAGATATTAAATTGATTGTAAACTATTAGAAAAAAGAAATTGGGGTAAGGCTATGTGTTGTTCAGGGCCCCGAAGGAAATGGCACACTCAGAGGGTTTTTATTGAAAACAGCGTGGAGGCGTGGAGAGAGATTAGCAGCAGCACGAAGCCATTGCTGTCCCTAGATCTGAAGGGGCCCAGGAAAGGAATGTTGTTGCTGGAGCTGTGAAAGGTGTGATTCCCCTAAAGGAACAGTGGTCTAGAAGAATGCAGTCATTGCCAAAACTGTGGCCAGGGAGGGGCTGGTGAGCTGAGGGCCAAATAACCAACTCTGTCTCCTGCTGTCTGATGTGCTACAGTGCCCAACTGGAAGCCAGAGGCAGGGAAGCCTGGGTGTTGAAGCTTAGGGAGACCAGCTTCCTGAGCAGAGTAGATGAAGAAGGGTTGTGGTTCTGGGGGAACAAATGGAGGAAAAGCCAGCACAGGCTACAAGGTGAACTGGGAACCACCGCCCTGGATCCTAGGGAGAATGGGACATGGCTTGTGTAGGGGGCAAGGGAAGTCCATTTGTGCCAAGTTGGGCTTGGGTGGAAATGAGGGACAAGAGGGCTGGACTGGAGTGACTGGTCCATCTGAGCTGATTCTTCCCATTTTAGGGAAGTTTTGAAGACTGGGGGGTTGTCTGTTTGCATTTAGATATGGGATGTCTGCATGTGTGTGCTTTTTGATCAGAATGGGATATTTCCATGGGTTGCTGGGTTTGTTCTTATTTAGGGCACTGGGAAAAATACAGCAATAGGGTAGCCCTCTTGGAGATTCTGCCAAGAGTAGCTGCACATGGTGGGAAAGGTTGCCCTAGAAACCAGAGATGAGCTGAGGGGAGTAGAAAGTATATTATAACATTTGGAGGTATGACCTAGCATTCGTTTGGCATTTTTCTTTCCCTGAAGAATAAGATTTCCTGTAGGGATTCTTCCTTACCCCACAATAGCTGTATATGTATATGCGTCCACTCAAAATTTCTTCGTACATTGCTCAGACTTACTAAGGCCCTATTGAGCAAACCGGGGACTTAAAAAAGAATCTTCCTCATATATTGCGAAGTAAAGGCAAGTGCAAAGAAAGAGCTTTGTTCTCTTTTGCATTCTTCATGGGCTAGCATATCTTCTGGAAAACTTGTTGCCGTGGCAATGGGATATTATCTATCTCTGTAGTGTACTACATAACAATAGCCCTTTCTGTTTGAGGGTGATGTTGGTGACAGGTGGTTTGGGTGAATGTATAGCCGGGTGCCTTGTCAGCATTCCATTGTTCAAGGTTGTGAAATCAAAATGAGTATTGCTTTCCTTTTTTCTCTCAAAATGCAGTTTTATCTGGAAAAGGCAGGTAGTGGTGCTCTGTTTAATTGCGAATTGTAAGCCTCCCTTTCTAGGTCAGGTGAATATGGTGATTGAAGGCACCTCTCATAGTGATAAGTAAGTGGCTTCTCTACTCTTTCTGTTGGTGCTACAGGGTGTGCAACACAAGATTGAGCTGAGACCAAGTAGTATAATTCTCCTCTTCTTGAACAAATAGTTCTGCTTAAGCGCCTTGTACTTATAAACTGAGAAGTAGCAGCAAGTGGTTAGGTATTGGAATAGGTGAGCTCTGAGCTGTTTATCAAATACTGACTTCTTGTAGGTTCTTAAATGGAACAGATCCTTGGTAAAGGTCAGTTCACCATGCTGGTTTTAGCATTGGCCTCAAATGTGTAGCCAAGGTTGGAATCTTGACCCTAATCTTAATATTTTCCTTTGAGAAATCCTTTGGGTAATTTCTTAGAGCCATAAGTCTCAAATATTTTGTCATTCGCTCACCTTTCTTCGAGAAACTTATCTTATATGTAAATAACAGCTTCCTGGTGCTGAAATAAAAGTTACTCTAGTCTTAAGAATTTTAGACTTTCTTGAGAAAATACCATGGCAGGAAATTTTAGAGCTAAAAGTAATCACTCTTTTTTTTTTTTAAGACAGTGTGCATGAAAGTGGGGGGAGGGGCAGAGGGAGAGGGAGAGAGAGAATCTCAAGCAGGCTCCATGCCCAGCACGTAGCCTGACGTGGGGCTTGATCCCAGGACCCCAAGATCATGACCCAAGCCAAAATTGAGAGTCGGATGTTTAACCAACTGAGCCACCCAGGCGCCCCAAAAGTAATCACTCTTCATTCTGATTTGTGTCGTACTACTTTTGAAATGGAATCATTCATTGCCTTTATCTTTTCTCTGCCAGTCTTAATGAATATCTTTTTGCTAATAATATTGAAAATAGTTTTTGAGTGCTTGCTGGACATCCATTACTACTATTTGAAATTTTTGTGTGTAATTCACTCAATTCCCATAAATATTCTTTTTTTTTAAAAGATTTTATTTGAGAGAGAGAATGAGTCAGGGGAGGGACAGAGGGAGAGGGACAAGCAGACTCCCTGCTGAGTGTGGAGCTCCATGTGGGGCTCCATCCCAGGACCCTGAGATCATGACCTTGAGCCGAAGTCATGCGCTTAACCAACTGAGCCACCCAGGCGCCCCATAATTCTCATAAATATTCTTAATGGTTTTTGTCACTGTTTTTCAGATGAGGCATGCTTATTAGTATGCCTTTTCGTTTCTGGTAAGTATTGCTGTGCAGTATAAGACTTGGTTGTTCCTTTTTGTTTATCAGGATGTTGTAGTGTTTCTTTTTTTAAGATTTTATTTATTTATTTGACAGAGAGAGAGGCAGCGAGAGAGGGAACACAAGCAGGGGGAGTGGGAGAGGGAGAAGCAGGCTTCCTGTTGAGCAGGGAGCCTGATGTGGAGCTCGATCCCAGAACGCTGGGATCATGACCTAAGCTGAAGGCAGACGCTTAACGACTGAGCCACCTGGGCACCCCTGTTGTAGTGTTTCTAATACTGAAAAGCATTCTTCTATCAGGGATGGCAAAATATAGTCCATGGGCCAAATCTGTTCTGTCATCTTTTGGTTTTTTTTGGTATGGCCCCTGAATGGTTTTTACATTTTTTAAATGGTTGGGATGAAAAGAAAAAGAATATTTCATGATATGTGAAAATTATATGAAACTCAGATTTCAGTTTCCATAAACAAAGTTTTATTGGCACATAGCCACACTTCTGTTTCTGTATAGTGTATGGCTGCTTTTGCCCTAGAGTGGCCGAGGTGAATAGCTGTAACAGAGAACTTTTATAGCCCACAGAACCTCAGAACCTAAAGTGTTTACAAAGTTTGCCAATCCCTACTTTATATTATTCTACATCTAGACTTGGAGATTGTACTGAATAATAAAAGCAGGTTAGGTTTATGTACAGGTTCATATGTATTTGGATTCTCTTTGGGTATTATATTTTCCTCTCTTCCACTAAATGTTACTGCTTTCACAAGCCTAGTGTCACATACTATGGCATATTTCAAATATACTTGATTTCAGCTCTTTCTATATCCATATTGGTTTTTTATCATAACAAATACTCCTAACCCTTCCTAAATTAGGGTAATGAATTTTATCACTTTATTAGTTAATGTGTTTTCTTTGCTAGATCAGTAATTATAATCCCCCCAGTTCTATTTATTTCCAACTATATTATTGCTTTCTGCTTTTGGGCTTTTCAGCCACTGTATAAACATTGATACTTTAATAATCCTAACTAAGCCACCTGAACTGATTGTGCTATTTTAATTTGATAAATCCTATATTAGATAAAGATTATATTTTCTACATTCATCCTGTTCGGTTTAATATACTTAAGATGATCAGCTTTGGAACATTTGTGCAGTTATTTTTTTTTATTTGTTTTCTTTTTGTCTCTTATTTTCTCACTTTTTAAATTAGCGGCTTTGTTGAGATATAATTCACATACTATACAACTTACCCATTTAAAGTATACAATTCAGTTTTTAGTATATTCACTATATATTTCCAGAATATTTTCATCACCACAAAAAGAAACCCTAGGCAGGATACCCAGTAGTAGTCATCCCCAGTCCTACAGTCCCTAGGCAACAACTCTGCTTTCTATCTGTATGGATTTGCCTATTCTGAGCATTTCTTATAGATGGAATTGTACGATATGTAGTCATTTGTGACTAGCTTTTTTTAACATAACGTTTTCAGTGTTCATCCGTGTTGTAACATGCATCAGTACTTATGGCCCAATAATATTTGATTTTATATATATATATATATATATATATATATATATACCATATTTTATTTATCCATTCATCAGTTGGTAGACATGGGTTGTTTCTACATTTTGGCTGTTATGAATAATGCTGTTATGAACATTTGTTTATTACTTTTTATGTGGACGTATATTTTCATTTCTCTTGGTTAATAACCTAGGAGTGGAATTGCTAGGTTACACATGGTAACTCTGTGTTCAATTTTTTAAAAAGATTTATTTATTTTTGGTAGAGAGTGGGGGGCCCAATTCCAGGACCCCAAGATCATGCCCTGGGCCAAAATCAAGAGCTCCATCAACTGAGCCACCCAGGTGCCCCTCTATGTTCAATTTTTTGAGGAACTGCCACACTCTTCAAAAGCTGCTGCATCATTTTACATTTCCCACCAGCAGTATATGAGGATTCTAATTTCTCCACATCCTCACCAACATTGATTATTGTCCGTCTTTTCTATTATAGCCATCCTAGTGGGTAAGAAATGGTATCTTTTGGTGGTTTCAGTTTGTATTCTCTTAGTGACTAATGATGTCGATGATATCATGTGCTTAGTTGCCATTTATATGTCTTCTTAAGGAAATGTCTATTTAGATCCTTTGCCCATTTTTTTAAAAAGATTTTATTTATTCGAAAGAGATGGAGATAGCGAGAGAGAGAGGGCACGGGCAAGGAGGAGAGGGAGAAGCAGGCTCCCCCATGTGGGGCTTGACTCCAGGACCCTGGGATCATGATCTGAGCTGAAGGCAGACGCTTAACCGACTGAACCACACAGGCGCCCCTCTTTTTGTCCATTTTTAAATTGGGTTGTTTGTCTTTATAAAGTGTTGAGTTGTAGAAGTTCTTTCTGTATTCTAAATATAAGTCCCCTATCAGATAAATGACTTACAAAATCTTTCTCATTCTTTATGTTGTCTTTTCACTTTCTTGATGGTGTCCTTTGAAGCATACAATATTTTTTAAAGATTTTATTTATTTATTAGAGAGAGAGAAAGAGAGCGCGTGCATGAGTGTGGGGGAGGGGCAGAGGAAGAGGGGGAAGCTGACTCCGTGCTGAGCAGACGACCTGGGGCTTAATCCCAGGATTCTGGGATAGTGACCTGAGTCGGAGGCAGACACTTAACTGACTGAGCCACCCAGGCACCCCTGAAGCATACAATTTTTTTATTTTGATGAGGTAATCTATTTACTCTTTGCTTTTGTCATTTGTGTTTTTGGTGTCATATTTAAGAAACCATTGCCTAATCCAAGATCATGAAGATCTACTCCTGTGTTTTCTTCTAAAAGTTGTATAGTTTTAGCTCTTACATTTAGGTCTTTAATCTGTTTTGAGTTAATTTTTGTATGTGGTGTGAGGTAGGGGTTCAGCTCCATTCTTGTGTATATGGATATCCAGTTGTCTTCATATCATCTGTTGCAAAGTTGTCCTAGCATCATTTCCCCCCCATTGAGTGGTTTTGGAACGCTTGTCCCAAATCAGTTGACCATAAATATAAGGGTTTATGTTTGGACTATTCATTCTATTCCATTGCTCTGTATTTCTATCATTATGCCAGTACAACATTGTCTTGATTTGTTTTATTTATTTTTGAGGCATATGTTCCCCCTCCCTCGCTTAAAATTAGGACATCTCACAATTAATGGTATCTTCCATTGCATCAAAACAGGCCTGCTGGGTGTCAATGGCTTGGAAAAGGATACTGAAATCTGGAGTGGAGCACTGTTAACTCTTAGGATCCAAATAAATGGGAGATGGGGATAATGACCAAGGTGGTAAATTGGATGCTCCCTCAGTGTTTAGCAGCAAACTCAAAGCAGTAGTCAAAACTAGTCTAGCTAGGCCGGTGATGGGCATTAAGGAGGGCACATATTGCATGGTGCACTGGGTGTTATATGCAAATAATGATCATGGAACATTACATCAAAAACTAAGGATGTACTGTATGGTGACTAACATAACATAATAAAAAATTATTATTAAAAAAAACCCAAAAAAACCCCCCAAAATAGTCTAGCTTTACAAAATTTCAAAGCTGAGTACTAGTAGTTCCAGTTTTTTTTTATGGATTTTTTTAAAGAAAAGCTGCATCACCAAATGGTGTTGGTAGCACAGAGCACAGCACTATGGAAAAACATGGACATCGACCACTCTTAGTCAAAAAGATTGAATGTGAAGTTTTAGGAAAACCTTTAACAACTAATTTTGCTTATTTTCCTTTCTATGTATATATGAGTGATAAATGAAAAATATAAGTATAAAAGAGCTCCTTTAATAAGTCTAAAATAAACACTAAGTGGTAATACTATTGTGTCATATCTTTTTTGGCTGTGTTTTCTTAGTGCTATCTAAATGATGGTGTCTTAGGTTTGAAAAGCTGTTATCTTCCTGCCTCTAGCTCTGTTTACATCTCAGAGGGAGTTGGGTCCTTTCCCAGAGTCTGTTGTATGAATTGACCTCCTTGATTTCCACTTTCTGCCCTTCACTATATGTCCATCTGTTTTCTAGGCACCATAATTTTGTTTTTTTTTCCTTTCTCTTGTTCTTGTAGTTTTAAGACTTAAAAAAAACAACAACCCTGTATTATCATTCTAGTGCAGTTTTGAATAGGAGTGGAGGTTAACATGTATGTTCAGTCCAATAGAATATTCATTCATTCAATCACTCAGGAGATGAGCTTACAGAAAATGACTTTTAGAAAAGTTGCAAAAATAGTACAGAGTCCCCTTATATTCCTCACTTTCCTGCCTTAATGTTAACATCTTACATAATCAGTACAGTCATCAAGAACAGGAAATTAACATCGCTACAATATTATTAACTAAACTACAGACCTTATTCTCATTTCATCACTTTTCCACTGGTGGTCTGTTTCTGTTCTAGGATACCATTCAGGATCCCATATTGCATTTAGTTATTTCTCCTTAGTCTTGTCTAGTCTGTATCAGTTTTTTAATCTTGTCTTTCATGATGTTTTTGAAGAATATTGTAGATCAGTTATTTTGTAGAATGGTCCTTAACTTGGGTTTGTTTCATGTTTTTCTTATGATTTGAATAAAGTTGTGCATTTTTGGGCAAGATTACTAGAAAAACAATGATGTATCCTTTCCATTGCACTCTGTCATGGAGTTCATAATGTTGATAGTCTTATTACAGGTGTTATTTACCTTGATCCCTTAAGTTGGTAGCTGCAGGGTATCCCCCATAGTTAAAGTATCTTGGGGGGAAGTGGTTTGAGACTATGTGAATATCCTATTTCTCCTCAAACTTTTGCCTGTTAATTTTTAACATTTGTTGGTGGATCCATATCCATTTCATTTCATATCATTTCCTAGAGTATTTGTGAAAAATATTTGATTAAGTAAAATAGAGCTCTGTCCTCCAAGAAGCCAAGATCAATTACATTAAAGTCCTATAATAATGGTTAGTGTAACACTAGCAACTGTGTACCCCAACTTACAGAGGCTTAACAGAAGCTTTCCTTCCCATTGTGGGTATTTTTGGCTGTGTAGGTGGTTTTCTGTCATACAATAATTCAAGGACCCAGGTTAAACGTTTTATTTTGAAGTAATTTCAAACTGACAGAAAAGTTGTGAGAATAGTACCAAGAAATCCTACATACCTTTACCTAGATTTACTTGACATTTGCCACATTTTACCTTATTTTCTTTCTCTTTCTCCATGTATGTATTTTAAATCTATTCATCCATCCATCCATTAATTTATCATCTACCTGTACTAAACCATTTGAGATTAAGTTGCATACAGCATGCTCTTATATGCCTTAATAGTTTAAACTTAAATGTTTTCCCGTTTGTTTAATTCTAGTATACATGTAAAGTAGTTGCAGAATTGCTACCTCATACCCCTGTGAAAAACACTTTCAATAACTAGATTACAGCATTTATAAACAGTTCTCTTTTCTTTAGATTTACAGTATCTAGTCATGATACTGATGATACCGTTTTCAACTGAAGTATTAAATTTGAAAACTTTATACAAGCACAGAGTTATTCAAATTCAGGAAATTTTTAAGATTTTATTTATTAGAGAGAAAGAAGGAGAGAGAGAAGGCGCACGCATGCAAGTGGAGGGAGGGGCAGAGGGACAGGGAGAAGCAGGTTCCCTGCTGAGCGAGGAGCCCAATGAGGGGCTCAGGACCCTGAGATCATGACCTGAGTTGAAGGCAGACGCTTAACTGACTGAGCCACCGAGGCGCCCCTCAAATTCAGGAAGTTTAATATCAGTACAGTACTTTAGTCTGCAGTCTATATTCCAATTTCCCCAGTTGTCCCCAAAAAATTCTTCGTAGGAGTCTTTCTGTTTTTTTCCTGATGCAGGATCCCACCCAGGAACACATATTGAATTTATTTGTCATGGCTCTTTAGTTTCCTTTGATCTGGGATTGTTCCTGTAGGCCTTTGTCTTTTGTAATGTTGACATTTTGAACAATGACATTTCATGACATTATTTTGTAGAATGTACCAAATTTGGGTTTGGTTGGTAGCCACCAACCAACTCATGTCTGTTTTAAGATTATGCATTTTTATCTGGATACACCATAAGCAGTGGGTCCTTCTCAGGTAATGAATGTATTAGGAGGCACATGATGTCTCCTTGTCCCTCATTGGTGATTTAAATTTTTATCATTTGGTTAAAGTATTGCCTATGTCTGAAGTGTTTTTAGATATGAAATATTAGAGTGATCAGTACCAGGAATCCTCTTACAGCAGTGTTTAGGTTGAAAAATTATGATTGAAAAGACTTTCAAAAGCATTCAGCTTGACATAGATCTAACACGAAACCAAGTTTTTAACTTTTTTTTTCTTGAGTCATCTTCTACCGTTGAAATGTTAATGCAGGATTTACCCATTTATGACTGTTTTTATTTCCTCATGCAGGCAATTTTTTCCTTAGAATTTTTTTGTTGTTGTAGTAAAATATGTAAAATTTACCGTTGTAACCATTTTTAAGTGTACAATTCATTGGTATTGTACAACCATCATTACTCTCCCTTTCCAGAACTTTTTCATCGTCCCAAACAGAAACTCTGTACCTACTAAACAATAATTATCCATTTTCTCTCTCCCCTAGCTCCTGGTAACCTTATTTTACATGTTGTCACAATATTTTAGTATAAACAGCAGGTTTCTGTTGTATCTGGGATAAGGTCGCTCAACTTTTGCTCCCATATCAAGACCATGATAAAAATATTATTTGCTATTTCTGCGTTTTGGCATGAATTAATGTATAGTATAACTCCAAATTCTGGTAGGGGGAGCAGTTTTATTCTGAAAGTTGACAGAAACAATTATTGGTTTGTAATTTTTACCTCTGGGGTTGGGGTATTTTGGATGGGATAAGGGCAAGGAGAGGTGAAATTATTCCTGTAGGGAAGCTGACCAGGGTTTAAATTGCCTCCTATGTTTTCCATCTTGGCCATCTACTAGTTGGGCATAGGCATTCAGATCATCCATGCTTTTGTACATGGTTTGATAGGTATAAATACATAGAGATTGGGATAAATTCTAGCAGTGTTAGAGGCCCAGGGTTCATAAAGGCACTTTTTCTCACTGCAGTCTTTGTGTGTCCCTGTTCCCTGGTCTGTAAAGTGAACATAACAAAACCAACTTCTCTGCAAGGGCTGCTTTGGGACAGAACTGTAAAACACTTTGCAGAGTAAAGTGGGCTCCTTATTCTTAGGAACATTCCTCAGTGTTCTTCAGGGCTTCACTCACAATCATTCTTCTGTGTTGGGAATATTTATTAGAACTAATTTTTTAAAAAGATTTTATTTATTTATTTGACAGAGATAGAGACAGCCAGCGAGAGAGGGAACACAGGCAGGGGGAGTGGGAGAGGAAGAAGCAGGCTTATAGCGGAGGAGCCTGATGTGGGGCTCGATCCCACAATGCCGGGATCATGCCCTGAGCTGAAGGCAGACACTTAACTGCTGTGCCACCCAGGCGCCCCTAGAACTAATTTTAATAGCACTGTAGAATATAGATTGCATGGCCACATGTCCTAGTTTGCTGGAACTGAAGAAAGAGCTATAGATTTAAAAATTCTCATATAATATTGCTCAGATGACCCACCTACTCCTTTGCTGTATGGCGTTGGGTGTCTGTTTCATTTCCTCCACAAATTTGACAAGGCCTTGAGACTGTTGGCAGATTTCTTGGTTCATGTGGACTGTAGATGTAAGAGAGACTCCAGGACTAACCTGTGTCTTGCTCTTGAGAGATTAGTGTATTGATAGATAGCATAACCCATTATTAGTTAGGTATCTGCAAACAGTTTAGAGGATTTCTCTGTGGTTCACACAGTTGGGGAGGATTCCTCGAGGCAAGAGGTCATTTTTCTGAAGACTTAGTAGTCTTTAGGGTCCTGCCTCAGCTTCTTACTCATGGGAGATCTTAAATTGAATGAGGTAGCCCCTCACCATTAGAGTCTCTATGGCCTTCATGATTCCTACTGGGATGAGTCAGGCAGAAGTCAGGCAGTCCCTTTTGCTGTAGATAACTTCTGCCTGAGGATTAAGGATGAGTGCCTTTGAGGTCTGAGCCAGCTGGAAGGACCCTTGTTTATTTTCTACTCCTGTCTGAAGAATGATCGGGTCACGTCATTGTTATTTCTCTGGTGGTACCAAAGCTCATTCCAAGAGGTGATGACTATTTTGGTTCTATATTGTTGCCTGAAAACCCACTCCAGAACGTGGTGGCTTACAGTAACCATTCTCACAGTTTTGTTGGTCAGGGATTTCAGAAGGTCTCATCTGGGCTCTAGATGGCATTGATTGGGTGGCTGGTAGGTTCCACTTCCAAGATTGCCTCTTCACTCTTAGGAAAGTCTCCTCAGGGGTGCCTGGGTGGCTCAGTCGTTAAGCGTCTGCCTTCGGTTCAGGGCGTGATCCCAGAGTCCCGGGATCAAGCCCCACATCAGGCTCCTCCACTGGGAGCCTGCTTCTTCCTCTCCCACTCCCCGTGCCTGTGTTCTGTTCTTTTGCTGGCTGTCTCTCTCTCTCTGTCAAATAAATAAATAAAATCTTTAAAAATAAAAACATGGGAACGTCTCCTCAGTGTCTGTGGCCTGTCTCTCTCCATGTGGTATCTCATTCTCTAGGCACTCTCCACATGGCTCAGCCTTCTCACATCATGGTGGAATTGGGTAGTTGTACTTCTCACAGGGTGGTGATGGAATGAAAGGCTGTCTTTTAAATTCAGTTAGATATTGGCAAACATATTTGATATTGGGATTGTGATATTTATTTTATTTTGTCATATTTATAACCTAATCAAGGTAGAAACTTGAAGGAAAGAAGGAACATTTTATTTCCTCTGCTCTTTGTGTGGATTTTGCGTTGTCCAAATAGCAGGAGGTTCAACTTTTGGCCTGTTTTGGATTGCTGAGCACATCCTTTAGGACTGATTTCCTAATGCTCTCCTGGCCATCTGGTGTGAGCACAGAAGATCTTTTATGCCGTAAAAGTAAGCTGATAATAATACCACGTTGAAACATCTTGATAATATATTTGTACAGCTTTTCTAATCCCAGGTTATTGAAACTCTGTCAGCCTTGGCTGGTATCCATGCTCTCTCTGTGCCCTTGTGTTTTCTTTTTTTTCTTGGGCCACTCATGCTGAGTGAGCACTACAGCATTAGGAGGAGGAGCAGTGTCCCTGGGATGTAGAATTGGTGAAGGTAAGGCTTGGGTTCAGTTGCAGTTTTTGGCGCAAGAGGGGCGTGACAACCTTACCTCTCTTTTACACATAAGGAAGAAGAGGTATAAAAAGGTAAAATAGCTTTTCTTAATGGCAGCATCTGATTCTCTATCCTCTTCACCCTAGTACTGATTGATAACACAAAACAGATGTGCCTTGGGCAAAAGACTAGTAGAGCTGGATCTTTTTATGATCCTGTACTTATTATTTGTAGCACTGGATCTTTTTTTTTAAAAAAGATTTTATTTATTTATTTGACAGAAGAAAGAGAGAGTGCGCATGCATACACAAGCAGGGGGAACAGCAGGCAGAGGGGGAAGCAGAAGCAGGGAGCCTGATGTGGGGCTTTATGCAGGACTCTGGGATCATGACCTGAGCTGAAGGTAGCCGCTTAACTGACTGAGCCACCCAGGTGCCCCTGTAGCCCTTGATCTTTAAAGTAGGAAAAGCGATATTGATTCTAACTAGAAACTGTGGGCCATTTAATAACATGTGAGGCAGAATTATGAGGAAAGGTGAGAAACCAAGTGGCTCCTAGCTTCTACCACCTTCTCTTCTATTGCCTAAGTTAATAAAAGGTCAGTTTTTAAAAAAAGTGATCTACAACCAACGTGGGACTTAAGTTTACCACCCTGAGATCAAGTGTTGGATGCTATACTGACTGTGCCAGCCTGGCGCCCCTAAATGGTCAATTTTTAATGCAGTAAAAAAGTAAATTTCATTCATTCATTCATTCATTCATTCATTCATTCATTCATTTATTCATTTATTGTTGAGAGAGGGAGAGAGGGGGTGAGGGGCAAAGGTGGGGAGAATCTTAAGTAGGCTCCATGCTTAGTGCAGAGCCCAGTGCGGAGCTCTATCTCCCAACCTTGAGATCATGACATGAGCTGAAATCAAGAGTTGGATAATTAACCAACTGAGCCACACAGGCACCCCTAAAAAAGGAAATTTCTGATAAGTTTTGCCTAACTTGAGTGCGGTTTGTATTACAGATAAGATGCTAAATTTACTAATACAAACACATCGTACTCAGAGTTTTGAGTGCCCATAAGCAAGTCCCTAGAATTATTTTGAATGCTCAGATTACAGGTTCCCCCCCATACCATATATGTATTACCTAGCACTGCAAGACTCTTTGTAGGGTGTCAAAATGTGGGAGGATTTAAACAAATTTTCTTAAATGCTTCATGGGATAAGATGATCCAATGGGAACTGAATGTTTTCAATTAGGACGTTTCCATGGATACCATTAAGAGTGCCAAAATTCATCGCCACAGGAGATTTTGCTTGCTTCAATATTGATTAAGAAATCTGAGAACAATCTCAAGAAGTGTAGGAGGTAGGCGGAGGATAAATTCTGAGGGTAGTATAAAATTTGCTTTCTCTCCCATGGTGAAGGGCTAGTCCAAATAAAATTCTAGGCAGTCAGCCAAGTCTAACAACAGGATTTCTGTCAAGAGAATGTCCAGCATAAAAGTGAACACGGGTTACTTCTTTTATTCTAGGCTTAGATGTTATTTATTCACATTCACTTTTTTATGTGCTGGGTACAAGGCATTGGTAGTGTAAAACAATCACAAAAATCACAACCCTTTGTATCTATGTTGTTTATAAAGAAACATTCTAAATGGTGTCTGCATGGATCTTAAAATTTGCATCCCTCTGGGAAGGAGTCACATATTAGGTTATTACTCATTTTTAAACATGGATTCTTTTCCTGGGTTTTTAGATCTCCAAGGGATCTGTGGATAGAATTCAAGGGGACCTTGACCTTGAATGGAGAAAAAAAGTATATCTTTATTTTGACTAATAATGGATATCTAGCATTTTCATCAATTAATGAATGTGGGCAACAAATCACAGTGCTTTAGCCTCACCTGTGACTTGGGTCGTCCGTCAGTCAGCTTCGTGTAATGTATTACAGCTGTTGCAATTATCTTGCAGTATCACTTATGATAATCACTACTTCAAAATTTTGACAGTTATTAGAGTTTCCCCTTGTTCTTGATCCTTAATACCATAATAAAATAGCATATATATTGCTAAATCACAAATTAGTAGAATATTTTAATAACTGTTTCAATAACTGGCTTCCCTTATAGTCCTATGCTTATTTTTTGCATTTAAAAATATCATTCCTAAAAGGGATCCATAAGGCTTTACCAGACTGGCAGAGAGTCCATGGCATAAAAAATGAAGAACATTTTCCTAATAGAGCGCGGAGTATAAGAGTTATCATATCTTAATATTCTGACCACAATTTAAGAAAGCAGTTTCCTAGTTAAGTGCCTTTCGTCGAAAATCTTTAAAAAAAGTTAAAGGTCGAAAGGGAATTATTTTCTGTTGGCTCTTGTGTGGGCCCTGCAAAGTAGTTTGCAGGCAACTTTGACTTTCATTTGAGAATTTGCCTTCAGAGGGTAAGATATTACCATGACAAAAAAGTTTAAGAAGATAAGATTTTCTGGTCTATGATGGGTTGCATTCAGTAGATCACTGTTAAGTCCCTGGGATTTGACCCAGATACATTTGCCTGCAGAGCCCTGTCCTTTACTCAATTCTATACTCTCTCTTTAGCATTGGTTTCAACCTAAAGAAAGGCAGGCAATGCCTGTGTGATAACAGTTTGTGTTGTATTAGCTTTCTATTTGCTGCATAACAAATTACCTCAAAATTTAGCACTTTAAAACAACAAACATCTCATATAGTTTTTTTTAAAGATTTTATTTATTTATCTGGCAGAGAGAGAGAGAGCACAAGCACGGGGAGAGGCAGGCAGAGGGAGAGGGAGAAGCAGGCTCCCCACCGAGCAGGGAGCCCGATGTGGCTTGATCCCAGGATGCTGGAACCATGACCTGAGCCGAAGGCAGTCGCTTAACCAACTGAGCCACCCAGGCACCCCTCACATATAGTTTCTGAGACTCAGGAATCCAGAAGTTAAGCTGGTGGTTCTGGTTTATGGTCACTCCTGGGGTTGCAGTCAAGTTGTCATCCAGGCCTCAGCCATCCGAAGGCCCAATTGGAAGATGGAGGGTCTGCTTCTGTGATGGCTCACTTACATGGCTGTTAGCAGGAGGCCTCAGTTTCTCACCACATGTGCCTCTCCTTAGGGCTGCTTGACATAGTAGATGGCCTAATGTCTTCTTGACATAGTAGATGGCCTCCCCCGGAGTGAGGGATCTGAGAGAGACAGCAAGGCAGAAGTCACAGTATATGTATATATCTATATCTGTATCTATATCTATATCAATATTTTTTAAGGTAAGCTCTATGACCAACCTGGGGCTTGAACACACAACCCTGAGATCAGCAGTTGCATGCTCTGCTGACTGAGCCAGCCAAGCGTCCCCCCACTCCTTTGAAGAAGCCATAGTATCTTTTATGTCCTCACTTCAGAGGTCACATATTATCACTTCTGCCCAGTTAGTCACACAGACAGCCCTGAAACAGTGTGGGAGAGGGCTATACAAGGGCATCACAAATCCTAGGACATGTACATCATTGGGGGGCCATTTGGGACACTGGATACTACATGTGTAGGATCCTTATTTCCCATAGTCGCAAAATTGTAAGTTGTATTTCCTTTTCATATTTTAAAATTCCAAATCAGAATTTCTAACTTTAAAATACCCAAATCATTCACAGCATAAATGGAAATATAAATTTATTTTTATAAATATTTAATGAATGGGCAAAATCAAATACATACTATAAAAGCTGTGTTGCAAACACTTCATTTGGGGAATTTAAAAAAAAAGTTTTTATTTAAATTCCAGTTACCATACAGTGTAATATTAGTTTCAGGTGTACAATATAGTGATTCAACAATTCCATACAACACCCGGTGCTCATCATGACAAGCACACTCCTTTGGGGGATTTGTTTTTTAATGGGCTGAACTAGCAGAGGCCTCTTGAGTCCTGAGAAGTTCAGATTGCTGGTGTTTTCTTTTTTTCCTGGAAAATCTCCGTGTACCAAACACTGAATTCTTCAATTCAAAGCCTTTCCAACTTCTTTATGTTTTTATTGCTGATTTGGTGTGCTTGAATGACAGCCAGAATAGAAGATAAATGGTAGATGGAAGGACTGGGTGGTTTCCATGGAGACTTCTTGCAGGAGCCTTTCCTTTCTTTATTCATATATTTCTGGGAAGCACCCCTTCCAGTTAATGTATGGTGCCTATCAATCTAGTAGCTGTTGGAAAGGGGATTTGTTGAAACAAATTCAGAACTGAGTTTTTCTGTGCATCTCTGAGGATGAATTAAGTTTTCCTGAAACTTGAAGATGTTAATGGGTCCTCTTCCTGAAGCAGTTTAACTGTACTTTTGTTTATTTCAACTTGGTTTGAGCTTTGGGGAATAGAAGATAGGCCTTGACTGGAAACAGAGGTTTATGGATTTACTGTGTCTAATCGTGCAACCATGAAATCAAAAACGTTTCCACCTCAGGAATCAGCCCATCACTTTTAACCACTGTTGATTGCATTGGCTTAGAGCTTCTTGCTCCCTCTAAGTAATTTCCTTTCCCTTTCAAAATTGTGTTCAGTTGGATGTGACCAGTTCTACATGGAGGCTGGCTCACTTTCTATCTTGACTCCCACTGTCCCAATGTCATGCTTCATTTACCCGGTGATAGCTTTCCTTGACTTTATCTATTGACGTGACATCCTTTAGATCATATTTTCTTTCTTAGACATAGGAAGATTGAAAAAAATTAAGGATTTGAAGAAAATTTGCAAAAGTGAAGAGCACTGTGAAAGGCAGCTTTAATTTTAATTTTCACTGTAGCCAGAATAGGTGGCCACCTGATGGGCAGAACTGCCTTCTCATTGCACACTGCCAGTATAGGTGCCCAGGTCAGTCAAGGTCACGCTGGTCACCAGTGCTACTTTTGGTTCTAAGCATAGCTCTGTACAGGGGATTTTACCGTTATTAACAGAGGTTATAATAAAAATGAGGTATAGTGTCAAATTGTCTGCATGTGTGTGGCATGTTGGTGGAGTAGTTAATATTTGTTTTTTTTTTTAAGAAAGATTTTGTTTATTAGAGATAGAGCGTGCAATAGAGACAGCACAAGTGGGGTGGAGAGGGAGAGGGAGAAGCAGATTCTGTGCTGAGCAGGGAGCCTGCCACGGGGCTTAATCCCAGGATCTCAGGATCATGACCTGAGGTGAAGGCAAATGCCCAACCGACTGAGCCACCCAGGCAACCCAGTTGTTTAATATTTGAAAGGTGGGAAGCTGGAGGTTTTTTAAATTGTAAGATATCTATTATCAATTTTAAGAATTTTTTGATCATTATAAATGCAGGACTGATGTTATTTTCTGATCCTGAAGTTTTGTGGGCAGTCATTTTGAAAAGGGGCCAAGATGAGAATAAAAACTAATTACAAAAATACATTTGAAAGATTATGTTACGATTCAACAGAAGATTTTGTACAACTTATATATTGTGTATTTTTACCTTTGGGACACAACGTTCTTAAGAGCTGACTTCTACTTTGGACTTTGTGATGTGTGTCATCTATGTCAGCTCACAAGCATGTTTTCATCTGTGCATCATGTTATATTGGGACTTGGATGGAATGTAAATCTTTTATTGGCCTAAATCTGAGTCTAATCCTCTGCATGGCTTTGGTAGAAAATCGATTTCCTCTGCTGTGTCAAGATTTTTCAGGTCAGTGCTCTTTGGAAGTTTCCCAATTCTCTTAGATTAAAATAGATTTTGTTTCTCTGCTGCATACTGTGTCCTTTAGTAGGACACTGGGATCTAGAAAGTGAGAAAACAGAGCGTGATAAAATGTCCATGGGTTCTGTTTCTGCTAACTTGTTGACACACTGTACCTTTGAGGAGCCAAGGAGCTTGTGTGCTTTCAAAAACATCATTTGGGGAGCATCTAAAAGGTGGCATTTGTAGGTGAGCCTGTGTGCTTGACTTTAATGAGTTCCACTTGGTGACCTGCTCACTAGAACTGAGTGGAAAAGAGAGGAGCTACTCATACCCCACTCAGTCCATTTCATGAATATGGGCTGTTGGAGCTGGAAGTAGGGTGACCAACTTGGACTTGCTCAGTTTTAGCACTGGAAGACCCACATCCTGGGATCCCCCTCAGCCCTAGGCAAACCAGGGTGGTTGGTCATTCTGGCAGTGAAAATCATGGAGATGGATGGTTTGGCACTGGTGAGTACTCTTATAGATGTTTCAAGGAGGGATTTATTAGAGACCTGTAGCATCTTGCCACCCAGTGATGCTATTGGGTGAATGATCTTACTTTGATTTGATTGAAAAACAATGAAATGAGGGGAGACGTAGGTTTTTCCACTTTCTGAACCTAAGAGGAGGTGTTTAGGGAATGCTTTGGTAAAAAATTATTACCATTAAGTTTTATCTTTATCTTTCTCCTAGACAATGGAAGGACCTTTAACTCCACCTATCTTTTCTATCAACTTATGTGTGTGTGTGTGTGTGTGTGTGTGTATGTAGTGTGTGTACAACTTACATTCTTTGTGTGTATGTATGTATATATATATGTAGTGTGTGCATATACATATATATGTGTATTTTATACATATGTGTATATATATTTATATATTAAAAACACAAAGTAGATCACAAACTTAAATATAAAACATAAAACTATAAACTAAAACTATAAACTCTTTAGGACCTAGGGCTAGGCAAAGACTTTTTAGACTTGACACCAAAGATATGATCCATAAAAGGAAAAAAATGATAAATTAGATTCCATCAAAATTAACAATTTTTACTCTGAGAAAGACTTTAAGAGACAAGCTACAGAGTGGAGAAAATATTTGCATAGCACATATCTGACAAAAGACTCTATAAAGAAAACTCAACAGTAAGAAAACAAATAATTCAGTTAGAAAATGGGCAAAAGACATGAAGAGATATTTCTGTGTAAAGAATATATAGACAGATGACAAATAAGTACATGAAAAAATGTTCAACATAATTAACCATTAGGGAAATGTAAATTAGAGCCACAGTGAGGGATCACTACATACCTAGCAGAATGGCTAAAATAAAAAATAGTGACGTCACCAAATGCTGATGAGGCTGCTGAGAAACGAGATCATTCATAGCTTGCTGATGAGAAGATACAGTGACATAGCCCCTCTGGAAAATAGTAATATACCAAATGACCCAGCAATTGCATTCCTGGGCATTTATCCCAGAGAAGTGAAGATTTATGTTTATCCAAAAACCTGTGCACAAATGTTTATAGCAGCTTGATTCTTAATAGCCCATAACTGGAAATGACACAGATGTCCTTCAGTGGGTAAATGGTTAAACATACTGGTACATCCGTACCATGAAATACTACTCAGCTATAAAAGAGAATAAACTATGGGTATAACAACCTGGATCTCTAGAGAATTCTGGGTGAAAAAAAGCCAATCCCAAATGGTCACATACTATGTAGTTCTATTTATATAATGTCTTTTAAAGGAGAAAGTTATAGAAATGGAGAACAGATTAGTGGTTCTCAGGGCCTGAGGGGCACAGGCAGGAGTAAAGTGATTGGCTATGAAAGGACAGCATGAGAGATCCTTGTGGTGAAGGAAATTTTCTGTTCTCTATCTTGACTGTATCAATGTCAGTATGCTGGTTGTGTTCTTATACTGTAGTTTTACAAGATGTTATTATTCAGGGGAAAAAGGATACACAGGATCTTTCCCCTGTCATTTCTTACAACTGCATGTGAATATACAATTATCTCAAAATAGTTTTAATTTTTAAAAAAGCATTTAAGAAAGGAAAAATACAACAGGATCTACAAAGATCAGAGAAGAATCAAAAATAATAAATAATGTAGCACTTTTGTATTTGGTGGTGTTCCAAGGTTCTGGCCCAGTTTTGTTCTGAAATGGGTCCGTGTGAGTGTCTGTATGTAGGTGTATGATTGACTTTTTTCCTCAAGTGCTTCTAATTTAGGAAGCTATTTTCTGTATGCCCTTTGTGTGCCTTTTGTCTCTGGTTTTCTGCTTAGACACATACTAGTTTCTTCCTTTCATTTTCAAGGTCATTTCCAAGCACCGTTAACTTTTATGATCTCATTTTTGCAGTGTTCTTAACCTAAGGGCCAGAGTATCTGGACACTAGGCTTGTTTTTCCTGAGTGATTTTTTTCTCTTTGCCTATGTGATAGAGATTTCCATTTGCTTGCTGATGTTCATTCCCTTCTCTTTTGCAGTAGAAACTCCAGTTTTGAGTTGGGCACATGACCGTTTAGAATAAAGGTTGCATTTGCTCAGATTTCAGTTGCTAAGTGCGGCAGTGTGAACAAGTATGAACCTTTTATTTTGATTAAGCCATAAATTAAATGGAGCTATCAATTTGCTTTAACAAACACTTAGTGAATAGGTAAAATCAAATACTTTATATAAAAGCTGTATGTTATGGGTTGAATTGTGCCCCTGCAAAAAGATATGTTGAGGTCCTAACCCCCAGTACCTTGAAATGTGGCCTTATTTGGAAATAGGTCTTTGTAGATACAATCAAGTTAAGATGAGGTCATACCTGGAGTAGGGTGGGCTCCTAATCCACATAATGAGAATACCATGTGATGAAGATTGTGATGTATTTACAAACCAAGGAACTTTGGGGCTACCGAGGTGTTAGAAGAGAGGCACGGAACAGATTTTCCCTGAGAGCTCTCAGAAGGAACCAACCCTGAGTGCCTGGGTGGCTTAGTTGGTTAAGCGTCTTCCTTCGGCTCCGGTCATGATCCCAGGGTCCTGGGATGGAGCCCTGTGTCGGACTCCCTGCTCAGCCAGGAGCCTGCTTCTCTCTCTGCACCCCCCATGCTTGTGCTCTCTCTCTCAGGCGCGCACTCTCTGTCTGAGATAAATCTTAAAAAAAAAGGAACCAACACTGTCGATACCTTGATTTTGGACTTCCAGCCTTCAAAAATGTGAAACAATGAATTTCTGTTGTTTTAAGCTGTCCTGCTTGTGGTACTTTGTCACAGCAGCCCTAGGGAAACCAGTACACTGTTTTAAAAAACTTCCTAGAGTATTTTTAAAAATGGGTTGGGCATGCAGAGGCTTCTTAATCTGAGTCCTGAGACATTTGGACTGAGTATGCTTTCTTTTTCCTGGAAAATCTCACTGTACCAAACATAGACAATCTTCTTTGCTCCAAAGCCCTTCCAACTTCCTTACATTTTTATTGCTAATTTGATGTGCTTGAATGCCAGCCAAAGAATAAGGTAAATGGTAGATGCAAGGACTGGGTGGTTTCCATGGAGACTTCTCACAGGAGGCTTTCCTGTCTCAGTTCAACAGTTGTCAGGGAAACATTGAGTTTCAATTTGTGGGATCTGCCAATTTAAGTGGTTGTTGCCAACTTAAGAGGATATGGTTAAACCTCTTCAAGATCCTAATAAATTCAGTGCAGAGGTTTTTTAGATTCTCTTGAAGATATAGTTAAGTTTTTCTGTAATTTAGGGTTATTAATTAGTCCTCTGCTTGAAGTGAGCAAACTACCCATTTGTTTGTATGCAGAAAATGCTGATTGTGAGCTGTGGGGGAAGAAAGCTGAGGTTCTAGAAAGAAAGCCCCATAGCCAGAGAGCTGGTGTCCAATGCCACATGACTTTAGTTCATGATCTTTAGCATGCCCTGCAGTGTGAGAGATCCAAGAGCCCTGCCCTGTATGTTAACTGTTTACAGGCTGTGGAGTTGGCAGTCTCAGTACTGTGTTTATTGCTTCTAGTTAGCTGTTGTTGGTTCAGTGGCTGACATTGGTGGTGGGTTAATGGAAATGGTGGTGAGAGCACAGATTCTGGATATAAGCAGTTGTAATAAATGGGAATCCCTAGGATTATCGCTGTTGTGACAGCTTCCCCATTGTACTGTTTATCAAACAGTTAGCTATGATAGATTGCAAAATTCCCACAAAACTGTGCATCTTTTGGTTTTTTTTTTAAAGATTTTATTTATTTTAGAGGGGGGTTGTGAGCTGGGGAAGGAACAGGGAGGAGGGGAAAAGAGGGGGAAAGAATCTCAAGCAGACTCCATGCTGAGCATGGTGCCCAATGTGGAGCTCAGTCTCACGACCCTGAGATCTACGACTGAAGCCAAAATCAAGAGTCAGATGCCTAACTGACTGAGCCACCCAGGCACTCCAGCAACATCATCATCATCATCTTCTTCCTTCTTCTTCTTTTTTCTTTCTTCTTCTTCTTTCTTCTTTTTTTAATCCAAGTTTGTGTCTTCATCTTTAGAGTGTTGTCTGGTCTTGTTACTTGCTTTAATCATAGAATATAGTAGAAGTGACCTTGTGCAAGTTTTGAGCCTTGGTCTGAAGAAGCATTTCACCTTCAGTTCTTGCTGCTTTGTGAGCTCTGCCACCAAGTGGAAAAGCCCAGGCTCACCTGCTGGAGGATGAGAGGCTACGTGTGGAGGAGAGTGGAGGCCCCCAGTCAGCCCCATAGCCGACTGTGGAAGCATAAGTGAGCCCCACCTGACATCAGCAGAGTCTGGTCCACATCAATAAAATTGCCTAGCTGAGTTCAGCCAAAATTGCTGACCCCAAAATTATGCACTAAATAAATGTTTTAAGGACTAAAGTTTTGGGGTGGTTGGTTATGCAGCAAGAGATAATTGATAGAGCTGAGTTTGGATGCTCTGGGCCAGTTAAGGCTCACTTTTGACCTGTTCTCTATCAGACCCAGGAGTGGTAACATAATCATGTTAGTATAGAAATTACCTGTGGATAATTTAAGCAGAGAAGGGTAGTTCGGTCTTTTCCTAAGAAAGCTGGGAGAAGGCTTGAAAAGTGCGCAAGGGGCAGCATTGCTAGAACTACAGCCATATCATGCCATGGATTTGGTCTGGTGAAGATGCTAGAACTGTAGCTACTGAATATTGGATGCCTCCAGGTATACCTCTCTTTGCCTGCGCTGGACCTCAGGTGTGGGGCTTGGCACCCGTTGCCCCTGGGAACTGACATTGCTGCTGTTTTCAGAAAACAGTGATCTACTATTCCTGCTGTTTTGCATAGTTGTTACTGATTCAAGTGCCCTGTGGTGTGTTTGACCAAGCTGAGGGCCTATGCCCATACCCTGATTGAGCCGAAATCAGGAAACTGGGTATCTGACATTTTTAACTTATTTAGCTGAAGGCAGGTAGAAAATTTCATAGCATTGGCAAGCAAGATGTTGTGATGCTGGGCAGCCAAAAGAAAAATCGCAAAATGTTCATTAGTTTCTGTTGTGTACTCTGGTTAACTCAGTTTTAGCACAGTTATGATGAAACCGGCTTTGAGGTTCATTCCTTGGTTCTATGGAGAGAAAATTGTCTGAGCCTCTACCCTTTACACCTGCTCCCTTTATCACAGACGTGTGCCCAGGGCCATTTGGAAGGCCAAAAAATAAGTGGGCCCTAATTTGCATGTATCTGGTTGCCAAGGTACAAACAGTATATGTCTTTCAGTTGGTAGGCCCAAAGAAACTTCATTCATTGCCACAGTGCGCCACCTAAGAGAATGAATGAGTGAATGAATGGTATCTTAGTGAACGTAAGGGGTTGCCTATTTGTGCAGTCAATTTGGTTCACGTGACATTAAAATATGAATTACTGGGCAGCAAGATCTTTAAATTCAGTTCATTTCTCTTTTCCGGAATTTCTCTAATAACCATTCTGAATCCTGAAGTGCCTATCTGCAAAACCATTTATGTAGGATTTGTTTAAATATTAGAAATAATACATAGGAAAGCATAATGCTTGGAGAGTGTGTAGTAGGTGCTTGAGAAATGTTGATCCTTTTTCTCAAACTTCTTAGATACATATATCCCAATCAGCTCATGTCTTAGCTCAGGCTGCTATAACAAAATACCATAAACTGAGTGTCTTATAAACAACAGAAATTTATTTCTGACAGTTCTAAAGGCTGGAAGTCCAAGGTCAGGGTTCCAGCATGGTCAGGTTCTGGTGAGGGCCCTCTTCAGGGTTGCAGACAGCCGGCTTCTTGCTGTGTCCTGACATGGCAGAAAGAGTGAAACAGACTGTCTTGTGACTCTATAAGGGTACAAATCCCATTCATGGGGTCTCTACCCTCATGATGGCATCTGATCCTAATCTCCTAAAGCCCCCATCAGTTAATACCATCACATTAAGGGGTAGGGTTTTAACATATGAATTTGGGGGGAGCACAAACATTTAGTCCATAACAGATTATAAACTTTTGGAGGGTATGGACTATTCTTTCTCTGTCAAATTTGTCTTAAGTTGTCAAGTCTCTAGGCATGGCTTGTGAGAGTGGATTGTACTTGGGGTAGATTGTCTTGAGAGAAATCAGGAGCTAGACCTCAGTTCATCCACTGTGGTGGGGTGCCAGTTTAGGGGGGGTGAGTGGATTGTCTCAGATCAGGCAATGCAAAGTCTGTCACCGCCGATGGAATAATGTCTACAGGTGATTCAAGGTAAAACATAGGAGATCCACCTGGATGCTAGGGATGTCCCTCCTAGCAAGCACAACTCAGTGACAGGAAACCTAAGAGCAGGGAAAGTTTGGGGGTTTGGGTATCAGGGAAGTGTCAGTGGGCACCTGGGGGTGAGGTGGGGACAACGACGGACAGTTGAGAGCAAGGCCAGGCCTTTAAATGGTGTCTGTTAAGCTAGAGTGGGGAAGAGGGTGGATGTTTATTGCTGGGGCAGAGAAAGGGGATTTGGTTCTGGAAAGAGGTTAGTCCCCTTAATATAATGTGGCCATCAGGTCACAGTAGGACCAATAGCAGAGTGAACTTGGAGGTGGGTTCTGGCTAGTTGGGCCGAAGAATCCATTTGCATTTGCTATGATGACGCTGGGGAACTTAGTGTGCTGGTTGTCACGAGGCCCTGCTGTGGGGAGAACAGTCATGAACAGGGAGGGGGCCCCCTCTCCTCTTTCAGTGCCCTGCAATGTAGCCTGGTTTGAGGGGGCCAGCTTTCTCACAAGGAGGCTGCCAGAACATCAGGGAGGGGAGAGGAGCGTTTGTTGTTTTAATGGTTGAAAGAGTCTTCACTAGGAATTCGACAAACCCAATTAATGAAGTCAGATTACCTGCCCCATCAAAAAGTACTGTTTCTGGTATGAGTTTTAACTCTGTGCTGGAGGGTTCTGATGTGTCTCGGTTTAAGTTGGAGAGTGAGAACTCTAACGTGATATGAGACTTCATTCTATCATCCCCTCCTAAAGCATTTCAAGAATTTGTATATAATACATGGGTGCTCCACTGACATGAGGTGCCTCTATTTCCCTCACTAAGGCACTGGTTTGAAACGGGAATGTGTGTGTATGAGTGAGTGCATGTGTGCCTGTGCATGCATGACTGCGTATAAAATAAAAGATACATAGATGGGACTGAAGTGAACAAACTTACAAAAATACCAGATAACCCCAACCTGTAATTTTATTTTTGAAAAGCACTAAAAATGTCAATAAACAAATTGTCTGAAAAGTGAATCCTTTGGCTGCTAAGTCTGAGTTGCCAGAACTAGTAAAAGCTTTATATAATCTTGGCAGTGCATGTGTGTTCACCTGAGATTTTGCTGCCTCCAGCTGTACAAAATTCTGTGATGTGCAGAGCCTAGAAACCAGGGCCAGCATCCTAAAATGAATTTTCTTTTGTAATCTGAGTCGCTGTTGCATTTTAATTCAGTTCTAGTGTCAAGACTCTTGTGTGTGTGTGTTCCTTCATCTCATCGACTCCTGGCACTTAAATCAATGCATGGCACACGGTTAGCCCTCAGTAAATGTTCTTACTGTTGAGTCTATTGTTCTTTTCCCCTATACTGTTCTACATCACAGTGACTCTCTTCGTGGGGTGCGCAGGATGCTTCCTTTGTACCTGGGTGGTTCACTCTCATTGCACTCTTCCCCTCAGCTCACTTCGAAGTGTTAGATCCCAGTTTGTCCTCAGGCAGGTGACAACCCTGAGGAACTCCTGACCCTGAGATGTGTGCCTGCACGTGTGCAGCCAGTTGGACAGCTTGAAAAGCTGTGGCTTTGGCTTTCCAAAGAAGGCCTGGTTTATATGAGTCATCATAAATCATTGCCATTAAATGTCATCACTACCTATAATCTTTCCTCATTCCAAATGACAATATAGGTGCATGATAAAATCTGTAGAATCACTCTGTCCAACTGATACATGCCAATCCATTGTACAAAAACCAAAGCAGCTAGCCTGAGTGTAGAATTTCTTTGAATTCTCGTCTCTAGGGACCATATTAGTTTCATGTTTGACCCCTTAACATATTTCTCCGTTTCAATTCAAAAGTGGTCTCCTTCCTGCAAAAACGAACAAAAAAACCCCTGAGTAAATTCAAAGTTCTGGGGGAATATGTTGTATTTCTCTTTGGCTTTGTTTGCTTGGAATCAAGTGACTTACCTGAACTCACCTGAGGTGCTTGCTATCCTGGAATCAGGTGGTGTCTCTGATCCTTTAAATCCGAAAACATTTTTTTGAATAGGTTGATGTATTCACATAAGGCACAATTCAGTGGTACAAAGCAACATTCATAGGGGTTCTCTCAGTGCAGTGAAGAGTTAAAACTCATTAGGGCATATTTAAGGTATTCCATAAGCCTTAGTGGGAAATCAATGGGATGGGTGCTGTGGGGAATGCAAGGATGATTTTAAAAATTCTGGACTTGCCCTCAAGAGACTTGTGGCCTTGTAGGCGGATGTAGCAGGTATACTGAGAATCATAATACAAAGTAGAAGTGGTAAGTGCCTGAGGGAGAGGTTCAAACTATAGCTTTAGTTTTTACTCATAGAATTCGTTTTTATAGAATTTTTGAATCTAGAAAAAGCCTTGTGTCCAATCTAGTCAGAGTGCTTCATTCCATTATGTGAGACTTGAGACCGAGGGAGGCCAGGTGCCTTTCCCTTGGTCACCCATTTAGACAGAGCTACCTTTTACACAGATAGCTCGTTTTTGTAAAGCAAGCTGCCGCCTTGGTCTGTGTCGACAACTTAGAGGAAAGAACACTGTGTTTGTGTGTTAGATCTGGGCTCGGTGAGTGAGGATCATTGCAGCTTTGTTCAGCTTGGGCACTTAGTTTTGAAATTGTACTTAGAGCAAGTGGAAGGGGAATGGTTTTGGGGTGTGTCTGATATTTTCTGCTGACATGGGGTTAGGCTTTGTCTCTTCTCACAAATTTTTTTGAATTCATTTTAAGTAGATAATACAGGTACAAGATTCAAAATTCAAAAGGTATAATATGAAATACAGCAAACTCTTCTCTGCCCCTGTGCCTTGGCCAGCCCCTTACCTTCCTTTCCCTGCCCTGCAGCTGGCAGCCAAGTTTGTTAGCTTCAACTTCCAGGGATAGCGTATGAATATATAAGTAAATGTGTCTACAGTGCAACCCCCTTAAAAAAATAACCTCCTATACCCACTATTGTGCACCTTGCTTTTTCTGTTTCAGCAGTTTAATCTGATGGTCTTTCCATGTCATTATACAAGGAGCTTCGTCATTCTTCTTTAGTTTGTGGTTTTTGTTTTTTGTGGCAGACAGCTGAATCCACTCTAGATAGTTAAGCCAAAGAGGAGTTAGGACTTTAGGTAACTGGTAGAATTGTTTGGAGGCTGGAGGAACTGGCCAGCATCTAACTTTCCAAGCCCCACATAGCACTAGTATTGAGTGGAAGCCACCTGTGCTCCTGCCCCCTCTGAGCAGCAGATAGCAGGGATTTGCCTTGACTGCAAGTGCTTCCATTGTCATCCTGAGTCAGGAAGGCAGCTTTGCAGCTGCTGCAGCTTCCCACCTGCAAAAGTAGATGCTCTGAGCAGCTTCTCTTCCCTTATATTTCTCACTTCCAAAGCGAAGTCATGTGTGCATATGTCTGGTCAGTGGAGCCGTGGTCACATGTTTGCAGTTTAGCTACAAAGAAGCCTAGGAATTTGATTCTCAGCCTTCAAGTTGGGAGGCGAGACTTGTAATATGAGAAATTTCTCCAAATAGACAAAAGGTTTCCAAAGACGATGGGTAATCACAGATATTACACGTCTACCAGAGCTGTCTAGAATTCTGTTGTGTGGATGAATCACAGTTGATTAAACTGATATTTTAGATGAGGAACCTTTAGGTGTTTTTCAATCTGTATCTTAGACAATAAGTATTGAGTGACCTTGTACATATGTCCTTTTACTTGTGTGAAATGGAATATAAATTCATAGAGGTAGAATTCCTAGATCAAAAAGTTGATTATAATTCTAAGGGATATTGTCAAATGGTCTCTGGATGTTATACCAATCTGTTTCCACTAGCAGTGTACAAGTTCCTGATTTTTTGCCGAGAGTCTTCCCTGTTCAGATTTCATCTGAGCCAGAGTGGTGGACTAGGTCTTCCCCACTACTGGGGTGAATCTTGGGCCTTGGGCCAAGAATGCTGGCAGACCAGGTCTGGGCTGTAACCTCTGCCAGGACAGCCTGTTTTTAGCATGTGGGCTGGATTCGGCCTGTAATTTTATTATAGATTCTCTGGCCTTAAATTAAATGCATCTTGGGGGATCTGAAAGATAATGTAGCTTCCAAAATTGTTTTGCAACTTGGGAGGAGCCTACACGCTGAGAGGACTTGCATCATTATGTTTCACAAATGCGGAAGGACATTTTCAAAGAATGGTTATGAAGATTTATAATACCTTTTCCCCTTTAAAATAAAAAGCAAATAAGTGAAATAAGCCAGACAGAGAGAGACAAATACCACATGGTATCACTTCAATGTGGAATCTTGGGAGGGAAAAAAAAAGTCGAACTCATGGAAACAGAATAGAATGGTGGGGGGCGCCTGGGTGGCACAGCGGTTAAGCGTCTGCCTCCGGCTCAGGGCGTGATCCTGGCGTTATGGGATCGAGCCCCACATCGGGCTCCTCAGCTATGAGCCTGCTTCTTCCTCTCCCACTCCCCCTGCTTGTGTTCCCTCTCTCCCTGGCTGTCTCTATCTCTGTCAAATAAATAAATAAAATCTTTAAAAAAAAAAAAGAATAGAATGGTGGTTGTCCGGGGCTGGTGTGGTTAAGGGGTAGAGGAAAGGGGGAGAGGATGGTAAAAGTGTACAAATTTTAAGTTATAAGATGTATAAGGTCTGAGGATATAATGTTAAACATGGTGACTATAGTTCATAACACTGTATGGTATAATTGAAATTAAGAGAGTAGAACTTAAGTGTTCTCTCTCACATACAAAAGTAAATAGATGAGGTGACAAATGTGTTAATTAACTCTGGGGGAGGAATCCTTTCACAATGTGTATGTATATAGAATAATCACAATGTACACTTTATATGACAAATTCATTTGTCAGTTACACCTCAAAGCTGGAAAAAAGGGCAGAATCTTATTTTTAGGGTGTTAATTATTACATAAATTTTGCTTCTAACTGAAATCTGGCATCTTGTTGCTCCAATTGGTTGCTGTGAAAATATGTAGGAAGCCCTTGTTCAAAAGCTTCTGAAAATTTTAAACAAATGTATATAAATGGGTAGAAAATGGGGGGTAAATACATGTGTGTGCTTTTTTTTTTTTTTAAAGATTTTATTTATTTGAGAGGGGATGAAAGAGAGAGAGTGCTTGAGCGAGCACATGAGCAGGGGGAAGAGCAGAGTAGGGAGCCCAGCTATGCAGGGGCTCGATCCCAGGACCCAGAGATCATGACTTGAGCCGAAGACAGATGCTTAACTGACTGAGCCACCCAGGTCCTGTGTTCTTTTCTAATGGAAGAGTTCACTCTTTAAGCTGGCATTTACTTAGGATAGCTCATTATTTCAAGAAAATATCCTTTCTGCATGGATGTTGAGGGTATCTGCAAGGATATAAAGTATAGCTCAGAGAGGTAGTGTGTTGTTGTGCAGGGGCTGGTAACCCTTTCTGTAAAGGGCCCGGCAGTAAATATTTTAGGCTTTGTAGGCCTGGAGGCAAAATTGAGGACATTATATAGGTACTTATATAACAAGAAACAAGACAAACTTCCACAAACTTTTTATTGACAAAATTCAAAATACAATAATCCAGTACTTTTTTTGTTTGTTTTTTTGTTATACAGGTCTGCTAGTAAAAAAACATGGGATTCTTGTTTTGGGATAATATTTTACCTAATAGGATTCAAAGTTAGCATTCCCCGATCATCAAATTGATTGCAAATGTTCATCTGTAAAAACCATTCTCAGCTCATGGGCCGTACAAAACCAGGCAGTGATCTAGATTTGGCCTGTGAACATTAGTTTTCCAACCCCTCATGGAAGACCATGAGCTTTGGACGCTTGCATGTGTAGGTTTGAGTATTGGCTCTGGCTTGTGACCTTGAACATCTCACTTCACTGAGTTGTGGTATTTATTTGTGCATAAACTGGAGGCAATGACACATACCACATGGAATAAATATCCTCCCCATCTTTGTTGTAATTTTGGGATTTTATTTCTGTAGGTTTTGATGTAATTTTGCTAGACTTACTTAGAATTAGTATTTAACAGATTGAAAAGCCAGTTTGTCAGGGGATGGAATGGTCTCAAAGTACTTTGTGAAAACATGTTTTTGCAGTGGAGAGATCTGGCTGTCACCACCTTAACCAAATGGCCAAGCTTTGTAACCAATGGTGGTATGTTCTGACATGTGCCCCTCACTGATATGTACCTCTTACTGTATCACAGTATCACCTATGTGGTGTTCCTGCTAGAAATCTTTGACGTGAATGTTATCATAAGGAAACAGACCAATCTAAAATGTGGAACATTATGCAGGAACATTGTAAATTTTTGAAAGGATTCAGTGTCATGAATAACCAAGGGAGATGGTGCTAGATTAGGGGAAGATTAAGGAGAGGTAAGATAAAAATGTAATGCATAAACATTAATTAAATCTTGGATATGAAAGAGAAAGTTCTGTAGGCCATTTATAGGACAATTGAGGGAACGTGAGTATGGACCATATGTTGTATGATATTGTTGATTTCTTGAGGTGTGGTGATGATGGTGGGATGGTGTGGGAGAATATCTCTGTTTTGGGGAGGTGAATAATAAATTATTTAGGGGTGAGGGAGGGAGGGAGTGAGAGAGAGAAAAAAGTTATTTCGTTCAGTGCTGTTCTCTTCGTAGCATGGCCCGAACGCAAATGCTTTTAATGGGGAGGTGCCTAATATATTTTAAAGTGTTAAGTTCTTCCAGGTGTTAGTGGGCTTTTCTGTCTGAAGTTATGCCTAAGCACTGAACGTCTGTCTTCTCTTTAACAGTGTGCTAATTTGGCTTAGGCAAAACTGTGGTACTTGATGTTGAGTATTTGGATATGGGGGTTCATATTTTCTTGGGCAGCTCACCCAGGTCCCTCTGGACTGAAAATCCCTCTTGATTTTTAGAATGTGTGAATGAACAGGAAAGGAAAACTCAGGATAGTTGACCAGACTCTTTAGCTGGTACAACTTGTAAGCATGTCCTTCAAATATTCCTCTATATTTCTGTTGTTGAGGGTGCCTGCTTGGGGGCTGACATCCCCTGGGGGTGTGCTGAGTAGAAGGAGGCTTGGAGGAGGAAGCCTGCAGTGTGCATATCTGGAGCACCTAGCTGCTGGAGCATCACTGAACCGTTCTGGGCTCTGAGGCAGAGGGCCAAAACAAAGCATGAGGAGGCCTTTCCTCATGCTTTGATCATAACCAGTCCTTCCTAGCTGAGCAGGGATGGAACAGACAAGTCAATATTCTCTTATATTCCTGCAGGAACTCTTATGGCTATATGGTGTGAGATGACTAAAGCCAATTTAACAGCCAGTTGTAAAAGTAATTACAAGATGAGAGAAAGAGTGATTCTGTTACTACAGGCTGTGAAAATGAATTAATTCAGCAAATATTAATTGAGCAACTGAAAAATAGCAAGCATTGTAAAGTATGAGTCTTGGGGTACACATGATAAAGATATACTCTTGCCTTGGGCTGGGCACTTGGGGATAGGGGACTCCAACTCCTTCCCCTGTGGAGACAGTGACCAAAATACAGACCTGGCTGTATTATAAGGCTAGTGATGTGATAGAAAGCTAGTGAGGAGGGTTATTGGAATGCAGAGAACATGCCATATGGAGTTAAGGTTGCAAACATAAGGTTGGTCTTGAGGTGATCTGGAGAATGAGTCTTGCGGGTAATGAAGTGGGGAGACCTCCAGCTTCCAGGCAGGGGACACCTCAGTGCCCATAGGCTTGAATGGCTCTTATGTGTTGAGAGACTGGTTGGCATCTGGAGTGGCTGAAGCCTTAAAAGCAGGGCGGGGAGGAGTCAGACGTAGGGTTGTTGGAAAGGTAGTTTAGGCCAGATGGGAGGGCCCCAAAGCCATGCTCAGGAGTCTGGGTTTTACAGGAAAGGGAACGAGGAGCCCTCCAACTCCCGTTGAGTTGGGGGGTGATCTTGTTTCAATAAGGTCTCATGGAGGGAGTGTGGACGTTGGTGTGGTGAAATTGCATGAGTCTAGGGGCAGGACTTGAAGTAGTCAATGTGTGAGCAAAGAAACTGAACTTGGCAGCTGCTGCAGAGAAAGAATAGAAAATAAAGGTCCACTGGTGCTCTTGCAGAATTCTTTCAGCCCCTCCCAACAAGACTTTTTACAATTTTAAATCTTTCTAAGGAAGTCTTTAAAAAATACTTGAAAGAGAGAATCTTATTCCAACCTTTGAACGGTTCTGAAAATTTATTACATTTCAGCTAGGAAAGAAAGTATTATTTCAGGCAAACTGGAACATGTGCGGACTGATTACTCAGCAGTCACTTAATCTTTCAGAATTAGGTAGGAGGGAAGCTATTTTAGTGGCCTTCAATTTTCTTCCAGAACTTTGTCCAGGTTCCTCCCAAATGGTCGGTGAATTTTTCTGATTCGTATCCAGCACCCCCACAGTTTAGTGCACATCTGTAAGCTGTAAGGAAGTTGATTCCATCCATTCCTCCCCCCCCCCTTTGCTGGCCTTACACCTGAGAAAACAAATACGAGTCCATAGGTTCTTGTTCTGTGTCAGAAATTTGCACAACGTGTAATCTGAGATGGATCCAGCTGAGAGTGTTACAGGTTTGGAGTTTAGACAAAAAAAAAAAAAGGAGTGGAATCTTTGTATTTTTTCTTTATTTTTAGCAATGCTTGGCAACTTGGACTGTTTGAAGGCGTGATTATATAAAATATCTCCTGCTAATTGAGTACCTGGGGATAAAGCACCACCTTATTTTCTTAGTTTGTCTTAAAACATTTCTACCCACAATTTAGAGCTTTTCCATGGAGAATTTAATTAGACTTAGAACATCTTGAACCTTGAGAAACTAAACTTAGAAAATTAACCTCTGGGACACCTGGGTGGCTCAGTCAGTTAAGCGGCTGCCTTCAGCTCAGGTCGTGATCCCAGGGTGAGACCCCCGTCGGGCTCCTTCCTCAGCGGGGAGCCAGCTTCTCCCTCTCCCTTTGCCTGCTGCTCCCTCTGCTTGTGCTCTTTCTCTCTCTGTCAAATAAATAACTAAAGTCTTAAAAAAAAATAAAATTAACCTCTTTTATGAATTAAGATATTTTAGGCTTACAAGGGTCCATACATAAGTTCCAAAGGCTTGTAATTACTTTGTCTTCCTTATGGCTTGAATATTTCAGGAAGTTCTTGGCATGTCTCTTGGAGGGTTAGTGTACAAAGAGCAAGAAAAGTGAGCTATGGGCTTACCTCACTTATGTGTGTATATTCCACGTTTGCTACAAAGCAGTGATCCTAGTGGTGTATAGGACCAAAGGACACTTTCCAAGGTAAATAAAGCAGTTTACTAATGTCAGATTTGAGTGTTGGTCTCAAAGTACCATATGGAGGTTTTAGCAGCAATTTCACTTACCTTTAGTTAAGAGCTTTTCAGTTCTATGTATTACTTATAGCAAAGGAATAACTGAAGGTCAACTTGATATTAAATTAACACTGAAATAGTAGTTAAATTGTTTGCATGTCAGGGATTATAATTTTTTAGGGATTATGCAGCAACAACTATATTGATGCTGGATCCATATTGATGTCGGTGTTTTTTCCCACGTATGGGCAAGCCTGTACTTGAAGATGTGTAACTTATATATTCACAGTAAGGGATGTATTATACAACTCAGTTACTTTTTATTTGTGAGGGTTGGTTCATTTACTTGATTGAGGATTTTTTTGACTGCAACCTGGATGCCTATCCTTGTGCCGGTGGTGAATGGAAGTTACCCCTTGCATCTTAATAGGAGGTAGAGATAAACAGATAAGTATAATATGTGATAAGTGATGAAATAGACATTAAAAAGCTTAATAACATACACGTAAGTACAGACAGTAGGAGAATGAACCCCCATGAACGCCATCACCCAGCTTCAACAGTTCTCAACTCGGGGACATGCTCTTTCCACCCATACACTCTGCTCTACTTACTCCCCTCCCCCCTTTTATTTGGAAGCAAATCCAAGACAGTATATCACGTGGTGGGCATTTATAGATATTTGAAGAGTCAGAGAATACACAGGGAAAATAAACTGTACCTGGGGACTTGGGAAGGAAGGAGGTACAGAGAAGTAGCTTTCAAGAACCGGAGGGAGTAAGTTCCAGTTTCAGATAAAAGGGATGGAACCCACCAATTATTGAATATCCCTAAGCATTGTATTACGTTCATTTAGTACACTAGTTTATTTTTTTCTTCACAATAGTCCTATGAGGGAGGCACTGTCTCTATTTTACAAATGAGGAAATTAAGTTTCAGGCAGACTTAAATAAATTTCCCCAAAGTTATAAAACTAATTAGTTTTCTGTGTTGCAAACCATTCTTGACTTTAAGGGCTATTTAGTTCGCCATCTTCTGCACCATGTGCATAGATACAGAGAAGTGAAAGTACAAGATGTGTCTGTGAAAGTGGGAGAAGCGGAATGCAGCTACAGAATGTGTGTGTTTGTGTGTGTGTGTGTGCGTTTGTCCATCCGTGTGTCCTTGGGTTAGTCCGTGTTCGGAGATGAAAATAGAGAAGCTGCTCCAGGCCAGGTTGTGAAGTGACTTTAATGCCATACTAAGGACAGAGAATATTGTCTTGAGGATGGTGGAGTTCCAGGCTGAGATGTCTTAAAGCATGAGAAGAGCATTGTCAGCTTTCAAAACGAAGAATATGCCGACACTGTGGAAGACGAACTGGAGTTGGAAGATGAGCTGAAGTGAGTATGGGTCAGAAAAATTATTTATTCAACCAGTATTTATTGAGGATAGACAATATGGCAGAGAATGAACTGATGAATAGCAAACACATCTCCCTATTTCATGGAGATTAGTAGAGAATTAGTCACATGCAAATGGCCTGTTGTAATGTGATTTATAATAAGAAATATATATTTGGTCTTCAACTCAGTTCCTAAAGCACAGAGCTCCTAAAACCCTTGGAATTTCCTGCGATTAGAGCAGTAAATGTGTCTTTTGTTATGTTAATAAGGTGACTTAGGGTAAGCCCTCAGGTAACCGGGTTGGGGGCTGGTTGCCAAGGGAACCAACTTGTAATTTGAAGTTTGGAACTTTCGGTACCCACCTCCCCCACAAACCTCCAGGTGGGGAGGGGGCTGGAGGTTGAATCAGTCACCAATGATCAGGATTTAATCAATCATGCTTATGTAATGAAGCATCCATAGAAATCCAAAAAGGACAAGGTTCAGAGGGCTTCCGAGTTGGTGAGCACCAGCTATTTGGGGAGAGTGGAGTGGTGCTCCAAGAGGCTATAGAAACTGCACACTCCCGCATACCTTGCCCTATTCATTTCTTTCATTTGGCTGTTCCTGGGTTATATGCTTTTTATAATAAACTGTTAATCTACTGAGTAAAATGTTTCTTTGAGTTCTGTGAGCTGTTGTAGCAAACTAACTAAACCTGAGGACGGAGTCATGGGAACATCTGATTTATAGCCGCTTGGTAACAACCTGGGCTTGTGACTAACGTCTGAAGTTGGGGGAGGGGAGTAAGGGGGCAGTCTTGGAGGACTGAACCCTTCCTTAATCTGTAGAATCTGATGCTGTCTCTAGGTAATCCTGTCAGAGTTGAGTTGAACTGTTGTACACCCAGGTGTTATCTGGACAGTTACTTGGTGCTGTGTGGGATACCACCACCTTCACATTTTGGAATTGGTCTCAGGACCATAATACCTATGATCCTATGAAAAGGTGATAAACTTCCTAGTTCTCAGAAAAATGCAAAGTAGAACTATAATGAGATACTACCACACTCCCATTAGAATGGTGAAAATGAAAAAGCCTAAAATACCAAGTGTTGGCAAGGACATAGAGTAAACTGAATTCCCAAACACCATTGGTGGCAGCGTGGCCATATCCACTAACAGTAAACATATACATATCTGGTAAGCCAGCAGTTAGCACTCTTGGATAGAAACCTAAAGAGAAATGTATTTCAGGCTAATGTATTCTACTCTACATGTCTTGACAAGACATGAGCAAGAATATTAGAGCAGCACGATTCAGAACAGACCCAAAGTGGAAACCATCCAAATGTCCAGGGTCAGAAGGATAGATAATTTGGGATACATCCACAGAAATATTTGAATAACAACTGAAATGACTGAACTGTAATTTCACTCCACAACTTGGAAGAATGTCACAAACAACATTGAACAAAGAAGGCAGACATGTGGGTACATACTCTTTGACTATAGTTAAAGTTATATATAAAGTTCAGAAAAAGGCAAGACTAACCTGTGGTATTAGAAGTTAGGAAAATGGCATATGGGTAGCGATTGAAAGGAGCTGCACAGGGGGGCTTCTAGAAGGCTTATAATGTTTTATTTCTTGATCCTGACTGCTTCTTATGTAGTTGTGTTCCATTTATGAAAACTTATCTCCCCATGCACTATACTTAGGATTTGTATGCTTTTCTGTATCTATATTATGCTTTTCCATATGAATATTGTATTTCTTCGAGAAACAAATTCTGATAATTAGTATTGATGTCTACTTGTTCACTTGAGGAAAACTTACTAGTATCTGAAAGTCACACTCAGGGGTTCTCATCTCTCTCAGTATTAGTTCCTGCTTGTTTTGTTGCGAGAACACCACCAACTAATGGAATACAGTTAGAAAAAAGTTAAAAAAAATCTGTCCCTGTATGGTTAAGTGTGTGAATTCTGTTTAGAAAATCTGTCATGATAGCCAGATGAGATACTAGGAAGGGTTAAGGCCGTGACAGTGGAGAAGATAGCCTTGATTTGGGATGTGGGTTGGTGGTAAGATCAACTGGGTATGGTTACCATTGAAGATAAGTTTCTGATTTAGTATATGGAATAGTTGACACCAGCAAGATTAATTAGCCGGTACCAGGATATGTGGGGAGGGGCTTATTTGTGTTATGTCTAAGATGGCATTGGGTATCCACACTAGGGTTTTGGAAAAGTGCATGAAGTGTCTGAGATGTTATGTTTGGAGAGAGTGATTTGGTGATCCTTTGGATGGTAATTGAGGCCTGGAGAAAGAATGAGATCACTGAAAGAGCAGTGATTCTCAGCCTTTGGTGCATGTTAGAATTACCTTGAGAGCTTTGCAAAAATACCCATGCCTGGGCCGCACAATTTACCAGCTGAAACAGAATCTTTGGGGGGTAGGGCTTACGTAGCTGTATTTTTCAGAAACTCCTCCGGTTATTCTAATATGCAGCTAGACTGGAACAAAATAAGGCAAGTGGATCAATAAATCAGACAGCAGTGCATTTATTGAATGGACACTATTGTCAGCACTGCTAATTAGCTCTCATGAGATAATTACCATCATCTCTCTTTACACTTATGGGGAGACTGAGGCACAAGAGTTAAGTAGTTTGCCTTAGGTTATGCAAATAGCTAATTAGTGCCCAGGCCAGGATTCACAACCGAGTCATTGACTCCAGGGGCTGTTCTCTTTACCATGACATCCTGTTGCTTCTCCAGTCAAGAATGAATCTGGGGAGGATTGAGACTTTTGGAACAGCAGCCTGAGAAACTCAGCAGACCCTCTCCAATGAAACAACCTTTTAAATGGTAACAAAAAAAAAAAATAAGTCATTGGAAATTGACCTGAGGACATACAGCAAATGGAGAAACATTCAAGAAAATCTCCTAAATCTTGGTAAGAGCAGTGAATCTGCAGTATTTGAACCAGGACTGCTCCCCACCTGTCCTCCACCAGTTGCATTTGAGGAAAGCTCCGTTCCAGGTGGATCCAGCCACGAAGACAGGACTTGCTCTCCTCCGACCCCAGCAACAAGTCTAGGGCTAGGAGAGTTAGACCACCTGCTATGAGAAATACTAGAAGTATCAGAAGGAAGGAAGGGAGGGAGGGGGAGAGAGAGGGAGGGAGAAAGACAAACACTAATCTGTACATTCAAGAAGCCCAGCCCTGTCCTGCCCCCTCCTGTGGCAGCCAGGCTGTTCGTCTCACTGTGACTGCAGGCTAGGGATGCCTGCAACCACAGTGATGCCTGCAGTTGGGGTGGGAGCTTGGGTGTAAGGCCAGTTAAATAGCACAAAGCTCAGTGTTCTTCCAGAGATTCAGCAGCTTTTCTTGAACAAACGCTCCCTGGATTGCTGCATGCCTTGGGTTAATTTCCAGAGTTCTGTCCATTTGCTTAGTTGGTTTTCTCACTGCTTTGATGGAGGAGAGAATTTTTGGAGGCCCTTATTCCCCCCATTTTTTGCTGACATCCTAGTTGAATTTTTATAGGAATTTTCTTAAGATTAATTAGTGACTGTTTATAGTTTGGAAATCTAAAAGCCCATCCATACGGACCAACTAAAAAAAGAAACCACGGTGTATCTTTATAGCAGGGTATTGTGTAGTTGTTAAAAGAAAGATGTAATTTTAACTGTGCTGATAGAGAAGATTTTTCTTCAAGGGATAATGCTAAATGAAAGTAAGTTGCAAAATAATATGTAGTATTCTGTTTGTATAAAGTATTGAATAAAGAGGAAAAACACTGGTGTGTGCTATATATATGCATAGAACATTTCTAAAAAAATATGTTTTCCTCTGGGCCATAGGAAGTGGAGGGTGCTTTTTAGATCTTCCCCCCACTTACTGTTATTTGAACTTTTGAGTATTACTTTGAAATAACTTTAAAAAGTCATTGAATATTTGTTAGTTTTAAACTACCGATCGGATATGTGTTAAAGGTCTGCAAATTAAAGATTGCAAGATCTTTTTTTTTTTTTAAAGATTTTATTTATTTGACAGAGAGAGAGGCATCCAGAGAGGGAACACAAGCAGGGGGAGTGGGAGAGGGAGAAGCAGGCTTCCTGCTCAGCAGGGAGCCCGATGCAGGGCTGGATGCGGGGCTGGATGCAGGGCTGGATCCCAGAACGCTGGGATTGTGACCTGAGCGTGACCTGAGCGGAAGGCAGATGCTTAACGACTGAGCCACCCAGGCGCCCCAAAGATTGCAAGAGCTTAAAGACATTTGTGTTCATAGTCCCCCCCACCCCTTTTGCTTCTCTGAAGTGAGCGCTTGTCATGTAGTTTCAATGCTTAGGAAATCTGTTGCCTGAAAACTTTAAAAATAATTAATTCGCTTTTAGTTTTGATCAGCTGGGATAATCCACAAGTAGTGGTAATGACTAACCTGTTCTGTTATCACCCCAGTGATCTTCTAGACTTTGTACATTAGTATCCACCCCCTGAACAAGTCACTGTCTTTTGTAAGAACAGTAACAGCCATCCTTTGTCACCTTTATTTTTTTCTTTGAAAGAGGAGGAATAATCACTCAGTCCTGAAACATCATGAGTAGGTAGAATTTAATTATCTGAATTGAAAATCTTCCTATAAACTGGAGGAAAAAACCCCCAACCAGTGTGTACACATAGGTTCTCCAGGGAGTTTTTGGTTAGCTACACTGTGAAATCCTTGAGATTTCATAATATATCTTGTCTCATTTTCCTGTTATGAAATGGGGTTTTCAGCCTGGTTTTTTCTTGTCTGTTTTCAGATCACAGAACTGTGTGGTGCAAAGCGGGTTGGTTATTTTGGTCCAACACAGTTTTACATTGCCTTAAAACTGATTGCTGCAGCACAGTCTGGCCTCCCTGTACGGATAGAGAGTATTAAATGTGGTAAGTATCTCCCATTTGTACATTTGATTGTCCATGACGGGTGTCTCGTTTATGAGAACCATTTTTAGTGGGCTTAAGGCCTGTTCTATAAGCATCTGTGGAATTTCTCCTTGCTTCTTCCAGCTGTTGTAAAATAAAGTAAGAAAATTTAGCAGGTATCTTATTTTTCTTTTTGAAAGGGGGAAAAATTGAGATTGTGACCTGAGATTCATGCCTTTTAACGGAGTTGAAGTTAAAATAGATTTTGTTCTTTAGCAGAAGGAGATCAGGACAGAAATTCTAGAGCCTGTGGCAAAATGATAACATTTCGTTTTATTTTCCTCTTGAGGAATATATAATGCCATTTGAAGTTCTGTTAGGGACAAGGGGACAAGTACGTGGGATAGTTTGAGTGGAACTGCCCCTATTTCCTCTCCTGTCCCTGCGAGTCATATCATATATGATCATCCTTTACTCCCCCAATTCCTGAAGCACTCTTATAATGATTAGTAAGTACTATGGAGCTGCCAAAATTTTGGCAGAATGAACTTATTACCTTCTCAAAGTTTTGATTTAGTGTTTTCTTATCTTTCCATCCCTGCTCCCAACCCAGTGAGTGTTTGAGCACTTCCCACAACTTAAACAAAAAGCAAAGCCCCAAACTCTTAGCATCATTTATACTGCCTCAGTATTGGGTCTACAAATCTGTATGAAGAAGGTGATTATTCCAGGGCTGTGCTGAGGTCCTCTGTTCTTTTACTCTGATCTAAGTTACTTTCGTAAGTTCACACAGCCATGCAGGAACTTTTTCCTTTTCCTCATTTTGAGATAAAAACCACTCAGCTGTCCACCACGCCTGTACTGTGAAGTCCTTGGTAAACCTCAGAGTGGGTTCAGGAACGTTGTAGGACAACTCTTAAATAGCTGAGAAGATTCTGATAGCTTGACTATGGGAAATAAAGTCCTTTTGCGCTAACCATCAGGGAGCCACAATCATTCTACTAATCTTTATTAAAGGTTTAGTGTCTGCCAGATACCATCTCATTTAGTCCTCCCAACATCCTACTAAATTAGGTGTTTGTGTTAGTTTACATTGCTTACGATAAACCGATAAACCGTGAAACAAATTCCACTGAAATCCCAGTGCCTTAACAAAATGCAGGTTTGCTTCCTGCTTTGCAGTAGGCCACGGTGAACCCTCTAAGGGCAGCTGCCCTCCATGTGGTAGCTTCATGATCCTGGCTACTTTATCTTGTGGCACCTCCCCCAGCAAGCACCTGTTCCTATAATTGCCGCAACAGAGAAATAGTTTCTCACCCTAGCTGTTAAATACTTGGTCCTGGGTATGACTCACATTACTGCTGCTCACAGTGCATTGGCCAGAACTTGTCACATGGATCCACTGAACTGCAGAGCAGACTGGGGGCTGTGTAATTCTCTCCTATGCCTGCAAGGAGAGAACTGGCTCTGGATAAACACTGGAAGTCTCTCCTGTGGTACTGTTGTTATCCTTATCTTACAGATGTGGAAATTGAAGTTTAGGGGGCGTTGAGAAATTTGCCCAAAGACATAAGGTTAGTAGAGTTTGGAGCCAGAAGCTCAGCCTTCACTTCTCTCGCTCTTCATGCATAGTAGCCTCTTCTTGATTATTCTGTTTAGTAAGGTGCTGATTATAATCTGGAATCACGGAATATTTTCTGAGTGGGAAAAAAATCTGACCCAGATCATCCTTTGATATTACATAACTTGGTTCCTTAAAATAGTTTTTTTGATAGAGCATTATTTCAGTGGCAAGTTTGGAGTTTATCACTACAAGGCAGCGTGGTCACTGCTATAAGTCACTTGCTGTGATTAGTTTAAAGTCACATCACATTGTATTTGGACTTGGGGTAGACACAGAAAGTTTCCAGTTTCCATTTCACTGTAAATGATCATTAAGCTTTATTGTTGTATCTTCCAACTTTATCTTCTGGAAAAGTTAAAGCTGCTTTGTTGTATACAAGAATAAGTTTCTGACGCTTTTGTTGTTTATTTTAATTACACTGGTCTTTTACCTGATTTGTGCCCACATCTGCAGCTTAATTTCCTGGGAGTGGGGGGGTGAGAAAGGGGGCGGTTGTCTAAATTATCACATGTGTAAAGGATTAACATTTTTTCACAAGTGTAAGGCTTTCTCAGTTGTATTTTATAAATCCTGATGCTGCCTTTTACCTTTGACAGTTTAAGTATACTCACAGTTAATTTTGAATTTTCTTCCTTCATTTAAAGAATTATTAAATAAAAATTATTTGTAGTCAGCATATGTTAAGTAAGAATGAGGGCAAGATTGGGCCAAACTTTGAGCTGCCACTTAGAATTTTCCAATTTATTGCTTGAAATCCATTAGTGTAATGTTTTGTGACACAAACCTTGAAGACCAAAGAGAATGCTCTGTGAGAATTTAATCTGGTTGTAGTAGCCTCATCACACTCATGGAGTTGTGAGTCCATTCTTAACTTCATGAGTTACATGCATCTGTGTGTGTGTGTGTGTGTGTGTGTTAACTTCTAACCGCTAGCCTTGCCTATTTCAGCCAATGCCACCACCAGCTATAGTTGCTCAATCCAGGAACCTAGAAGTCATCCTTTTTTTTTTTAAAGATTGTATTTATTTATTTGACAGAGAGAGACAGCCAGTGAGAGAGGGAACACAACCAGGGGGAGTGGGAGAGGAAGAAGCAGGCTCCTAGTAGAGGAGCCTGATGCGGGGCTTGATCCCAGAACGCCGGGATCAGGCCCTGAGCCGAAGGCTTACGACTGAGCCACCCAGGCGCCCCTAGAAGTCATCCTTGATTCCGCCCTTTTCCTCATTCCACAGTGTAATCCATCAACAGTCCTGGCAGTGCGGCTTCAGTCTCATTGCCTGCTCCCTCCATCTCTCTATACCTACTAGAACCGGCCCACCTTCAGCCACTCACTCGGATATCAGAGTGGTTTTGTCATTGATTTCTTGGCCTTCTCGCTTCTCTCTTCCAGTCTCTTTTCCCACATGGCAGTAGGAATGATCTTTTCATCCTCCTCCTTGATATCATCCACTGGTTGGCTTGTTGTAGTCAGACTAAAATCAAAGTCACTACACTGATCCGTAAGGCCCTAAGTAATCTAGGCTCTGCTTCTCCATCCTTATCTTAAACCTGCCCTCTGCTTGTGTTTGCAATCTGTAGCCTGGCCTCACTGGCCTACCCATTTCTGGTGCAGGAAAGACCATGTTATCTCAAGGTCTTGGGTTCCCCGTGGTCTGTTTCCCCCCTTCTTTCCAATGGCTGGTTCTTCCTTCTTCAGGATTTGTGGGCTGTCCCCACCATCCTGTCTAAAGTAGGTTCTGTCAAATTAATTCATTAACGAAGGAATCAGCATAGAGTAAAGGTGGTTCAAGAAAGTGTAGGAGAGTCAGAAGTATTTATAGTCATGGAAAGAAAGAATGCTGGAGTAAGATTGCTAAATTACATATAAAATTGATGAATGCCCTGTAGAGCAGTAAAACTGTAACTTGGTTATTATACTCTTTTCTAAGATGAAATTCACTTGCATTGCTATTAGACAAGATTAGTTAGCTAACAGTTTTCTCTCTGTAAAGTTGTAAAATTCGTAATGAAGAGTGAATGGTAAGTCAAAACCAAAGTACTTATCCCTAGGGAGTTACATAATCCTTGGATGGGTTAATCCTGTTAGATAATGCTTCTGTGTGACAGTTCCCTCCCTACTTTACTCTCAGCATGTGCTCCTTTATAGCACTTTTATCAGTTTGTAAATACTCCTTTATAGGTTGACTAATTTCTGTCTTCCTCACTAGTCTGCAAGCTTACCTGAAGGGAAGGGAGGAGGAGCTGTGCTGTGGACACTCTGGCATGTTTGCTGAGTGAATGAAGAGATGAGTGCTTGTGTGTGGGGACTGAGTCTTAATCATCTGTCACTTTTCAAGCTTAAACAGTTGGATTTCAGATTCACCCCCAACTCCTAAGGGATATCTGAAGAGGTCTTTCTTGGGGCGCCTGGGTGGCTCAGTCGTTAAGCGTCTGCCTTCAGCTCAGGGCGTGATCCCGGAGTTCCGGGATCGAGCCCCACATCAGTCCCGCTCCTCCGCTGGGAGCCTGCATCTTCCTCTCCCACTCCCCCTGCTTGTGTTCCCTCTCTCGCTGGCTGTCTCTCTCTCTGTCAAATAAATAAAATCTTTAAAAAAAAAAAAAGAGGTCTTCTTTCTCAAGCCCTGTTTCTCAGCCTTGTTTGTATTTAAGAATCTGCTGGAGAGCTTTAAATGCAAAATAAAAAATACAGGTGGCAGGGGTCACTTCCAGAAACTCTCATTTAATTAGCCTGGGGTGCAGCCTGAACATGAGGACTTTTAAGAGCTTCTCAGGTGATTCTTATGTGGAGTCAGGGTTGAGGCTGAGTTCTAATGAAAGCTGAGTGTAGCATTTTCAAGAGGTTTGCTTAAACTACGAGTACGTATTTGGTTATAACAGGGCCTGAACTGGGGTGAGGCCCGAGGCACCCAGGTTATATAACTTTAAGGGGGAACTCATTCTCAGGGCTTTACAAGTGCCGATTCTCCATTTGCAGAATCAGGACCCTGCCCTGAGAGTAACCACCTTCTTAAATGTTGACACTAGATCTCTCCCTAGCCTCACCCTATTTGGCCGGTTATACAGATGGTGAAACCTTATGATGATTTAGGAGGACAGAAGGAAGGGGTGAAATTGAGGACCCGTGGAGAATTCCTGATGAGGAAAGTGCATGGTGGACATTTGCCCTGGGAGCTGTTGTCCCTCCTTTCTGAGGACTGGTCATAACAGGGTGTGAGGACTGAGGGAAGGGATAGGTAGGGGTTAGGGCAGGTTTTGTAACCTCTTGTGTCATGGGCTCCTTTGGCAGCATGATACTCCTTCCTGGAGTAATGTTTTAAATGTATACAAAGACATAGGAGTCTAAAGGAAACCAATTATATTGAAATTAAAACTAAGATATTTTTAAAAAGTGTTTTATGGCAATATACATACTATTTCACTAATGCATGAAATAAGAGACCTAACAGTGACCTAAATAATGACCATACTTTCAAAGTAGTGATGAGCATAAACAATACTTCAAGATGCCTACAACAAGTGTAATGTGATATATAAATGTCTGATTTTGCTGGGTGACAAAGCTACAGGTGCTGCTAATGATACTACAGCGCTTTGTTGCCTGTGTTCATAATTGAAGGAAATGCTCTTTCAGTTAGGGAGAATAAAGACGTAATTTTTTTCTTAACCAAGATGACTGACCCCATGATTTCTTTCCACAGCCCCTCTGGGAGTCTCTGAATGCTAATAGTGCAATAATGTGGTTCACATAGCCTCGAGGGCTGTGTTCCCCAAACTGGTTATTGATCTAGTGGCAGTCTGGCACAGTTTGTAGTGAAAGGATAAAGAATTAGGACAAGAGTGAGTTATTTATAAAATGAAATACATTCAGTTCTAAGGCGTTTTTTTAATTAAATGCCCTTTTAGGAAATTGATAAATAAATGTAATTTATTTGCCTTTCCCCTCCAAAAAATTACAAGAGGGAGTCCCTGCAGGCAGGAGTGTTGTGGTCACGGTTCTGTCACCAAATTGCTGCATGACTAAGACAAGGCCCACCCTCCCCTTCCTGGGCTTAGTTCTTCACCTGTAAGATGTGGATATTCTAAGCAGGTTTTCTCTAGGCTGTTTTCCAGCTCTGAAATGCCACAGTCCCATGCTGAGTGCTCAAACCTGCAATAGAAAGAATATTTTAATTTTCACGATGACAGTTTAGCGTAGTGACTATGTATGGGCCCCAGCAATAGGTTGCCTTTTTATGGTATGTATATTTTATCATTTTGAATTGTTTTGCACCACAACTTTTTATTTGTATGCCCTCAGACAAGTTGCCTAGCTTTTTTGAGCTTTAAATGGCTCACCTGGAGAAGGGGTGTACCAGTAGTACCTGTCTTATGGGGTTGTTGTGAGCATAAAATCAGGTGATGTTAAAAATTTGGAAAAGCATCTGAACTGTGCCATCTGATATAGTCCTTTTTTTATGATTTTTTTATTATATTATGCTAGTCACCATACAGTACATCCCCGGATTCCGATGCAAAGTTCGATGCTTCATTAGTTGCATATAACACCCAGTGCACCGTGCAATACGTGCCCTCCTTACTACCCATCACCAGTCTATCCCATTCCCACACCCCCCTCCCCTCTGAAGTCTTCAGTTTGTTTCTCATAGTCCATAGTCTCTCATGTTTCATTCCCCCTTCTGATTACCCCCCCTTTCTTTATCCCTTTCTTCCCCTACCGATCATCCTAGTTCTTATGTTCCATAGATGAGAGAAATCATATGATAATTGTCTTTCTCTGCTTGACTTATTTCACTTAGCATTATCTCCTCCAGTGCCGTCCATGTTGCAGCAAATGTTGAGAATTCGTTCTTTCTGATAGCTGAGTAATATTCCATTGTATATATGGACCACAGCTTCTTAATCCAGTCATCTGTTGAAGGGCATCTCGGCTCCTTCCATGATTTGGCTATTGTGGACAATGCAGCTATGAACATTGGGGTGCATATGGCCCTTCTCTTTACTACGTCTGTATCTTTGGGGTAAACACCCAGTAGTGCAATGGCTGGGTCATAGGGTAGTTCAATTTTTAACTTTTTAAGGGACCTCCACACTGTTTTCCAGAGTGGCTGTACCAACTTGCATTCCCACCAACAATGTAGGAGGGATCCCCTTTCTCCACATCCTCTCCAACAATTGTTGTTTCTTGCCTTGTCTATCTTTGCCATTCTAACTGGCGTAAGGTGGTATCTCAGTGTGGTTTTGATTTGAATTTCCCTGATGGCTAATGATTTTGAACATTTTTTCATGTGTCTGTTAGCCATTTGTATGTCTTCATTGGAAAAGTGTCTGTTCATATCTTCTGCCCATTTTATGATTTGTTTATTTGTTTCTCGTGTATTGAGTTTGAGAAGTTCTTTGTAGATCTTGGATACCAGTCCTTTATCTGTGGTGTCCTTTGCAAATATATTCTCCCATTCCGTGGGCTGTCTCTTAGTTTTTTTGACTGTTTCCTTGGCTGTGCAGAAGCTCTTTATCCTGATAAAGTCCCATAAGTTCATTTTATCTTTTATTTCTCTTGCCTTTGGAGATGTGTCGTGAAAAAGGTTGCTCTGGCCGATGTCATAGAAGTTGTTGCCTATGTTCTCCTCTAGAATTTTGATGGATTCCTGTCTCACATTGAGGTCTTTCATCCATTTGGAGTTTATTTTTGTGTATGGTGTGAGAGAGTGGTCAAGTTTCATTCTTTTGCATGTAGCTGTCCAATTTTCCCAGCACCATTTATTGAAGAGACTGTCTTTTTTCCACCGGATGTTTTTTCCTGCTTTATCAAAGATTAGTTGCCCAAAGAGCCGAGGGTCCATTTCTGGGTTCTCTATTCTGTTCCATTGGTCGATGTGTCTGTTTTTGTGCCAGTACCATGCTGTCTTTGTGATCACAGCTTTGTAGTACAGCTCGAAATCCGGCATTGTGATGCCCCCAGCTTTGTTTTTCCTTTTCAACAGTTCCTTGGAGATTCGGGGCCTTTTCTGGTTCCATACAAATTTAAGGACTATTTGTTCCAGTTCTTTGAAAAATGTCCTCGGTATTTTGATCGGGATAGCATTGAAAGTGTAGATTGCTCTGGGTAGTATGGACATTTTAACTATGTTAATTCTTCCAATCCATGAGCATGGAATATTTTTCCATCTTTTTATGTCTTCCTCAATATCTTTCAAAAGTGATCTATAGTTTCTAGCATATAGGTCCTTTACGTCTCTGGTTAAGTTAATTCCAAGGTAACGCATGGTTTTTGGTGTTATTGTAAATGGGATGGATTCCCTAATTTCTCTTTCTTCAGTCTCGTTATTCGTGTATAGAAATGCAACTGATTTCTGGGCATTGATTTTGTATCCTGCCACCTTACTGAATTGTTCTATAACTTCTAATAGTTTGGGAGTGGATTCCTTTGGGTTTTCCATATAGAGTATCATGTCATCTGCAAAGAGAGACAGTTTGACTTCTTCTTTGCCGATTTGGATACCTTTGATCCCTTTTTGTCTTCTGATTGCTGTTGCAAGGACTTCTAGTACTATGTTGAATAATAGTGGCGAGAGTGGGCATCCTTGTCGTGTTCCTGATCTTAAGGGAAAGGCTTCCAGCTTTTCCCCATTGAGAATAATGCTTGCAGTAGGCTTTTCATAGATGGCTTTTATGAGATTGAGAAATGTACCCTCTATTCCTACACTCTGAAGGGTTTTAATCAGGAAAGGATGCTGTATTTTGTCAAATGCTTTTTCTGCATCAATTGAGAGGATCATATGGTTCTTGAGTCTTTTCTTGTTGATATGATGTATCACATTGATTGATTTGCGAGTGTTGAACCATGCTTGCATCCCAGGTATGAATCCCACTTGGTCATGATGGATAATCCTTTTAATGTACTGTTGGATTCTATTAGCAAGGATCTTGTTGAGGATTTTGGCATCCATATTCATTAGAGAAATCGGTCTGTAATTCTCCTTTTTGAGGGGGTCTTTGCCTGGTTTGGGGATCAAGGTAATATTAGCCTCATAGAATGAGTTTGGTAGCTTTCCTTCTGTTTCTATTTTTTGAAATAGCTTTAGGAGAATAGGTATTATTTCTTCTTTGAATGTTTGGTAGAATTCCCCAGGAAAACCGTCTGGGCCTGGAGTTTTATTATTTGGAAGGTTGTTTATCACTGACTCAATTTCTTCATAGTTAATTGGCCTATTTAAGAAATCTATTTCTTCCTGTTTCAGTCTTGGTAGTTTATAGGTTTCCAGGAAGGCCTCCATCTCTTCCAGATTGTTTAGTTTTTTGGCATATAGCTGTTGATAAAAGTTTCTAATAATCCTTGCAATTTCAATGGTGCTGGTCGTGACCTCTCCCTTTTCAGTCATAATTTTAATAATCTCAGTCCTTTCTCTTTGTTTTTGGACAAGTTTTGCCAGTGGTCTATCAATTTTATGGATTCTCTCAAAGAACCAGCTTCTAGTCCTGTTGATCTGCTCTACTGTGGTTCTGGTCTCTAATTCATTGATTTCTGCTCTAATCTTGGTCAACTCCTTCCTTGTCAGTGGGTTAGGCCTGTCCCTCTGTTGCTGTTCCAGTTTCTTGAGGTGAGAATATAGAAACTGCATTTTAGATTTTTCTATTCTTTTGAGTGAGGCTTGGATGGCTATGTATTTCCCCCTTAGGACTGCCTTTGCAGTATCCCATAGGTTTTGGACCGTTGTGTATTCATTCTCGTTGGTCTCCATAAATTGTTTAATTTGTTTTTTGATTTCCTGGTTTATCGAGTCATTCTTGAGCAGGATGGTTCTTAGCCTCCAAGTGTTTGAGTTTCTTCCAGGTTTTTCCTTGTGGTTGAGTTCCAATTTCAGAGCGTTGTGGTCTGAGAATATGCAGGGGATAATTTCAATCTTTTGGTATTGGCTGAGACCTGTTTTGTGTCCCAGAGCATGATCTATTCTTGAGAATGTTCCATGGGCATTTGAATAGAATGAGTATTCTTTGGTTCTGGGGTGTAGTGTTCTATATATATCTATGAGGTCCAACTCGTCGAGTATGGCATTCAAAGCCTTTGATTCTTTGCTTAGTTTTTGCCAGGGTGTTCTGTCTATTTCTGATAGTGGGGTGTTGAGGTCCCCTACTATTACTGTGTTCTTATCTATATGTCTCTTTATTTTGGTTAAGAGTTGGCTTGTGTATCTTGCTGCTCCCCTGTTGGGGGCATATATATTAATAATTGTCATATCCACTTGTTGAATACTTCCTTTAAGAATAATATAGTGCCCTTCTGTATCTCTCTCTATGGCCTCTAGTTTAAAATCCAGTCTATCTGATATGAGAATTGCTACTCCAGCTTTCTTTTGAGGTCCATTTGCGTGGAAGATGGTACTCCATCCCCTTACTCTAAGTCTGAATGCATCTTTGGGTTCAAAATGAGTCTCTTGTAGACAGCAAATGGATGGGTCATGTCTTTTTATCCAATCTGCAACCCTGTGGCGTTTTATGGGAGAGTTTAAGCCATTTAGATTGATAGAGATTATTGACAGATATGATTTTAATGATGCCATTTCTCTTTAAAGTCTTTGTATCGGTTGTGACTTGCTGCTCTGTATCACTCTTGGGGCCTTTTTACCTTTATAGAGCCCCCCTTAATATCTCCTGTAGGGCTGGTTTCGTGGTTACGAAATTGGTTAATGATTGGCGATTTTGGAACGTCTTTATTTCTCCATCAATTCTGAATGACAGCTTTGCTGGATAAAGGATCCTTGGCTGCATGTTTTTCTCTGAAAGAGCTTTAAAAATGCCCCCCCAAGCCTTTCTCTCATTCCAGGTCTCTGTAGACAGGTCTGACGTAATCCTGATACCTTTGCCTTGGTACGTGAGAAATTTCTTTGCCCTGGCCGCTTTCAATACTGTATCCTTGGATCTAATATTTGCGAATTGCACTATGACATGCCGTGGCGTAGGTTTGTCCTGGTTGAGCTTGGATGGGGTCCTCTCTGCCTCTTGGACACGAATGCTTGTTTCCCTTGCTAGATTAGGGAAGTTTTCAGCTACAATTTGTTCAAATATCTCTTCTAGACCTCTGTTTTTCTCCACCCCTTCAGGGATGCCGATGATTCTGACATTGGATCGTTTCATAGAGTCAGTAATCTCCCGTAATCTACATTCGTGGGCGTGGATTTTTTTAAGACCAGCTTCTATTTTCGTTTTTTCTTCTACTAACCCATCCTCCAATTCGCTAACGCGTTCCTCTGCCTCGGTGACCCTGGCCGTCAGAGCCTCTAGTTTTGACTGCATTTGGCTCATAGAATTTTTAATTTCTGTCAGATTCGCTCTCATTTCTGCCCTTAGGGATTCTATATTCTCAGCAACGCTTTCTCTGATGCTTTTTTCAAGTTTACTCATCATCTTGACCATTGTTGCTCTGAATTCCATTTCTGATAATTGGGATACATCCATATGTATTAATTCTGTGGCCGAGGCCAATTCTGTGGCAGAGGCCACAGACTCATTATCTTTTCTTTGCTGGGGGGGACTTCTCCTTCTCGTCATTCTGATGAAGAGAGATTGCAGGGTTGTCCAGAGCCCAAGTGTTGACTGGGACCCAGGCCGTGCGCCCTTGTTTTATAGAGATCTTAGGGATGTGGGCTTCTTCCTTAAAGAGTTTATTTATTTATTTGAGAGAGAGAGAGACAGTCAGCAAGAAAGGGAACCCAAGCAGAGGAGTGGGAGAGGAAGAAGCAGGTTCCCGGTGGAGAAGCCCGATGAAGGACTCCTTACGGAGCGTTGTGATCACACCCTAATCCGAAGACAGGTGCTTGGTGACTGCGCCACTCAGGCGCTCCGGGTTGTGGGCTTCTTGATTTTTCAGCCTGCCTTCTGGGGGAGGGGCCTGCCTGCAGGTACTCAGAAAACCCTGTTTGGGTAGAGTCTCTGTGTCCCTTGCGAGGGGGGTTGGGGTTGGGCACACTGTGAGCCGGTATTTCCAGGCTTTTGTTCTCTGGTGGCTTTCCCTGGCGGTCTGCTGTGCCTCTTCTGAGAGAGCAGCAGCGGCTGAAATTCAGCCTCTGTCTCAGAACAGAGGGATCGCGGATCGTTCTCCACTGATGTTCTGGCCACTTTAACTCTGTTTCTGTTGGTGCTGCTCAACCCTGCAGCATCCCGGGCTGTGCGCCCCACACCCGGCGTCCCAGCCCTCACTTCCAGGGCCGGCACGTCTCTGTCCTTTGTGTTTCCAACCCCGCCNACCCCGCCAGCGGCCAGTCGCCAGCCGCCCCGCGCGTGCTCCCGGAGCTCCCGGTCTCAGTCTGCTGTCTCGCGAGTGCTGTCCGCGAGTCCGCCTGCTCCCCCGTGCAGGTGGCCCGCCAGCCGCCAGCCGCCCCGCGTGCGCTCCCGGAGCTCCCTTCTCAGCCTGCTGTCTCAAGCGTGCGGGTCCGCGGTCTG
>NC_048238.1:13715061-13745889 GCF_002007445.2 Ailuropoda melanoleuca
GAGCTCCGTGAGATGCTTGGTGGCACGCGCTCCCGGCTCCCGGTCTCAGTCTGCTGTCTCAAGGGTGCGGGTCCGCGGTCTGCCCACTCCCCCGTGCAGGTGGCTACCATTTCCCGGGGCCCTGACACGGCGGCTCCCTCTCCCTTCTGTTTATCTTCCGATATCTGTGCGCAGTTTCACGGCTCCCCGCTTCGTACCTCAATACTCAGCGCTGAAGATGTTCATTTGTAGAGATCCAGATGTATTTTCCTGCGTCTCAGGCTGATTCTCTGGGATGTTCCTGCTGGTCTGGTACCTATCCAGCTCAACTCAGTGGCCGGCTGAAAAAGGGGCCCCCTATTCCTCTGCCATATTAACTCCTCCCCCCCCCATATAATACTTACTAGTCACATATGGCTTGGTTGTTGAGGACTCGAAATCTGGTTAGTGTTGATTGAGGAATTGAATTTTTAATTTAATATAAATTTTTAAAAATTTAAGTAATAAGCAGTGTAAAATATTTTTCCATTAAATGCACCTGTATTGTTTTAGTAAGACTACATTTTACTTTAACCATTGCATTGTGTAAGACTGGGATCAGCAAACTTTTCTTGTAAAGGTCTAGGTGGTGGTTATTTTAGGCTTTGTGAACCATATGGCCTTTGCTGCAACTATCTAACTCTGCCCTTGAACTATGAAAGCAGATATGGACGATATGTAAACCAAGGAGAGTGGCTGTGTTCCAAAAAATCTTTATTTGTGGACCCTGAAATTAAATTTCGTACAATTTTCACATCACATCTATTTTTCTTTTGATGTTTTTCAGACGTTCAAAAATGTAATACTCATTGTTAACTCACGGGGTATACAGAAGTAGGCAGTGGGTTGGACTTAGTTCATAGGTTTATGCCCAAGATAAATTAATTCATGTCCATCAAAAACCATTTATAAGAATGTTTGTAACAGCTATATTCATAATGGCCCCCAACTGGAAACAGCCCAGATGTTTATCATAGGAGAATGGATTAAAAGAAAATCTCAATATATTCATAAAAATGGATTATTCCATAGCCATGAAAAAGAATAAACTATGTCTACACATAGTAGGCTGGATGATTCTCACAGACAAATGTTGTGAAGGAAGCTAGTTTCAAGGATAAATACTGAATGATTCCATTATGTGAAGTTCTGTAATGGCAATGGTAGTCTGGATTTAGAGATTAGAACTGGGGTTGCCGAGTGGGACAAGGAGAGGGGATTAACTAGAAATGGATGTAAAGGAAAATTCTATAGGATAGAAATGTCATATCTTAATTGGTTGTATGTGCTTATATATACATTTGTCAAAATTCTTCAGATGGTACACTTAAGATTTATATAAATTATTCCTCCATACAAAATACTCCTTACATTATTTAAAAAGAATTCAATTAGTTAACATTTAACATTATAATATCTCTTAGTAAAATCCAGATTTCTGGCCACAGTGGTCCACATTCCCTCATATCAACCATCAACTGGAATTGTGCTGTTCTAGTGGGGTAGCCGGTAGCCATGCTAGTGTGGTTCCTTAGCACTTGAAATGTGGTACATCTGAATCAAGGTGTGCAGGGCAGGTAAAATACACCTGGGAGTTTGAAAAAAAAGTCTGAATAAAAGAATGTAAATTCAATTTCATTAATAGTTTTTATCTCGATTATATTGTATAATGATAATATTGGGTTGAAATAATTATTAAAATTAATTTCACCTGTTTCCTTTTTATTTGAAAAAGTTTTGAAAATTTGTGATAAAATATACATAACATAAAATTTATCTTAACTGTTTTTTTTTTTTACGTAATCTCCACACCCAACGTGGGGCTCTAACTCATGACCCTGAGATCAAGAGTTGCATGTTCTACCTACTGAGCCAGCCAGGTGCCCCACCTTAACCATTTTTTAAATTGTACCATTCAGTACATTCATACTGTGCAACCATCTCCACCATCCATCACCAGAACTCTTTTCATCTGAGGTATATGAAACTCTATAGCCATTAAACAGCTCTGCATTTCCCCTCGCCCTAGTCACAGGCAACCACCATTCTACTTTCTGTCCCTATACATTTGGCTATTGATCCTTCATATAAGTGAAATCATACAGTGTTTGTCTTTTTGTGACTGGCTTCTTCACTTTAAAAGTATTGCAGTTACTACACAATTTATAATTATGTATGCGGCTCGCCTTCTATTTCTAGTGGACAGTATTGAAGGACAGGGAACAGCAGCTGCCATTTTAGATGGAACATGGCCTCTCTGCTCAGCCCCACCTCTCCCCATTGTCATTTACCATTCGTTATTCCATTTCTGTTTTATGTTCACATTTTTTATAATTGAGGAAATGGAAGTATTTCTTATATTCATGTTTCCATCAAACATGGAAAATGAAAGGATTTTTCCCTTAATTTTTAGAGGGTCAGATGTTTAGAGGCATAGTTTTCTTCATGGAAGGGAAAAATAGTCATTTACATTTACTATACAAAGCATTTCTGTGTTCAAAGACTACAACCTAAGATATTATGAAACAAATTACTGCCTTGGATGGCTGTGCTCATTGCCTCTGTGGCCCCCATAAAACTCTAACTTGAACTCTATTTATTTCCTTGTGTTAATTCAGTTTGGGAGAAAAGATTCTAACCAACTACTACAGATGGCTCTTGTGATTACTTGACATACATCACTGGATAGCAGACACTTGATTAATTTTTGAATAAAGTTTCACTATTAAATGTGATATCCATATGACTTCAAAAAACCATTTAGACTGAATATTTACAAACTAGAGTTTTACTTTTCACTTTTTGAAAGCTTGGAGCAGTTTAAGGGAGATAGCACCTTCATGAAAGTTTTCAGTGATAGGATTATTATTATGTATGGTTACAATTCTGTTAAGTGAGAGTTGTTTAAAACTACATAAGCAAAGAAAGTACAAGAGAAATTCAGCTATATTTTGTGTTTTGCTCTTTGGTGGCCATTTGGAGGAGAGAACTTCTTTGCCAGGTGAATAGTTCTGGAGAAATGCCATAGCCAGGGAAGGAGGAGACTGTGTGAAGTGACAATGTCCCAAAGGATATCTGGGAGTCCTAGTATAATAATAGTTGATACTCATCTTCCCGTGTTTGTATTCTTTTGTTCTCAGAATTATGTGTTGAACACCCAGTAAAACACTGGTCAGGGAGTGTACAAATGTGAGCATTTACTTCTCTTCTCCCTCAAGCAGTGTTTGGAAGTAGAGTCATCCTCTCATGGGCAGTCAGGGTGTAAATTATTTTATCTGATCTCGTTCCATCTTTTTAGATCCCTTTTGCAGACTGAATGAAACAAATACCTTTCTGAGAAGATAACCATAGGATTAGCTTATATTTGATTTACGAAGAATCTAGGTTTTCTTTTCTTCTGCCTTTTTTCTTTTAAAGTCCATTCCTGTCTTGAGTACTGGAGCGCTTCCGAGGTTGGGAAAAGTTACAATGTTCAAAATGGTGGCCATCCTCTCTTTAGAGGAGAGTCCTGGTTTAATTTTCCAGATTACTTATTCTATTTATGTCTCTTGGGCCTTTGACTGATTGATCATGCAGGGAGTCATCATATTGCCTACTTCTTTGAATCAAATGTGGACATAGCAACTAAAAATAAACATGATGTGGATATTAGAGAACTAGGGGCCTTCTTTGCCTGGGGAGCTGGGATACTTGGTTGTTATTGCTAAGATGTTTTCTGGCTTTAGCACGGCGTCAATCAGTGGAAGTGCAGCTGTGTTTGAAATAGAGCGCTGATGGAAGTGCAGAGGCATGGTGATGAGTATTACCCTGAACAATGGATACAGATGCAAATCATTATGCATAATTCATAATATTATCCCCATTTTTGGAGTTCTTTGTGTTGTATGATTTGCTGTGCCGAGAACTAGAAGTGTGCCAGAGCATCATTTCTTTTTCAGAATACTTTTATCAGATATTTGAAAGATAAATAAATATTCCAGACTGTTGCGTTTCAGCTCTTTGTAGCATTGTGAGTGTGGCTAATGGTTTTGACAGTAGAATCTGACTGAACGTTGGACTGATTGCTCTAACTTGATACCATTTTCCTTATTTCATTATGAAAAGAAAATTGGAGATCAAGTTTGAATTCCTTAAGGAATGACATAGGGTGAAAAACTGTTTTACCCAGTAAGTTGGCCCTAGGAATGAGGGGCCTTTCTGACTGAACGTTGGACTGATTGCTCTAACTTGATACCATTTTCCTTATTTCATTATGAAAAGAAAATTGGAGATCAAGTTTGAAAATTCCTTAAGGAATGACATAGGGTGAAAAACTGTTTTACCCGGTAAGTTGGCCCTAGGAATGAGGGGCCTTTCTGTACGGCAGCAGCTCTCGGCTGTGACAGCTCTGCCACAGATGATGAGCTGTGTGATCTTGGGGGTGTTACTTAGCTCCTTTGTGTCTGTTTCCACATCTGTAAAAGAAGGCTGATGATAGTCTTACCTTATTGAGTTGTGAGGATTAAATGACTTAACATTTGCAGATCTTAATATAGTGTCTGGCATATAATATGTGTTGTATAGGTTTTGCCTGCTTCATTTGCCACTTACTGTGTTTATACAACATCGCATCCTTCTTGCTGGTGCTGGACTAAAGCCTGAGGTGGGAGATCAGTCCAAAACCTGAATATTCTCTGCAGTGATTTGATAGCATTTAAAAATGTGAAGCAAGAATGCCTTGGTAAAACTGAAGCATTTTTCTCTCATGACATTATTATGGGAGTCTTCATTGTGTCAAAATAAAAATTTAATCTATAGTGCTCTGGAATTTTTCCTCAAAAGTGATTCATCTTTTGGCCATTGAGTCCCGCTTTTCACAGTTTTAAAATAAAGTCTCACTTGAGCTTCTCTGATTCTGGTCCTAAAGAGCTGCCACTGCCTCGCTTTATGATGTCAAAGACTGATGCCGAGATACGATTTGGGAACCCGGCTGAACTGCATGGAACTAAGGTTCAGATTCCATATTTAATCACAGAAAAAAATACCTTCAAAAGAATGGACGATGAGGATAAACAGGTAAACAGTCTGATCAGACATGTCCGTTTGATTCTGACCATGAGACCCCGAGTAGCAGTGCCTCATATCTGCTGTTAAGCTTCTAGCAAACCTCACCATCTGGGATACAATTATAGATTTGGAAGTGAGCCAGTAAAGTTTCCTTGTAGCAAGAAAAAGCAGCTGACACATAGCCACCCCTGGGTCCTTTAGAGCCTACTTGAATGTAGAACTGTGTCCAAAGTAAGGCTACTGATTTAACACACTTCCTTGATTTCTCTAATCAGCATTTCCAAATGGGTTCTTTGAAACGTAACTTACAGGAGGTTTTTTGTTTTTTTTTTTTCTTTTAAGTAAACTCCACATCCAACGTGGGGCTTTAAGAGCCAGCCATGCATCCCTAGGAGTTTTTAATAGATCCTCTCCTCACACAAAGTTTGGAGAAAAGGTTTCTGTGGTTAAATATGTTTGGAGACTTCTGCTTCATATTCTTTTCTTGGGGGAAAGACTACATCTTCAGTCTGGGAGAGTTATAGTGCACATCAGCACATTCAAGGCCCTGAGAAGTCCTGCTGTAAAGAGACCTGGAGATTTGTATTTACTCAACTTCTTTCACCAGGGAATCTTTTCTTGCAGAGCATGTTTGGAATTCCATCTTGGGAAATACTGCCATTATACATTTAGCAGGTTAGGGACAAGAATAGGGAGGATGGGCTTTAAAATTAGAGAAGTAATTGCAATAGTCAGCTGGTGATTGATAGAGACAGAAGTATAAAATCTCAGAAGAGTGAGCCTATGAAAGAGGTAAATAGTCTTACACATTAGTAAATCCTGAGGGCATCAAGGTACAGCTCATACTTCTAATAAAGGTACTGAATCATGCAGTAAAATCAAATTATATTCAATATATTATCTTCTATAAGACAAAGAAATTTGTCATATTTTAGGAAGACAAATCAAAATGTTTTTTAAATGCAATGAATATTAAAGGATTAAGTTGTAAAACTAATTTACATGGCTCACCATGATAATGCTGTATATATGAGGTTGCTGCAGAATTTTTGTATTTATAGTCAAGTGACATATAGCAAGTCCTGTTAAATAACTCCATGTACTGTTGCTTTTGTAATTCTGATACATTTTAAACAGGTTCTTCAGGGATATATATATATAATATATATTATATACATATTTATTATATATATATATGCATATATATATATATATACACACACACACATATATATATATATATATATAAAAATACCTTCAGTCAGTACTGTGGCATGTTTTCCTACCAGTGTTTGGAGAGGAATGAGGGTCCACTATCCCAGGATGGCTGATACCCTAGGGACTTTCTAGGCCCATCTCCTGGCTGCATGGTTGAGGACACATCCTTTCACTTCACTTCAGGTTGGGTTTATGGTTGGCCCACCCAATCTGTTGATGTGAACTCACACCTCAAAACAAATATTCTTTTCTTTTTCTTGAAGAAGAGTATTTGATCAGTATCTCAGATTGCATTTATTTTTTTAGACTAAGAGCACCTGTATAGTCTGCATGTTGATGTAAGGTACTGTTTCCTTGTTATTTGGATACTCCAAAATTAACAGTTTATTGGTAGCATTAAAAAAAAGGGGGAAACCCCATAGCAGAGGAAGGCGGTTTACCTTGCCAGAGTCCTACATAAAATTCACAGTTAGACTGAAATTTGAACTGTAGCTTCTTAAACCTCCATCCTAGTGTTTAGGAGTGGTTTACCCAAAATGAATTGTTTTGTAATCCCCCAGTGTGAAAAAGAAAAAGCTGGCATTTTACTTTGGCTTAGTAAGCTCCAGGAACATTTAGCATTAAGCATTCATTTTAAATGTGTATTTGTAATATCCACATTTGCTAGAAGACTTGATAAGTGTAAATCCAGGAAATAGGAGCCTTTATTAACGAATGAAAGTTGAATTTCTCCACAAAGAGATCAGATTTGGGGAGTACGAATGCTATTTCATGTGATCATTGTCTTCCGTTTTCCAAAGGAAAATTTTAGCGGAATAACTGAAAGCATTTCAAGCTTGTTTTAGTAATTTAGGCAACTAAGCGCTGGCGAGACTTTGTTCTCTGGGAGATGTGAATCCTCAGACACTGCATTTTAACCCAACTGTGTTTTTGAGAAAACATTCTCTCCATTTGTTAAATCAGCCATTTCGCCAGCAATAGAGTTGCATTATACTTCATAACTGCAGCTCAGAGCACTGGGCTTCTCGAGTGATTGCCTCTGAACTCTGCTGTGATTCTTTTGAAGCAGGAAACACAGTCTCCCACGATGTCACCCCTCGCCTCCCCTCCTTCTTCCCCGCCTCATTACCAAAGGGTGCCCTTGAGCCATGGCTACAGCAAACTGCGGAGCAGCACGGAGCAGATGCATCCAGGTAAGAGGCGATCTTGTCCAGCTGTCTCAGGCAGTGTCTTAGAGACTCCTTAATCTATCAGCCAGCAAAGCCACCAGCTGCTGAATCTCCTGATTTAATTACCTCTGTCCTTGGAAACGTGGCTCAATTTAATTTTATACTCTCAAGCAAGGTTTTTTAAAAAATAAAATGAAATATATCTTAGTAATGCCTTGTCTCTTATCCTACAAACTAGTTTATTTTTAGACTTGTATTTTTAGATGATTTAATCCTTTGTATACAGATTTCATTATGCAGGAACATAGCATGTGAAAGATGGGTATTGTTTTGGAATTGTTGTTCCTTTCAGCAAACATTCCAAACATATTTATATAACAACTGCTTTTATGAAACTACTTAAAAATATAATTCTGCAAAAGCAAAAGAGTTGATTCAACCTTTAAAGACCAGTCATATAAATGAAAATATTTAGCCTTTGTGTTTGGGAATAAGGATAAAGGAAATAAATGGTAGGGGAAGCATTTTGCTGAGAAATGTGTAAAGTGCCTAGTTGTGGGGTTGCCTGCTTGCTCACATTTATGCTGTGCTGGCCATGTTCGTGGTAAAATACGTTAGTTGGTTCTGAGGATGACTTGCAGAGTTGGCCGCCTCGCCTTCAGTGCCTAAAGCTCCATAAATTCACTGCAGCATCTTGTCCTCCTGGGGGTTAGGCTTGTAGTTTAAGATAAGACCAATTAAAGGTATTGTAGAATTGGTTATCCATAACCCTCCTTTTGTATTTTGTGGGCTGTGTTTGAAAATGACCCAGTTTCTGCAGGTTTTTGCTGCACTGAAAATAGTGGTGAGTTCTAGAGGGACACAGATAAAAATGTATGCTAGGCTAAAGAGGGGTTGTAATCTTGTAGAGAGGAGCAGGTGTGGCATAATGGAAAAATCTTTTGATTGGAATCAGAAGGTGTGGGTTTAATGTGACTAGCTATGTGATCTTGGGCAAGCCATCGAACTGCTCTGAACCATGATTTCCTCTCCTCTTTTAAAATGGGGTAACAGTATTCTATAGGGGTGTTGTGAGGATTAGTGAGAACACAAGTGTAAAGTCTGATTGGAAATTCAGTCCTATGTAAATGCAAGATGATGTTATTAAGGGTTAGTAACAAAAAATGACTCTCCTGAAACTTGGATGTCCCGTTAGGGTCTGAAACAAAATGAGAGTTCTTCATTTTCCTCTTACAGTCTCTCCTGCCTGACTTCCCTAGTTTTAGAAATGGAGTTCTTTTTGATTCCTAATGTTATTTGGCCTTGGACATTGGAGTTTTGTGCCTAGCGTGGTGCCTGTTTTTTGGTTTTTAATTCACAGTTGAGTCATTTTTTGTTCTACTGAGTCAGCCTATGACCAAGTTCTACCTTATCGTTTTTTGTTATTCCTTTAACAACTTATCTGCATTCACTCTCTCTACTTCTTGCCCCATTCTTTCCTCATTCCATTCACATTGGGCTTCCATTCTGCCATTGGCAGAGAGACAACCCGCTTTTCTCCGTCTTTCTCGACTCTTAGAGGCCTATGTCATGGCTGTCTATGCCTTCATTCTGTTTTATTCTGTTTTCTAAATGATAAAATGCACACATTTAAAAATCTCCAGTTTGAGTTTTAACATCCATGTAGCTACCACTTCAATCAAGAATAGAACATTTCTGTCACCCTTTCCAGTCACTCCCTGGCCCCCAATGTGAGAACTGTTCTGACTGGGTCTCCGTAGTTGTTTTTTTTTTTAATCACTCAGTAGCGTTTCGTTGTGTGAATGTACCACAATTTGATGATCCATTCTGTTGATGGACATTTGGGTTGTTTCCAGTGTTTGGCTGTTATGAGTAAGGATACAATGAACGTTTGTTTGTGAGTCTTTTTGTGACATATATTGTCGTTTCCCTGGCACCTAGAAGTAGAATTGTTGTACCTTAGGGAAGGTGTAAAAGAAAGTGCCAAAGAGTTTTACCAAGTGGTTGTATACTCCCACTGGCGATGTATGAGAGTTCAGTGCTCCTTGCCAGAATTTGGTTCTCTCATTAGTTCCCTTTTCTTCAGTTCTTTTTTTTTTTTTAAGATTTTATTTATTTATTTGACAGAGAGAGAGACAGCCAATGAGAGAGGGAACACAAGCAGGGGGAGTGGGAGAGGAAGAAACAGGCTCCCAGGGAGCAGGGAGCCCGATGTGGGTCTTGATCCCAGGACCCTGGGATCACGCCCTGAGCCAAAGGGAGACGCTTAACGACTGAGCCACCCAGGTGCCCCTTCTTCAGTGCTTTTAATTGTAGTCAGTCTATTAGATGTGAAGACATTCCCTTGTTGTCACTTTTTTATTCTTGGAATGTATTTTTCTAAATTACCCTTCCTGTTTTTTTTCCTGATATCATGAACCTTAAACTTGATCAGCTACTGTTCCAGAGGGTTCTTCTTTGCACAGCATACCCATAGAGAGGAGTCTGAGTGAACAGTCAGTTGCCTGTTTCTCAGAGTTTGAGTTTTTTGGGCCTAGCCATTTATTAGGAGTCTGTTGGGTCCCTTTAGCTGGAAACAGGGTCATTCAGAAATAAAATGTTTACAGGTACTGCTATTTAGACTTCTCTAAGTCAAAAGAAGGGTGAGTTTTTCTTTTTCTTTTTTTTTAAAGATTTTATTTATTTATTCGACAGAGATAGAGACAGCCAGTGAGAGAGGGAACACAAGCAGGGGGAGTGGGAGAGGAAGAAGCGGGCTCATAGCGGAGGAGCCTGATGTGGGGCTCTATCCCATAACGCCGGGATCACGCCCTGAGCCGAAGGCAGAGGCTTAACCTCTGTGCCACCCAGGCGCCCCAGGAAGGGTGAGTTTTTCTAGCTGTGACTTGGTTCAATCTTGTGATTTTTGCTTCTAATTGATAATATTTACTACAAAGCTTGTTCACTCATATTTTTATAATATCTGTAGATTCTCCCCCAGAGGATTTTCTTTGCCTGTTTTCTTCCTTTTCTTTCCTGTATCCTTAGGTCAAGAAGTAAGAGAATCCCACGTCTTCATTCTCTCTCTCCCCGCATTTTCAGGACTCAGTTTTTCCTAAGGCTTCCATGCTCTTTTCCATCTGTTTCTTAATTCTCTGTTGCCTTCACATGCCATCAACCCATTTGACAAACCCAGGATTCTTTTTCCTGTTTCTGTACTCCATTTTCCCTTTCATCTACACAGTAGCATATCTGAAACCTGTTAAATCTTAGTGACTGTGCTAGTAAGCATTGTAGAGTTATTCTTTTTTAAAAAAATTTGAGACAGAGTGCATGTCAGTGAGGGAGTGCGTGAGCCTGGGGGAGGGGGAGACTCCCCACCGAGTGGGGAGCCTGAGGCAGGGATAGATCCCAGGACCCTGGGATTCTGACCTGAGCTGAAGGCAGTCGCTTATTCAACTGAGCCACCCAGGCGTCCCTGGAGTTATTCTTAATTTATGCCTTTCAGAAAGGAGTCTCACTGCTGGAATATTTTCCTAGGAATACTTTTTTCTGGGGTCATTTCCTTGTCCAAGATTCTGCCATGATTCCTGGCTAGTGGGGAATATATGTGAGTATGTTTTAAATCAGACTGAGTTTCTCCTGATCAGTCTGATTCAGAGCCCCTCTTCAACTTCTCTCCTGGCTCCTGCTAGTCTAACCTGCTGGTTGTAGCTATAGCTAATGTTCAGCGGCTAAGACTTGTGTGCCAGGCATTGTGCAGAGATCATCACTTCACGTGCATTATTTACTTCTTAGCACAACCCTCAGAGGCAGATACTGCTACCCATATTTAAAAAACTTTTAAATCATAGTAATAAATCTGTATCGTTAAGTAATATTTAAATACCTGTAGTGAAAACAACTGTTCTCCTTCCCACTCAACCTATTTTTGATCTCCAGAGGCAACTACTTTCAAATCTTATCTGTTTCTTCTGATATCTAAGGTCTTATCTCCATATCAAGATACCTGTTCTGTTTTTTCTTACACAGCTTATTCTGACTTATCAATTCTAGGATGTACTCTCTTTAGAGCATGGGCCGTGATGTCAGTCTCCTGGGCGTAAAGGTAGACTTGGTGAGCCTGCATTTCTGGTCTGTGTGACTATGGGTATGTCACTTTTCTGAACTGAACTTCAGTTTCTCTTATCTGTGAAATGGAATAACATCTGCTTCAGAGGTTTGCTCTGTGGATCAAAGAAGGAATGTTATATAAACCTCTGTGCCTAGCACATTTCCTGGCATATTGTAGGTGCTCCAACGTTGCCTAGTATTTTCTTTCGTGTTTTTAGAATCTGGTACCTGTTTAATTTTTGAAGCTCTTAAGTATTCTTGAAAGTCACCTTCTGGATATCATTCATTAGGTTGACTGCAGATGTAGTCTTTATTGTGCAGTTACTAGCGGTCCCTGTTCTAGTTTGACACTGCATCTCAGAGTGATGAAATCTTTAGGGTTCATTTTATACTCCTCTCTTTGGAGAAAGATGATACTTACAGTTCCTTATTAAAGTTCTCATAAGGGGATCTAAGAATTATTTATTTTGCATTGAATTGAATGTTCCAGGTTTTATTTGGGAAGAAGGAGCACAGAGGCAGTAAGTAACACCTTTTTACCTTCTGAGTTGAGATCCAACTGAGGAATGAGACACGAGTCAGACTGATGATGGTCTGATTATCAGCTCTGGTACTGACTGAGCTGATAAGAGCATGTGTTTTAGATTTGTGACCAGATGGGTTTCATACACTTGCCTTTCTAGTCATAGGGAGGTGTGGCCAACCCAGGCTTCCCACAGGAGTAGGAAGAGAAAATCTGCCATTGAGGCCAGGCCTTTCCAAAAATGATCCCTTATGCAGCTGAGTCTTCCATCAAGCCTTACTGATGAGATATGTCTGTTTCTTCCAAGGGAAGACCCTTGTAGGAAGGGGACTGGAGCCATGGGCCAGATGGCTTGCTTGCATATGTGTCCTCCTTTGCAGTAGAAGCTCCGTCCCTCTAAGGGATCAGCTACCCAGGGAAAGCTTATGACCACTAGTATCCCAACCTTGATACAGTTTGCTATGTTCAAAACTTCTGGCATTGAGAATTTAATTCTGGCATTGGGTATTCCATCAAAACAGAATGATCTTAAAAATCCTTCTTCAACTGAACTCTACCTCTGAAACTAATAATACACTAAATGTTAGTTAATTGAATTTAAATAAAAATAAATAATAAATTAATTGAAAAAATCCTAAAAAGAAAAAAATCCTTTTTTCGAAGGACACCACCTGCCTACCAGCTGAGACTTATCTTCTAAGATTTGGATTATGTATTCTCGGATTTGTGTCTTTTGCAGTTTATATATTTTTATTTATTCTTAGCAGGGTCTGAAAATCTACTTAATGCTTTGCTAGGTAATGATATTTGATGTTCTCATGTATTTTAATTGTGTTATAATGTTGTGTTCCAATCCCTTGGAGGAAATAGAAAAAGCAGATGTGAGCCCAAGAGTGGTTTGCTGTTTTTTATGTGCTGTTCTTACACCTCCTTTATTTTCAAATGATCAAAGTATGCTAAGGGCGATGCCGTAACAGGCTGCTCTGCTCTCTCTACCTAATTTTATTTATAAGGAAGCTATAGGAAGAAGGCATTTTACTTATTTTTTAAAAGATTTTATTTAATTATTTGACAGAGAGAGTGAGAGCACGAGCGGGGCAGGGGGAGGGGTAGAGAGAGGGGAAGAGGGAGAAGCAGACTCCCTGATGAGTGGGGAGCCTGCTGTTGAGCTCAGTCCCAGGACCCTGAGATCATGACCTGAGCTGAAGTCAGATGCTTAACTGACTGAGCCACCCAGGTGCCCCAGCATTTTACTTCTTGATATACTTCCAAAAACTTGAATTGTTAACCAGAAATGTTAATCAAAAATGGTTTCATCATGGGTGATAATTTCTCCTTTCTGTTAGAGCTGAATACTACCTGGTTATATTTAACTGTTTTCCTACCATATTATCAAGATCATTATGAAGTGTTCTGGAAATAAAAGGAATAAAAAATGCATTTGTTTTTGTAGCATAAGAACTTATCTCAAAGTCAGCAAAATTATTTTTCGTTTGGTTATTGAAAGATAAAATAATAAATATAAAGTACATTTACTCCTTTTTGTATTTTTCTCTACTTGGTTTTACATTCTTTCCAATAAGGAAAAGAAGACTATATGCCATTTATTTTTGAAAGATGAACGGTAATGTTGATTCTTAGTGTTCAAAATGCATATTTATTTTCTTGCTGCTTTGGAAGGTGGATGATGAATGCAAGATTTTTAAACCAGCGGGTATATATAGAATTTACCTGATATTTAGAATTTGAGCCTTTATAACATGGCACTTTTCTGACTGTTGTTATTGCTTTCTATTGCAGTTTAGGTTCTTAACCATTTCACCCTTCTAATTTATTCCTAATCTCAACTTGATGTAAATATTTTCCTGTCTTTTCATGAATCGGTTGAATGTCTTTAGATTGCCTCCCTAAATTGTACCCAGGGACACAAAGGTTGGTTTGTGCAAGGTGGCCCTATGTACATAAACTCTAATTCCTTTGCTGATTCTTCCCTGAAGAGCAGACTCTCTCAGTTTGAGTGTGAAGTCATAATTTTTGGGTGGAATCTTTTTGTACTGTGCTGACTTTTCCTCCTGCTTTTTCAGCTCCTTATGAAGCTAGACAGCCCCTTGTCCAGCCTGAAGGACCCTCGTCGGGGGCTCCAGGAGCCAAGCCCCCTCGGCATCAGGCTTCCCTTATTCGGGTAAGTGATGTGGGGTTATGCCAGTGGGAGACTTTGGGGACATGACTTTTTGATGGGCCCTCTTTTTTTTTTTTTTGCAAAGGAGATCTAAAACTGCCCCCTTATGAAAATATTGCACTTCTTGTTCTGTTGCTTATATATTTTTGTAAATCTTTTTTTTTTAAAGTTCTACCCCCAATATGGGACTTGAACTCATGACCCCAAGATCAAGAGTCACATGAGCTACTGACTGAGCCAGCCAGATGCTCCTGTTCTCCTACATCTTTTTTGTAGTGTGTGTTTCTATCCTTTGTCAGTATCTCTAGACTAATCCAAGCTGATTCTTGGTCTTTTGTATGTCTAAAACTCCCTTCCACCTACATCATTAGGCACCTCTTTCAGGAGTGCTTTATTTATTTTTTTTTCCAAAACAGCCTATCTTATTTCTGCCTTATTCTTTATTATTATTCATTCAGTGCATACTTAGCTGTTGCCCTTTGTTTTGTGCCTCCAATTACATTGCAAGCTTTTGGAAGGCAGAGGTAGTTCTTCCGCATTCTGTCTCAGTGCCTAGTCCATGCTGTTTGAGAACAGTTAATTTCATGTGGCAGCAACTGCTGTTTCGTATATGTAACAGATATGAAAGGAATATTATGACAGAACAAGAAGTGATGTCTCCATTTCTCCTGCTTAGAATATTCCAGCTTCCCTTTCTCCAGTGTTTTCTTTTGGATAAAGAACTCTTTATTTTCACGGCTGCAACTATTATCTTGTGTAGTATCTCTGAGTCCTGTGGGGGGGAAGTCATAGTCTCAAAAAAGGACGTTTGTGTGCGTGTGTGTGTGTGTCTGCATGAGAGGAATTATGAAAAAACTGGGTGTACTGTTTGACACTAAGGACAAGAGGAAGTTGGGTGGTTTGTATGACATTTCGGTTATCCAGTTTAGGAAGAAGGATCACTTACGCACAGTTCTACTCAGAATACAAAGCTAGTGTCAGATATTCCCATAAGAATTGGGCCGCTAGTGTCTAACAGAATAGACAAAGGCTAAGGACAATCATGGTGTTCACTGACTACCCTCTGGGAATGGGGCAGTCTTTGAGGCCCAGAACTGTGTTATGGACAGAATTTTATCTTCTAAGGCAGTAGTCTGTGTACAAAAAACTTTCTTACGGATAATAATTTACCATACGCTGTGTATTTATATTAAATGCTTCCTACAACTGTAAGGTCTAGGTACTGTTTTATCTAGTAGTGTAGATGAGTTAACTGTGGCCAAGAGAGGTCAGGTAATGGGTCTAAAGTTTTATTCATAACTAGTAAGTGGCAGAACCAGAATTTGAAGTCAGGTCTGCCCAGTGTCAAAATCTGCACTTTAAAATATTTTACTGTACATTAGAGTTCTGTATTATAGGGAGGCTAGGTTCTGGAGTTGCTACATAAACAAACTTCGGGTATAGTAAAAAAAAAAATTCCTGACGATCCCTTACTGGTGCCATATTGGAGAGCCAAGATGCCATTCTCTCCTCCATCCAGTAGAGCTCACTTTCAACCCCAAGTTGGAACAAAAAGCTGTTTCTTTAGCTGAGCCTGAGATGTAGTAGTTGGCTGTGTTTAGAGGGCCTGTGGTATAAAAATACGTGACTTTAAACACAAGAAGCACGCTCACCGTGGAATGATGGTTACATTAAGAAAGGTATAGGGGGGACTGGGATTCATCTTAAAAATTCTCCAGGATATGGCTATGTGTGTGGGTGCAGAGTGTATCTCACTGCTGTGGGCGTCTAATTCTGAATTGTTAGAATGGTGGTCAAACAAGCAGTAAATCATGAACTTTGCAGTGGTCAGGTAGGGCTCACCAGACCCTTACTACCCAGTCCCCTGGATGGGATGCGTTGGGTTTTTACTTGGATTGATGTCCTATGACTTCTCTTCTAATCTCTGGGTCCATGTTTCCTGCTGGTAGACATGCTTCTTAGGCACTTCATTAAACTGATGTTTACTAAACACCTATTGAGTGCCAGGTACTGTGTTGAGGATACAAAAATGAGGTTTAACACTTCCAGTTCCTGCCCTCATAGAGCTTATAGGCAGTTGGAAGACGTGGCCAGTAATCAAACCATTGAGAAGTAAATATGTTATTATGTGTTGTGAATGGAAATTACACTGCTTTGAGGATGAAAAACAATGTGTAGGAGTGCAGTTATGACCTACCCTTAGCTGGTAGGGGACAATCAGGGAAGGCTTTTAGTGGGGAGTCACATTTGAGTTGAAATGAGAAGGATTCATAGGTGTTAACCAGGTCAAGGGATGAGAATGGGGGGAGTAGGCAAGAAGATAGAGGGAACTGCGTGTACAGGACTAGATAATAGTCTGTTTTCCAGTGCTTAGCATTTTATACACATGATCTTCTTTAGTGCTCACAGCTGTTTTATGAGGTCATTCTTGTTATCTCATTTTCTCATTTTTTTTCATGTACCAGTCATCTTTTATTGTATGTTAATTTTCAATTAGGATATGAAAGGATTCAAGGGTGCCAGGCAAAGGTCATGGTCAGGAATGCAGAATGTGCCTCCAAACTGGACCCTCTTCAGTGGTCCTTGTAACAGTGACAGTAGTTGAAAAGCACATAAGCTGCCAGAACCATAGACATCCCAGCAAAACCTCCCTTTCTTCGCATTGACATACTTGTTTATAGTACTGGTTGGTAGTAACCTCTTTGGAATGCTCCAGCAGCGCCTTTAAGGGTGAAATCCCACATCAATATCCACCTTGGCAGCTCTTCTAGTTTGCCATGAGCTGCTTCTCCTTCACTGGTACGGATGAAGCCGTCTTGGAGTCCTGGGTGTCTGCTATGTTATCCCATTTATTAGATGACAAAACCTGAGGTTTAAAGACCTTATTTAATCTGTGCGAAGTCACAGCTAGGAAGTGATAGGGCTGGAGTTCAAACACAGAATATGTTTTAGTCTGGCTCAGGAACCAGATAGATGGTGATGTCATCTGGTAAGCTAAGAAGCCCTGGATGAATAACTGGCATTGAGAGCATTAGGGAAAGATCATGAGTTCGGTGTTGGATGTTGGGATTTGTGCTTTTGGGATAGCCAAGAGGGGGTATCAGAGAGATGGTAGGAAATATGGCTTTGGAGCTTTGGGGAGAGCCAGGGCTGGACATTAGCATTCGGCAGTTGTTGGCCATTAGAAGGACTTATGGTATAGTGCAGAAAAAACCAGATGGGTTCTTGCCCAGGTCTGGCCAAATTGTGTGACCTTGGGCAAGTTTCTTCTCTTTTCTGTAACACGAATGACTTGGAATGGATTTAACAGTCCATTGTAATGATCTGCAATAGTCTGACTTCCTTAATGTGTGTTTGGTGTCAGTGGAAGCCCCGCCCTTGCCCCCTCCTGTTTGCAGTATTGCCTTCTGTTTAAGATGAGAACAAGGGGCCTTCCTTGGGACAGCAGTTTGTGGTTTTCATGGCTGATGTGTTTTTCTTGCTTTTGTTTCTAGGTTTCCTTCTTATGCCTATCAACTTGGTTTGGCTAAACTCCAGTTCCCAGAAAGGAAAATGCAAACCTGAATTAGTCATGTAGATGAGGGGACCTAAAGAGAAAGTTTTTGGTGGTAGGGAATTAATATGGATTGAGCCTGGTGGTAGGCTAGGCAGGGGTAACTCATTCCCCTCTCATTGCCACGTTAATGTGCTGTTGGCAACCTTGCTCTCTTCTAGTTTCCTCTGTGGACTTGTATTCAAGTTGTTCCTCATGATTGGAAGGGGGTGGCCTCTGGGTACTTGGGGAGGTTATTTGGGACCCTGGACCAGTGCTGTTGCAGCTCATGAACTTGGCATTTTAGAGATGCTTGTGCCAAATTTAGCACCCAGGTATTGGCATGAATAATTTTTTTTTTACCTAATATTTTAGGAATTTCAGGGTTTTTTTTTTGTTCAGAGTTGGAAGATTTTTCCCTTGAAATTTCAGATACTGAGCATATCCTATATTGGTGGATGGTTGACAGAGATTTGTGAAGAAATACTAAAGCTTCAGGGCGCCTGGGTAGCTCAGTTGGTTAAGAATCTGCCTTCAACTCAGGTCATGATCTCAGGGTCCTGGGATGGAGCCCTGCATGGATCGGGCTCCTTGCTCAGCAGGGAGTCTGCTCCTCCCTCTCCTTCTGCCCCTCCCCCTTCTCATGTTCTCTCTCTTAAATAAATAAAATCTTTAAAAATACGTGTGTGTGTGTGTGTGTGTATGAAATACTAAGTCTTCTTTCCTGATTCATCTGTTTATAGGTCATTTTGTGGTTTACTTTTCACAAATTATCTTAACCATCTACATTTGTTATTTACTGGTGTAGGATTTAGAATTGTCCCTTTTGCTCCCACTATACTCCACTGCCTCTGCTTTTGCCATGGTTTCCAGAAACTACCTTCGGTTAAGTCCTTGTTTCATTGACCCCTTAGCAGCTTTTGACACTGACCACCTTCTTGACATGCTCTTATTGTTTGGTGTCTGTGATGCCATCCTCTCCGGGTTTTCTTCCTGCTTCTGTGACTGGCTCTTCCTAATCTTCCTTTTTCCATTCTCCTTCTTCCACCAGCACTTCACATGTTGGTGATGCCTGGGTCTCCTTCTGACTCTGTTCCTCTTTAGCTATACGGAAGCTTATGACCACACATCTCCATCTGCCAGACATCCTCACTCAGATGTCCCACTGTGAGTTTAAAGTAACATGTCTTTCCCACAAAGCCAGTGTTCACCTTTCCGTTCTTGGCTCTGTCCATCTATCAGCATGGGCCAGAATGCTGGTCTCTATGTTTGACTCCTTTCTTGGCTCTTCTGCCCACTTAGTTACCAGGTCCTGGCCATTTCACTTTCTAAATGCCTCTCTTACCTGTCCGTTATTCTGCATTTCTTTGGTTCAGACTGTCCTCCGCTGTCACTGAATCTATTCTATCAGCCTCTAACTCTTTTTCCTTGCTTCCCCTCTTGCCCTCTTCAAATCTTAAAAATACATATCTAATCACTCTACTCCCTTGATTGAGACCTGTCACTCTCTGCCTGCTGCTCTCTTCATATCATCCACATTCCTGAACATGGCTCTCAGGGCCCTGGTGTTTGCCCTGCTTAATACCTTTTCAGCCACAGTAGCTCACTTCTCTCCCTCCATACTCTCGCCACACAGAGCTACTGTTGTTTCCCTGATCGTCAGTGTTCTCTGTGTGGGAACCTTATTCTCCATTCTGGCTTTTGCCTTCTTTGTTTTCTCCTTTGTCTCAATTCATGTATGCTTTTTTTCCATTGGTAACATTAAGTTTGAGAATTTTCTAATATTTCTTGCATATGTGAAGTTTTGATTTTTTTCATTCTTTTTTTTTTTTAAGATTTTTTTTTTATTTATTCGACAGAGATAGAGACAGCCAGTGAGAGAGGGAACACAAGCAGGGGGAGTGGGAGAGGAAGAAGCAGGCTCCTAGTGGAGGAGCCTGATGTGGGGCTCGATGCCATAATGCTGGGATCACGCCCTGAGCCGAAGGCAGACGCTTAACCGCTGTGCCACCCAGGCGCCCCTGATTTTTTTCATTCTTAAAAGAATGGTTCATTTCTTGTCTCATTTATCTGTAAGCTCAGCTAGAGGATGGGCATTCAGTCTTTATTGGTTTCACATTCCGGAAGCAACTGGTGTTGTCTGTTTCTTTTGTACCATTCCAGGAGTATATTATGCATATATAAAATAGGTATTAATATATATGTATATTTGTGTATACATTACATATACATATATATGTATATACACACACACATGCACACACATATATAAAATATATGCAATATATTTTTACCTGACTTTAGGGAGACAGGCTTGGCAAATGAAATATCCTTCCAGGCAGAGCTCAGTAGAAAAAAATTTATCTTTTATTTTAAATCAAAACATACTCACTTTTTGTACCCTAAATATACATGCTGTGATATTTTTTTCTCTTTCTGGAGTGGTGAACTTAACAACCTTCTTGGGTAAATTCTCAATACTCACTTGTCTTTATTACTTCAAAGACAAAAAACTGATAAACAGAATTTAGAGAACTTCATCACTCTGCCATTTTACTTTGGGGTTTTGGCTATATTTGTGGTGGAAGTTTTCTACTGACTAGGAAGACATTGTTAGACATTGCTAGCCAGCCACCATATTAATCTAAAAGTCTGTGACTTGAAAAACATTTATTTGAATTAGTTGTCTCCTTCCCCCCCACCCCCCGTCATTCTTGCTTAATTTCAGTTTTTTACCATGCCCCTCATCCCACCCTGGACTTAATTGTAGGTACTTATGGCCGGAAGCAGATTCTCTCTGCTCCTTGCCTCCCTTTGGAATGGTTCTAAATAGAAAAGAAGTGTGTAAAGCATGGTAAAATAAATGAATACCCCGAGGTTCTGTCAGAGTGCTGTTGGCATAAGTCAGAAGAGAATGGATAGTCACTGTGAGTAAGTTGTTCATTGTAGGCGTTTTGATGAGAACAAGAAGAACTAGACTTTCTGGGAGGCTGTTGCTGTGCTGGGAGGACTTTTTATGGTGTGAAAGGTGTTTTATGGATGGATGAGACCAGAACGCTGTGGGGTAAGGAGAGCAGAGAGTAGAGGCTGTGGCTGGAAGACTGGGATGGGATTGAATGAGGTGGCTTAGAGGTGAGTAGTGAGCAAGTTGGTACTCTGAGTGTGGGAGAGAAAGAAGCAGGTCAACAAGTGGGGCCTGCTCAGTACTGTCTGAACCACTCTGCTTCTCTTACCTGGTCCTCAACCCAGAGGAATGCCCTGTGCAGCACGTCGGGCCCATGGGGGGCTCTTTCATGGTCATTTGGCCTGGGTGGGGGTTGTTTTTGTGGTTGTTTTGTTTTCTTTGAGAGGAGCCTCAGACATTTTTTCCTTCCTTATTTTGGAATCTTTCCCCTCCTTATCTGAGAGATGTGACCTTGTCCCCTGAGAAGTGCTCCTGTGTGTACTTCAGCCTAATGCCACTCCACATTAGATCTTGTCTTTTTTTGTCCTCCATATCTTGCTGTCAAACCTGTAGGCTCATGAGCCACTGAAGAAACCCACGCGAATGTTCACCTGAGGGGCTGGAGCTATGCAACCATCTAACGATGCTCGCCCTCTTTCCTTGGTCGCAGCGAAAGCATGCTAAGGTGCTGCTGGCTTGTTTCGGATTATACATTAAATACCACACTGGTGTTTTTGGTTTTTTTTTTTTTTTTTTTTGATCATGGGTTGTGAACTTTCAAATACCGTTGTTCTTAAGAGCGATTAAAAAAATTTTAAAATATGTCAAAAATTAAAAAGATACAAAAGGGTGCAGAATGAAAAGTGTCCCTCCTGTCCCCACCGCTGGCCATCCAGTTCTGTATCCTAGAGACAGCGAATATGACACATTTCTTCTGTATCGTTCTAGGATTATTTTATGCATATACAAGTGAATATAGGTATTCTTACATGTAATTATATATTATAGGTGCAAAACATATAGTTCCACCTTTATATATATATATATGGTCGAATACTGTATACATCTGTTATGCACTTGCATATTTTACTTAACAATAAACTTTAACAACATTCTATAGCAGTCCTTATCTTTTGGTTTTTTTCCAAATGCATGATATTTTTTATTGTGTGCATCTTCCATAAATCATTTATGGATCAGCTCCTTCGGATCAGCATCTGGAACTTGCAATCAGAGCATTGTTTGCATATGCATATATATATATAGAGAGAGAGAGAGAGAGCATGTGCGCACATGCGCCCGTTCTTAGAAATGGAATAATTGGATGAAATGTCTACGCATTTTTATTTTATTTTTTTAAAAGATTTTATTTATTTGAGAGAGACAGAGATAGCAAGAGAGAGCATGAGCAGGGAGGAGAGGGAGAAGCAGGCTCCCTGCCTGACATGGGGCTCAATCCCAGGATCCTGGGATCACGACCAAGCTGAAGGCAGACGCTTAACTGACTGAGCCACCCAGGTGCCCCTACACATTGTTATTTTTGATAGAGATTTTCAAATTGGAGACTATACCAATTCACACATTTACCAACAGTGTATGAAAGTGTTTATTTTCCCATACCCATGCTAATACAATGTCCTAAAAAACTTACACATCTTTGCCAATCTGATAGGTGAAAAATGGTACCTCAGTGTACTTTTTTTTTTAAATCTAGGTGTAGTTTTTTTTTAGATTATTTATTTATTTGTTTGACACAGAGAGAGAGAGAGAGGGCACAAGCAAGGGGAGTGGTGGGCAGAGGAAGTGGGAGAAGCAGGCTCCCCGCTGAGCAAGGAGCCTGATGCAGAGCTCAATCCCAGAACCCAGGGATCATGACCTGAGCTGAAGGTAGACGCTAACTGACTGAGCCACCCAGGTGCCCCTATCTAGGTGTAGTTTTAATTAACATTTCTCTTTATTTTTAATTTTTCAATTTTTAAAAAAGATTTTATTTATTTATTAGAGTGAGAGCAGGGGCAGAGGGAGAGGGAGAAACAGCCTCCCCACTGAGCAGGGAGCCCAATGTGGAGCTCCATCCCAAGACCCTGCATGACCTGAGCTGAAGGCAGATGCCCAACTGACTGAGCCACCCAAGTGCCCCAACATTTCTCTTTAGTAGTGAAGTGGTGTATATTACATTTTTGAGACATTTGTGTTTTCTTTTCAGTAAATCACTTCATATCCTATGCCTCTTTTTTGAGTTATTGGTGTTTTCTTACTGGTTTGTCATGCCTGCCAGTCTGAAACCAGAAGCTGGTGTCTCTTTTCCTTTGGACAAATGAGAGGTTGCAGTGTATATGGAAAATTGCTTCTTGTGTGGTTGAGAGGAGGTCTTGGGCACCCAAGGCCCTTGTAGGAGGTAAGGGACCCCAGGCTGTCTTGGTTCTGGAGCACCCTAGGCCCTCCGGCAACAGGAATTTCTTATTTATACCGTTAGGGCAGAAAGTTGAATTACTTAGTTTATGGGTAGAGATTAGGGTGAGAAAAATCTGTTAGGGATAGTGAATCGTGTGTGTGTGTGTGTGTGTGTGTGTGTGTGTGTGTGTGTGTGTGTTGACCTCTTGACATGGCTAAATTCTCTTCCTGTGACTGAACTAGAAGGGGATGAGGGAAGAGGGAAGAGGAGGAGAAGGAAGAGGGCGGGAAGGAGTATATGTGTGTGTCTTTGTGTGTAACAGGTAGAACTGGTTTGATAAATTTTATAGGCATGTATATGCCTTGTTCTTGACGTCTTGTTTTTACCAGATTAATTCCGCATTTGATTTCAAACCTTAGCTGGAGCTTTACCATCTCCTTAAGGGGTAAAAAAGGTTGATAGGTTCTACTTCACTGAGTCTACTAGCTAGGACTCACAGATACCCAATTAGTCACTATTACCACAAAGAGGTCCTGTTTTTCATCGCATCAAGCCTCCTTCCCATTTATTTCCTTTACCTACTTCTTTTTCCCTTATTTTGAAACATTTTATTTCAATTGATACTGAAATTTACTTTTTTTAGCCCAATTTTTATCTGTCTCTTATTATCTTTTTCAGGTGCTTACCATTTACCTTTGTTTCTTAACAATTAAAGTGATGGTATAGTTGCTTGGTTTCTTTGTTGGGAGGCATTTCTACATGAAAAATGTTTTGTGTTACAGGATGAGAATACTAAAGAGATACTAGATCTTTGAAAGAGAGGTGATTCCAGGATATAAGAACAGGGTACCTGTCATTGAAACTGAAGGATTTTTATGGGAAAAAGAAAATTCAGTAAATACTAGAATTCAGTGGGGTGCTGCCTTAAGGCCTTACCGAATCTGTGCTTGGAAACAGTAGGGTGGAGGGTGGGTAAAAATGGTGGATCTGGAACACATGAGAATTCCAGCTTCCATATAGTGCTTAATAGGTCGGTTAGACTACGGATGACTGCAAATGAGCACGTTTTATTTGTGGGGTCAGATTTGCTTTTCCCCACAGTTGTAGGCATTATGGTGTCCAGGGCTTTCTCGGTAGTAGCTAGGGCCCACATTGATATGGTAGATAGGAGCACCTCTAATTTACTGTCTCAGATGTAAACACCCAATTGAACTCCTGGTCCCAGATAGTACTATTTAAAGCTGGAAAAGAGAGTGTTTGTTTGTTTCTGGCATATTCCCCAGGACCCCTTAGTCTCAGTTAGTTGGTATATACTTGGGTGTAAATATGGAAGGTGCCTTTACAACAGCACCATTTCGGCTCCTGGACCCATTGGTATTACCCCTGATCTCAGGTGAGCAGTTAGTGTCTTGCCCCTATTGCCTATCCCAGTGAGAGTCTCTGCCAGCTGAGTGCTTATTTGGTCTTGGTGCTGTGCTCGTCCCTTTACTTGTATGTGTCCTTTCATTTCTCCCATCAGTCTTGCAAGATAGACTCCTTGCAAGATTATGTCCTGTACTCATCCTCTCAGGAATACTAAGTGGCTTATGTGGGTCCAGCACCTTGCCAGGGGTACCCTGGAGACTACAAGCATGGTCCCTGCTCTCAGGGAACTTGCAGTCAAGTGGGGCAGTTGATGTATAATGGAAAACTAACAGTTCCCCTAATGACAAGAGAAGATTTCCATGGCATGTGACAGAGAAATCCCACCTAGGGCTAGAAAGTGAGGGAAGGCTGCCCTGAGGAAGCGCTGCTTGAGCTGAGCTGGGAAGGATGACTAGGAGGTAACCAGGCAAAGGGAGGATGGTGCTGGGAGGTGAGAACAGGGGTGTCTGGCTGAGTGGGAAGAGTCTAGACTAAGGGCATGCATTGGTCAGGGTTTCATTGTGGACAACAGAATCTACTCTGGCTAGCTGAGGCAAATAGGGGTTTCTAATAAGAGGGTGGAAGGTCTACCAGATCTTTGGAAGGGCTGAAGATTCTGACTCTCTTCTGAGCTTGCAGGAACAATTCCCCAAACCACACAGCAGGACTGGATGGCTGAACAGCCGAGGGAGCTTTTCCTTTGCCACAATCAGGAAGCTATAGAGCTGGGCAACTGTCACCATAGCTTTCAGCTGCAGCTCCACACTGTGTATGACCCAGGCTTGCCAAGTGAATGCTTTTTTCCCTGCCTCTTTTACCATGTGACTTGCTTTGAATCAGCTTTCCGTGGGCGTGTTTAGTGGAACTTAAGTCCCATCTGGAATTCTAGCAGCAGAGGTGTTTGGATAATGTACTTTTACTTAGCCAATGTCTGCAGTGCAGAGTTATGCTAAGAGGGAATGGAGTGGGTATTGAGTGAGCCAGTACACCATGTATACAGCACACAGAGGAGACACAGTCCAAGACCTGAAAGAAGGCCAGTGTGGCCAGAGCCTGGAGTGGGAGGGAGATGAAGCTGGAGAGGTAGGCAGAGCCCTGTGGGCCATGGCACTGCCTTTTAGGTGGGGGAACAGATGGTTCAGAAGTTAAGTGGCCCAAGTGACCATTCCAGATTTGAGCCCAGGTCTGTCTGCCTCCAGAATCTGCACTCTTTTTGCACCTCCAATCTGTAGCCTCATTGTCTAAAACGTTCCTCGAATTCAGCCCCAGATTTTAGCACATCTGTTTCCCATCTGACCTCTGGCTGCCTTAGGTGTTAAGGGGAGGGCATAGTGAATGAAACAGGTGCCTTTGACCTAACTGGCAAAGATTGGGGTGGGCATGTTAGTGCAGTGGTACTGGAAGTCCGCAGCCTCATCAGAATCTCCTCTTACTCCACTTTCTCCTGGACTTCTCCAAGCAGAGAGCAAAATCCCAAAGAAAAATGTCCTTTGGAGAGGCAGATCTTAGCTCCTGATGGAAGAGTTGGAGATAGTGATTATTCGTAAGCATTTATGTTAATCAAAATAGTGCCACATACTAAAATAACAGTGAAATGATTGAATATCTGTATTATATAGCTGTCTATAGGATTCTTTCCTGATGTGAAAACATGCCATGCATTTATAGGTGTGTGAGAAATAAGATGGTGCTGTCTGTATAATTTAATAGTTTACTGGCCAAAACCCACAACTAAACTAGATAATGGGAGGAATGTGTAAGTATAGGATATTCATATCCCATATGAATATCTGCAGTCTGCAAAATTGCTGCATTGATTTTGGCATTGGAGTGAGGGTGTTCCTTTTTGATTCGATTTTATTTTTTTTTCATCATGGTGAGTCTACTCTTTAATCCCCATCACCTTTTTCACCTCCCCCACCTCCCCTCTGGTAACCATCAGTTTGTTCTCTATGGTTAAGACTCTGTTCCTTGGTTTGTCTCTCTTTTTGTTTTCCTCTGCTTCTTTGTTTTGTTTCTTAAATTCCACATATGAGTGAGATCATATGGCATTTGTCTTTCTCTGACTGACTTACTTCACTTAGCAGTATACTCTCTGGCTCCATCCATGTTGTTGCACAAGGCAAGATTTCATTCCTTTTTGTGACTGAGTAATATTTCTGTGTGTGGGGTGTGTATACATACACACACACATACTCGCTCGCACCCCACATCTTTATCCATTCATTTATCCATGGACACATGGACTGCTTCCATCACTTGGCTATTGTAAATAATGCTGCAATAAACACAGGGGTGCATGTATCCTTTTGAATTAGTGTTTTTATATTTTTTTGAGTAAATTCAGTAGTGCAATTACAGGGTCCTAGTGTAGTTATATTTTTTGAGGAACCTCCGTACTGTTTTTCACAGTGGCTGCACCAGTTTGCATTCCCACCAACAGGGCAAGAGGATTCCTTTTCCTCCACATCCTCGCCAGCACTTGTTTCTTGTCTTGATTTTAGCCATTCTGAGAGGTGTGAGGTGATATCTCATTGTGGCTTCGATTTACATTTTCCTGATGAAGAGTGATGTTGAGCATCTTTTTATGTGTCTGTTGGTCTTCTGCCCATTTTTTAATTGGGTTGTTTATTGGGTGTTGAGTTGTATAAGTTTTTTTTAAAGGTTTTATTTATTTATTTGACAGAGAGAGACAGCGAGAGAGGGAACACAGCAAGGGGAGTATGAGAGGGAGAAGCAGCCTTCCCACTGAGCAGGGAGCCCGATGTGGGGCTCGATCCCAGGACCCTGGGATCATGACCTGAGCCGAAGGCAGACGCTTAATGGCTGAGCCACCCAGGCGCCCCTAAGTTTTTTTTTTTAATATATTTTGGATACTCTTTATTGAATATATCACTTGCAGATATATTCTCTCATTCCATAAGTTGCCTTTTGGTTTTGTTGATTGTTTCCTTTGCTGTGCAGAAGCTTTTTTTTTTTTTTTTGGATGTAGTCCCTATAGTTTATTTTTACTTTTGTTTCCCTTGCCTCAGGAGACATACCTAGAAAAATGTTGCTAGGGCCAATGTCAGAGAAATTACTGCCTGTGCTCTCTCTCTCTCTCTTTTTTTTAAAGATTTAATTTTTATTTATTTGAAGGTAGAGACAGCCAGCGAGAGAGGGAACACAAGCAGGGGGACTGGGAGAGGAAGAAGCAGGCTCATAGTGGAGGAGCCTGATGTGGGGCTCGATCCCATAACGCCGGGATCACGCCCTGAGCCGAAGGCAGATGCTTAACGACTGCGCCACCCAGGTGCCCCTGCCTGTGCTCTCTTATAGGATTTTTGTGGTTTTGGGTCTCATTTAGGTCTTTAATCCATTTTGAGTCTGTTTTTGTGTATGGCAAAAGAAAATGGTCGTTTCATTCTTTAGCATTTAGCTGTCCAGTTTTCCCAATGCCATTTGTTGAAGAGACTTTTTCCCATTGCATATTCATGCCTTCTTTGTCAAAGATTAATTGACCATCGAATTGTGGGTTTATTTCTGGATTTTCTATTCTGTTCCATTGTTCGTGAATCTGTTTTTAGGCCAGTACCATACTGTTTTAATTACTACTGCTTTATAATGTAGCTTGAAGTCTGGAATTGTGATGCCTGAAGTTTTGTTTTTCTTTTTTTTCTTTTTTTTTTTTTTTAAAGATTTTATTTTGTTTTTCTATTTCAAGATTGCTTTGGCTATTTGAGGTCTTTTGTGGTTTCATACTAATTTTAGGATTGTTTGTCCTAGCTCTGTGAAAAATGCTCTTGGTATCTTGATAGGGATTGCATTAAATGTGTAGATTGCTTTGGGTAGTATAGATATTTTAACAGTATTTGTTCTTCCAGTCCATGAGCATGGAATGTTTTTCCATTTCTTTGTGTTGTGTTGAATTTTTTTCATCAGTGTTTTATGGTTTTCAGAGTTGAGAGGATGTTGATTAAAAGGAAATGGTATATTGTTACAGGATGGATGGATAAGAGAGGGAGGGAGAGCCATAGGACTTGATGATTAAAAAAGAGTAATACTCTGGACTCTAATCATGTTCTGACTCTACCATTTTAGTAGGTGTGTGATCTTGGTAAGTCACTTCCCTTCCTTAATCCTCAGTTTCCCTGTTCTGTAAATTGGAAATAACGGGATCTACTTCGCAGGGTTTTTGTGAAGGTGAAAATAGGTCATGTGTTTTGGGTGCTTACAGTGCCTGGCACTTAGCAAAGTAATGAATACAAGTTCTCTGACATTCTCCTATGTCTGTGGTGATTGCTTTTAAAATTTAGTTTATTTTAATAAGCAGCAACTCTGTGTTGCTCATTAGATTCAGATTCCTACACTTTGCAGTCAGCCTCCTAAGCTATTGAAATTAGATCCCTGAGCAAGTTTGGCATCTTTATCGATATATTTCCATGAAGAAACCGATAAGGTTAAATTGCTCTGTTAGGATTTAATTTTAACTCACTTCTCTACAGGCAAAACCAGAAGTCATCTATTGCAACTTCCTGTGAATCTATAATTATTTCAAAAAGAAAAAGAAAAAAAAAGATTTTTTTCCTTTAATTTCATTGGTAAGGGAGGGAGCCCAGCCTTTACGGTTAGGTGACGTTATTTGAGAAATTCATATAAAATTCAGGTCTAGTCATCATAGGAGAGCTCAGGTTAACCTTTCTGTTTCTGGATTGGAGTTGACCATATGTCCAATTATTTGTTCAGTCATTGAAAAAAAACACCATGTATTGAGCATAGGGACTTGTCTAGGTGCTGGGGATACAGCAGTGATCAGACTAGACCAGTTTTCCTACCCTCATGGACCTTTTATTATAGTGAGAGCTGGGTGTGAGACAGAAGATAAATACACAGGATTGTAAAATATCACACAGAGTAATCAGTTAAAAGTTCAAAACAAAATTGTTGAGTTCCATCTTGTTTTCTTCATTCCTCATTTTATAGTTTTCCCAGTTTTACCCTGGCCCTTTCCTCTTTTTACTTGATACATCTTCCCTGCAAGTCTTCAAACCTGTGAAAGATAAACTCCTATTAACCAGACATAGAAAGATGGCTGTAAAGATGCATCCACACGCTTGCTGTCCCTCTAGATCGTCTGTGCGGACAAATTATAAAATCGTGTGGGCTCAGAATTGTCTCATGTCATTAGCTGGTCAAATTACAAAACGAAGCCTCATGCTTCCATCTTCGGTGCAGGAATGGCTGTGCCGTTGGGACTGGGCATGCCTGCTTTTCATTTGGGCCTTGCCTGAAGGATAACTAGATGAATAGCTGCTATGACAAATATGCCCCACATTTTAATGACTTCATTGCATTTTTCTCACTCATCTAACAGGTTGGTAGGCAGCCTTCCTCCACATGGTGATTCAGGCACCAGTTCTCCTTCCGTCCTGTGGTTGTGCCATACCCCCTTCAGTGGCCCTCGGGGTTGAGCATAGAGTGCCACGGGTGCTAGCTCTAGATGGAAGTGGTGCCGGTCACTTGTGCTCACATTGCATTGGGCAGAACTCAGTCACATGGCTGCAGCCAACTGCAGGGCATGCAGTAGAACATGTCATTGTTGGGTGGGCAGCCACAGCCACTCAGTGATACTTCTGTACCAGGCCTCGTGCGGTGTAAATGATCAGCTGCCATAATCCCCACATATCAGCGCAGCTGTCATTTCCCTCAATGACTCTTCTTTTTTTTTTTAAATGTTTTTTTTATTATATTATGTTAGTCACCATACAGTACATCCCTGGTTTCTGATGCAAAGTTTGATGATTCATGAGTTGCGTATAACACCCAGTGCAACATGCAATACGTGCCCTCCTTACTACCCATCACCTGTCTATCCCATTCCCCCACCCCCTCCCCTCTGAAGCCCTCAGTTCGTTTCCCAGAGTCCATAGTCTCTCATGCTTCATTCTCCCTTCTGATTACCCCCCTTTCTTTATCCCATTCTTCCCCTACCAATCTTCCTAGTTCTTATGTTCCATAGATGAAAGAAATCATATGATAATTGTCTTTCTCTGCTTGACTTATTTCACTTAGCATTATCTCCTCCAGTGCCATCCATGTTGCAGCAAATGTTGAGAAATCGTTCTTTCTGATAGCTGAGTAATATTCTATTGTATATATGGACCACAGCTTCTTAATCCCGTCATCTGTTGAAGGATATCTTGGTTCCTTCCATGATTTAGCTACCGTGGACAATGCTGCTATGAACATTGGAGTGCATATGGCCCTTCTCTTCACTACGTCTGTATCTTTGGGGTAAATACCTAGTATTGCAATGGCTGGGTCATAGG
>NC_048238.1:13746318-13779091 GCF_002007445.2 Ailuropoda melanoleuca
CTCTTAGTTTTTTTGACTGTTTCCTTGGCTGTGCAGAAGGTGTTTATCTTGATATAGTCCCACATGTTCATTTTATCTTTTGTTTCTCTTGCCTTTGGAGATGTGTCATGAAAAAGCTTGCTTTGGCCGATGTCGTAGAGGTTGCTGCCTATGTTCTCCTCTAGGATTTTGATGGATTCCTGTCTCACATCGAGGTCTTTCATCCATTTGGAGTTTATTTTTGTGTATGGTGTGAGAGAGTGGTCAAGTTTCATTCTTTTGCATGTAGCTGTCCAATTTTCCCAGCACCATTTATTGAAGAGACTGTCTTTTTTCCACCGGATGTTTTTTCCTGCTTTATCAAAGATTAGTTGCCCAAAGAGCCGAGGGTCCATTTCTGGGTTCTCTATTCTGTTCCATTGGTCGATGTGTCTGTTTTTGTGCCAGTACCATGCTGTCTTTGTGATCACAGCTTTGTAGTACAGCTCGAAATCCGGCATTGTGATGCCCCCAGCTTTGTTTTTCCTTTTCAACAGTTCCTTGGAGATTCGGGGCCTTTTCTGGTTCCATACAAATTTAANCTGGTTCCACACAAATTTAAGGGCTGTTTGTTCCAGTTCTTTGAAAAAAGTTGTTGGTATTTTGATCAGGATAGCATTGAAAGTGTAGATTGCTCTGCGTAGCATGGACATTTTAACTATGTTAATTCTTCCAATCCATGAGCATGGAATATTTTTCCATCTTTTTATGTCTTCCTCAATATCTTTCAAAAGTGATCTATAGTTTCTAGCATATAGGTCCTTTACGTCTCTGGTTAAGTTAATTCCAAGGTAACGCATGGTTTTTGGTGTTATTGTAAATGGGATGGATTCCCTAATTTCTCTTTCTTCAGTCTCGTTATTCGTGTATAGAAATNCATTCCTAATTTCTCTTTCTTCAGTCTCATTATTCATGTATAGAAATACAACTGATTTCTGAGCATTGATTTTGTATCCNCTGGGCATTGATTTTGTATCCTGCCACCTTACTGAATTGTTCTATAACTTCTAATAGTTTGGGAGTGGATTCCTTTGGGTTTTCCATATAGAGTATCATGTCATCTGCAAAGAGAGACAGTTTGACTTCTTCTTTGCCGATTTGGATACCTTTGATCCCTTTTTGTCTTCTGATTGCTGTTGCAAGGACTTCCACAATGTTGAATAATAGTGGCAAGAGTGGGCATCCTTGTCCAAGTGTTCCTGATCTTAAGGGAAAGGCTTCCAGCTTTTCCCCATTGAGAATAATATTTGTTGTAGGTTTTTCATAGATGGCTTTTATGATCTTGAGAAATGTACCATCTATTCCTACACTCTGAAGGGTTTTAATCAGGAAAGGATGCTGTATTTTGTCAAATGCTTTTTCTGCATCAATTGAGAGGATCATATGGTTCTTGAGTCTTTTCTTGTTGATATGATGTATCACATTGATTGATTTGCGAGTGTTGAACCATGCTTGCATCCCAGGTATGAATCCCACTTGGTCATGATGGATAATCCTTTTAATGTACTGTTGGATTCTATTAGCAAGGATCTTGTTGAGGATTTTGGCATCCATATTCATTAGAGAAATCGGTCTGTAATTCTCCTTTTTGAGGGGGTCTTTGCCTGGTTTGGGGATCAAGGTAATATTAGCCTCATAGAATGAGTTTGGTAGCTTTCCTTCTGTTTCTATTTTTTGAAATAGCTTTAGGAGAATAGGTATTATTTCTTCTTTGAATGTTTGGTAGAATTCCCCAGGAAAACCGTCTGGGCCTGGAGTTTTATTATTTGGAAGGTTGTTTATCACTGACTCAATTTCTTCATAGTTAATTGGCCTATTTAAGAAATCTATTTCTTCCTGTTTCAGTCTTGGTAGTTTATAGGTTTCCAGGAAGGCCTCCATCTCTTCCAGATTGTTTAGTTTTTTGGCATATAGCTGTTGATAAAAGTTTCTAATAATCCTTGCAATTTCAATGGTGCTGGTCGTGACCTCTCCCTTTTCAGTCATAATTTTAATAATCTCAGTCCTTTCTCTTTGTTTTTGGACAAGTTTTGCCAGTGGTCTATCAATTTTATGGATTCTCTCAAAGAACCAGCTTCTAGTCCTGTTGATCTGCTCTACTGTGGTTCTGGTCTCTAATTCATTGATTTCTGCTCTAATCTTGGTCAACTCCTTCCTTGTCAGTGGGTTAGGCCTGTCCCTCTGTTGCTGTTCCAGTTTCTTGAGGTGAGAATATAGAAACTGCATTTTAGATTTTTCTATTCTTTTGAGTGAGGCTTGGATGGCTATGTATTTCCCCCTTAGGACTGCCTTTGCAGTATCCCATAGGTTTTGGACCGTTGTGTATTCATTCTCGTTGGTCTCCATAAATTGTTTAATTTGTTTTTTGATTTCCTGGTTTATCGAGTCATTCTTGAGCAGGATGGTTCTTAGCCTCCAAGTGTTTGAGTTTCTTCCAGGTTTTTCCTTGTGGTTGAGTTCCAATTTCAGAGCGTTGTGGTCTGAGAATATGCAGGGGATAATTTCAATCTTTTGGTATTGGCTGAGACCTGTTTTGTGTCCCAGAGCATGATCTATTCTTGAGAATGTTCCATGGGCATTTGAATAGAATGAGTATTCTTTGGTTCTGGGGTGTAGTGTTCTATATATATCTATGAGGTCCAACTCGTCGAGTATGGCATTCAAAGCCTTTGATTCTTTGCTTAGTTTTTGCCAGGGTGTTCTGTCTATTTCTGATAGTGGGGTGTTGAGGTCCCCTACTATTACTGTGTTCTTATCTATATGTCTCTTTATTTTGGTTAAGAGTTGGCTTGTGTATCTTGCTGCTCCCCTGTTGGGGGCATATATATTAATAATTGTCATATCCACTTGTTGAATACTTCCTTTAAGAATAATATAGTGCCCTTCTGTATCTCTCTCTATGGCCTCTAGTTTAAAATCCAGTCTATCTGATATGAGAATTGCTACTCCAGCTTTCTTTTGAGGTCCATTTGCGTGGAAGATGGTACTCCATCCCCTTACTCTAAGTCTGAATGCATCTTTGGGTTCAAAATGAGTCTCTTGTAGACAGCAAATGGATGGGTCATGTCTTTTTATCCAATCTGCAACCCTGTGGCGTTTTATGGGAGAGTTTAAGCCATTTAGATTGATAGAGATTATTGACAGATATGATTTTAATGATGCCATTTCTCTTTAAAGTCTTTGTATCGGTTGTGACTTGCTGCTCTGTATCACTCTTGGGGCCTTTTTACCTTTATAGAGCCCCCCTTAATATCTCCTGTAGGGCTGGTTTCGTGGTTACGAAATTGGTTAATGATTGGCGATTTTGGAACGTCTTTATTTCTCCATCAATTCTGAATGACAGCTTTGCTGGATAAAGGATCCTTGGCTGCATGTTTTTCTCTGAAAGAGCTTTAAAAATGCCCCCCCAAGCCTTTCTCTCATTCCAGGTCTCTGTAGACAGGTCTGACGTAATCCTGATACCTTTGCCTTGGTACGTGAGAAATTTCTTTGCCCTGGCCGCTTTCAATACTGTATCCTTGGATCTAATATTTGCGAATTGCACTATGACATGCCGTGGCGTAGGTTTGTCCTGGTTGAGCTTGGATGGGGTCCTCTCTGCCTCTTGGACACGAATGCTTGTTTCCCTTGCTAGATTAGGGAAGTTTTCAGCTACAATTTGTTCAAATATCTCTTCTAGACCTCTGTTTTTCTCCACCCCTTCAGGGATGCCGATGATTCTGACATTGGATCGTTTCATAGAGTCAGTAATCTCCCGTAATCTACATTCGTGGGCGTGGATTTTTTTAAGACCAGCTTCTATTTTCGTTTTTTCTTCTACTAACCCATCCTCCAATTCGCTAACGCGTTCCTCTGCCTCGGTGACCCTGGCCGTCAGAGCCTCTAGTTTTGACTGGTACGTGAGAGATTTCTTTCNGCCTTTCTCTCATTCCAGGTCTGTGTAGACAGGTTTGACATAATTCTGATACCTTTGCCTTGGTACGTGAGAGATTTCTTTCCCCTGGGCGCTTTCAATAGCGTATCCTTGGGTCTAGTATTTGCGAATTGCACTATGATGTGACGTGGCGTAGGTTTGTGGTGGTTGAGCTTGGGACGGGTCCTCTCTGCCTCTTGGACACGAATGTTTGTTTCCCTTGCTAGATTAGGGAAGTTTTCAGCTACAATTTGTTCAAATATCTCTTCTAGACCTCTGTTTTTCTCCACCCCCTCAGGGATGCCGATGATTCTGACATTGGAACGTTTCATTGAGTCAGTAATCTCCCGTAACCTACATTTGTGAGCGTGGATTTTTTTAAGTCCAGATTCTATTTCGCTTTTTCTTCTACTAACCCATCCTCCAATTCGCTAATACGTTCCTCTGCCTCAGTGACCCTGGCTGTCAGAGCCTCTAGTTTTGACTGCATTTGGCTCATAGAATTTTAATTTCTTCCAGATTAGTNGAGCGTGGATTTTTTTAAGTCCAGATTCTATTTCGCTTTTTCTTCTACTAACCCATCCTCCAATTCGCTAATGCGTTCTTCTGCCTCAGTGACCCTGGCTGTCAGAGCCTCTAGTTTTGACTGCATTTGGCTCATAGAATTTTAATTTCTTCCAGATTAGTTTTCATTTCCGCCCTTAGAGATTCTATATTCTCATTAACATTTTCGTTAATACTTTTTTCAAGTCTACACATCATCTTGACCATTGTTACTCTGAACTCCATTTCTGATAATTTGGTTATATCCATATCCATTAGTTCTGTGGCAGAGGCCACAGACTCATTGTCTTTTCTTTGCTGGGAGGGATTTCTCCTTCTTGTCATTCTGATGAGGAGAGGTTGCCGGGTTGTCCAGAGCCCAAATTATTGACCGGTACCCAGGCCGTGTGCCCTTGTTTTATAGGGATCTTAGGGATGTGGGCTTCTTGATTTTTCAGCCTGCCTTCTGGGGGAGGGGCCTGCCGTGCCAATACTCAGGCAACCCTGTTTGGTTAGAGTCTCTGTGTCCCCTATGAGGGGGGATGGGAATGGGCACACTGTGAGCCGGTCTTTCCAGGCTTTTGTTCACTGGTGGCTTTCCCTGGCGGTTTGCTGTGCCTCTTCTGAGAGTCAGAGCAGCAATGGCCGAATCTCAGCCTCTGTCTCAGAACAGAGGGATCTTGGACCATTCTCCACTGATGTTCTGGCGACTTTAACTCTGTTTCTGTTGGTGTNTGTGCCTCTTCTGAGAGTCAGAGCAGCAATGGCCGAATCTCAGCCTCTGTCTCAGAACAGAGGGATCGTGGACCGTTCTCCACTGATGTTCTGGCGACTTTAACTCTGTTTCTGTTGGTGCTGCTCAACCCTGCAGCGTCCCGGTATGTGTGCCCCACACCCGGCGTCTCAGCCCTCACTTCCAGGGCCGGCGCGTCTCTGTCCTTTGTGTTTCTAATACTGCCAGCCGCCAGCTGCCTCCGCGCGCTCCCGGAGCTCCTGGTGTCAGTCTGGTCCCAGTGAGCACACCGGAGCTCCGTGAAAAGTCTGGTGGCGTGTGCTCCCCGCTCACGGTCCCAGTCTGTTGTATCGCGGTGCTGGTCCTCGTGTCTGCCCGCTCCCCCGTGCAGGTGGCTACCGCTTCCCAGCGCCCGAACGCGGCGGCTCCCTCCCCCTTCCGTTTATCTTCCAATATCTGTGTGCGGTTTCACGGCTCCCTGCTTCGTACCTCTATACTCAGCGCTGGAGATGTTCGTTTGTAGAGATCCAGATGTATCTTCCTGCATCTCAGGCTGATTCCGTGGATGTTCAGCCTGGTCTGGTACCTATGCATCTTGACCTAGGGGACCGGCTGAAAAAGGGGTCCCCTACTCCTCCGCCGTCTTTCGGGAATCTCCCTCAATGACTCTTCTTTCTCCTCAGCCCCATGGCTGATCAGTGACCATGATCTTTCCTTAGGCAGATTAATATTCACTCGGGCTCTAGTCTAGTCTCACCAGGCTGTTAGTCTTTCTTTCTCATTAGTGGTCATTGTGTCTTCTCACATCTTTGCTCATGAAATCATGTTTTGATCAGTGGTTGCACTGAAGCTGTCTTATTTCCAAAATACTGTTGGTGGGTGAGGTGTTCTCACATACTCACTGTGGGCTTTGTATGAGCTTTTGCTACTCTAGATGGTTTGTTTACTAAGGCACCAGAAGAACACTGGTATAAGATCATTGCATCCTCAGGTGAAATGGCTGGACTGTTGGGCAGCATTTACAGGACGCCTCCAGGGTGGAATTATGTTCTAAATAGAAATGTTCTGTGGGTGAAACAATATACACACCCTTTGTAAATTCTCTTTGATAATGCCTCCTTGCAATTCATATTATTCAGCTGTGCTTGATTTTTAAGATAGTTCAGGGGTAAATGTCACCTTTTGGGATTTTATTAATAGTATTACTTTTTAATGAGTCTTTTGAAGTCTCTTTCATTATAAACAGCCGGTTTTCCCTTGAGATAATAACTTGTAGTGCCAAATATTTGCATTTCACTTGAAATGAAACTAAGGGTTTGAATGTTTTAAATATAAGCAAATCTAATTCTCCTGTGTCTAAAGAAACTGCATAATGAACCATATGTATGTGGCTTAAGCCGACAGATGTGGAAGGTTTCTCTCTCATTTTATTTTTTCTTAAAAACGCTGGCAGAACTTTAAATTGGCACCAACTAACAAATAGCTCTAACCAGCTGATGAAACCACTGGAGCTGGAGTTGAAGTGGAAGAGTCCTCTTAGGGTGCATGCACAAGTGGGGCTTTTCCTGGCTCTGGCTTCTCCTTGGAAACCCGAGGCTAAGGACAAAGAGGTCCTTAGCTGCCATCCCACTGCTGGAATGGGCCTTCCTCTGGTCCTGGCCATATGGCTTTTTTCTGTCTCCTCTCATCCCCTCCCTAACTCTGGGCCATCTTGACCTCTGGCCAGGGTTGCTCATATGGTCTTAAGTTGTCCTCCTACTTTTAGTCTTTCCTCTTCCATTCTCATCACTGAAGTGATCTTTCTGTAACTGACATCTGATAATTTCATTGTTCTGTTTAATATTTATCTGTGGCTCCCTATTGTCTTCTAGATACAGTCTGTATCTCTCAGCCTGGTACACGTGGGCTGTCATGATCCGCTCCCTGCTTGCTGTCTGGACTATGTTCAAGCAGCTCCACTAACATCCACATTGTACACCTAGCAGCCTATTCTATCTACATGTAGTCCAACTGAGCTACTTTCAGAAGATGGCCCATTTTCTCTCATTTGTTGGAGTTTTTGTAAATGCTGTTCCTTTTGTTTGTCTTGCTCTCCATGTTCTATGGCATTGCTTCTCAAACTTGAGTGTGCTTCAAATCATCTAGAGGGCTTGTTAAACCACAGATTCCTGGGTCCCACTCCCAGACTTTGATTCCCCAGATGTAGGGTAGAGCCTGAGGTTCTGTGTTTCTAGTGAGTCTCCAGGTGATGCTGATTTGGGTGGTCTGGGGACTGTACTTTGAATAGCAAAACTCTAGAGTACCCTGTCTTGTCATAGCACTTATTTCACTGTTTTGGGATTGCCTGTTTGTCTTTCTCTCTCATGAGACCCTAGGTTTACTGGGAGAAAGAATCTGTTTATCCATCAGTGTATCCTGAGTCACTAGAGTCTAGGATATTCTTGGTGTTCAGTAAGTGTCTGCTGAATGAATGAATGAGTGGATCACTGTTCATGCAGCAAAGTTCAAATCACTTTGCTTCGTGTAGATGAGCTTTCTTGCAGACTGTTTCAGCCTAAGGATATGTGGAACGTGATCTACTCCTTCCGTATGCCCTCACCTGACACTGAAATACTCACTTAATGGATCTCCCCATAGAGATCAGAGACCGTGGATGAACTACAGGAAGATAGACATGGATTTCTTTTGATAGATCTGAAACTTTAAATGTGAAATAGACTCATAGGTTTTCTTTCATTTAGCACAACACAGAGTAGTGTTTCTGCAGCTCTTTTAATATAAGACGAACACCTGAACTTAGAGCCCATCAATAAGTGGATCTCACATTACTTTTTAGTATCTGTGATGTACCTGCTAGGGACTATATGTGGAATAAAGGAATACATGATATGGTTCTGGTCCCCCAGGTTGAAACCTGAGTGATGATATTCAAGAGCACTTGAAATGTTCCAGCTGTGTGATACTTATCATAAGAATTCATATATTTTAAGATGCTTAATTGTTTAATAAATCAGTTAAAAGCATGCAGTGAGAAATAAGGGGAAAGAGAATGGGGGTAGGTTAACACATTTAGTGCAAGCCAGTAGAAGTGCCACGCTATGTTATGTACAGGTTATATAATTTTCATATGCCTTCTCTCTCTTTGTTGCAAAGCCTTTTTGGTTTTAGGGAGCAGAGACTCTCCTTGCCAGCTTAAGTCTTCTTCAAAAGGAGGTGGGGTTGGAGTTCTCATGGGAATCCAAGAAATGAGAGACCAGGAGTGGCCCAATGGTCCTGAGGAGTGGGAATTCTCGGTTATTCGTGCTTACCCTAGTTGCCTTGAGTTTGCTTCACTATCTGCTTATCTTTTGGCTGCCAACAGCCATCTCACCCCCTATTCTTTTTAGTACTTCTCTACCTCACAGGTTCTGCTTATGCTGGTTCTGGCTTCTTCATGACTTCAAGTCCCACTGGGCCTTCACTCTATACCATGGCCTCACCGCATCTGTTCAGGGTCTGCTTTCTGTGCTTTTGATCTTCATATTTCTCACCGACACCCCCAGTAATGAGCATCTGGCTGAAGTTTTTCTTGCTAGGGTAGAGCTTTCTATGCAAGAGGATTCCAGAGGCCAGAAACTGTGTGGCCTCCTTTCCTTACTTGGACTCAGTTGGGTGAGACCAGGTGTGAGGTGGGTCTTGTGGTGCACATGTGGCTGCCAAGCCCACCTTTGTATCAGAGTTGAGGGATGGGCATTGCCCTCTGCAGTGGCTCTGAGCCTGGCAGGTACACTGGAGAGCCTTTTGAGGCAGTGGAACTCAAGTAATAGGATTTGAGCAGGCTGGGATCAGAGGAGGGTTGGTCTGTGAAGAAGACACAGATCTGACCCATGAAGAGCCAGCATGTGGGCAATCAGAAGCCTGCTAAGAGTGAGCAGGGAGGAGGTTGGATTATAAGAGCCCTAAAGGTCATGTGGGGAAGGTTGATGTTTTTTATTAGGTGACAGGTCATCTCTGTAGGCTTTTAAGCCCTGCTGTCAGAATAGACTTGAGACCTGCTAAGAGGCCACTGACGCCAGTCAGGAGTGAGATAATGTGGGAGAGGAAATAGAGTGAGCAGGTGGTCATGGGATTGGAGAAAGAACAAACGGGCTGATGTAGCAACAACTGGGTATGGCAGCTTCAGTTCCAGACGGAAAGGAGTGTATTCTAGGGAAATAGTAGCTGCTGTATCAGAACCAGGAATGCAGTAGCCAACACGCAGCACAGAGATTTTCATGCCTTCATTCACAGGGTGGTGGTGGGACAGAGCTTTTCACCAGTGTCCTGCCGGGTTTGTGAACCATCTCTTTCTGCTTGATCGTTCAGTCGTAAACATCCATTCTTGTGTCCTGCCCATGTCCAGCTTTTTAGATACCTTTACTCCAGCTGTTTCCTTCAGTGCCAACCAGAAGGACAGTGTTCCTGGGAGCTCTACACATTATAATTTGGCCAGGGACTCAATCCATTGCATATCAATGCCCTCTACCTTGGTGGGTTTTGCCCCTGCAGCCTGGTCAGACATCTGGGCTTGTTCAGAAAGTGCTAGTGTGGAGCATTTGAATTTGGCTCTGGAATTTGGTGGGAGTGTTTTGGAAAGTTGTGTGGTCCATCGGGTGCTTAGACTGACTTGTGGCCTTTCTTGCTTTATTTATATTGTTTATTATCAGAATGATAGGAGTTTCTAAAAACAACTTGGATGCAACTTGGTTTTTAAAAATAAGTTGATTTTTTAAAAATAATTTTTAAAAATGGAGATAAATTGATGTATAATATTGTATTAGTTTTAGGTGTGCAACATAATTATTTGATATATGTATATAATGCAAAATTATTACTACACTAAGTCTAGTTGACATCCATCATCATACATAGTTACAGGTTTTTTTCTTGTGATGACAGGTTTTAAGATTTACTCTTTTAGGGGTGCCTGGATGGCACAGCGGTTAAACGTCTGCCTTCGTTCGGCTCAGGGCGTGATCCTGGCATTATGGGATCGAGCCCCACATCAGGTTCCTCAGCTATGAGCCTGCTTCTTCCTCTCCCACTCCCCCTGCTTGTGTTCCCTGTCTCGCTGGCTGTCTCTCTCTCTGATAAATAAACAAAATCTTTAAAAAAAAAAAAGATTTACTCTTTTAGCAACTTTTTTAAAACTTTATTATTATATTATGTTAGTCACCATACAGTACATCCCCAGATTCCGATGCAAAGTTCGATGCTTCATTAGTTGCGTATAACACCCAGTGCACCATGCAATACGTGCCCTCCTTACTACCCATCACCAGTATCTTTTAGCAACTTTTAAACACATATAACACAGTATCGTTAACTGTAGTCTCCATGCTTTACATTACATCCCTAGGACTTACTTATCTTATAACCAGAAGTTTGTACCTTTTGACCACTTTAACCCATTTTGCCCACCCCCTCATGTCTGACAGCCACCAATTTGTTCTCTGTATCTGTGAGTTTGACTTTTTTTTTGGTTCCACATATAAATGATATCATACAGTATTTGTCTTTCTCTGTCAGACTTATTTTACTTAACATCATGTTCTCAAGGTCCTTGATGCAACTCAATTTAAAAAAAGGCCTGATATGGAGTAGGCTGACTTTGAACAACAGATAAAACAGAGGGGTAATTACTTGCTGACTGCAATAATGCTGATTGCAAATAATGAAGGTTATGGACTCATCTCTTAAGTAGTATGAGCCTTCATTTCCTCATCTGGGAAAAGGATAATAATACCTGCCATGTCTACCTTTCAAAGGTTTTGAGATGTTCAGATGAGAGAGGTGTGTGTAGTGCTTTGTAAATTTGAAAGCATTCTATGAATTTAAGATATTAAGTAATGATTAGTGGCTTCTGGGGCATTTAAAAATGGTTTGATCTACATTTAGTGGAAACTCACCTAGTATGAAAACTTCAAAGATGACATCTCAATAGTCTTATTTCATCTCTGAAAGTTCACAGAGGAGAGAGCTGGGTGTTCTGAGAAGAATTACTTGCTGGAGTGGGGGTGTGTGTGTTGGGGTGGGAGGAAGGGTGCAGAGATGGTCGGCTGTCTTTTCTAGGGATAGTGAGTAGAATGCCCTCCTAATGATTAATTTTTTTTTAAGATTTTATTTATTTATTTGACAGAGATAGAGACAGCCAGCGAGAGAGGGAACACAAGCAAGGGGGAGTGGGAGAGGAAGAAGCAGGCTCATAGCAGAGGAGCCTGATGTGGGGCTCGATCCCATAACGCTGGGAATCACGCCCTGAGCCGAAGGCAGACACTTAACCGCTGTGCCACCCAGGCGCCCCTGATTAATTTCTTGATAGTGTGTGCAGAAACAAGCAACTTGATGGCTTATTAGCATTAATATCTCTCCTTTTCTTTCCTAGTCTCCTTTTGTCCTAAAGGATCACACTCCTTGTGTTTACCTCTTGGTTCCATGAAGGTGACCCTTGGCGAGTAGCACCTTAGCCTTAGGGTAGATGGGAGGGATAGAACAAAGCCCTGGACTCCTCCTTCCAGAATCACCAGTTTTGCTTCTTTCCTCACTGCCTCATACAGTCTTTTCTCCTGAACTACTTTTCTGGTTCTCTGTATCCTTAAATCCTCACATTTGCCTTGCATGCCCCCTAGTGGCAGGTCTGATGCACCCCTTGTTACGATACCCTGTGTTGTGGTCCCGTGAACAGTTGTTCTTCCCACCCACTTCTATTATCAGGTATTATCCACAGTTCACAAATGTGGAACGAAATTCTGTGATCCTGACTTGCCACTCGAGCAGGACCTGGAGAGGTAGAATTGGAATTGGAACTTCGATTCCCAGATTTATACAACAGGAATGCCTCAGAAAAAAGATGACGTGGTTATAGCTTTTGTAGATTTAAAAAAAATGGTTTAAAAGAAATCTAGATTATTTTGCTGCCTGCTTAGCTAATCTGAAAGGATAAAAATGTGTTGAATATTTGAAGATAAGAATGATTGTCCTGTTGGGGCACCTGGGTGGCTCAGTCGGTTAAGCGTCTGACTCTTGATTTCACTCAGATCCTGATCTCAGTGTTGTGAGATTGAGCCCTGAATCCGACTCCATGCTGGGTGTGGAGCCTGCTTAAGATTCTCTTGCTCCTTCTCCCCCTACCCTTCCCCCTCTTGCACTCACTCTCTAAATAAACAAACAAATAAATAAATAAAATGTTTAAAAACAATGATCGTCCTTTTTACTCTTTCTTCATCACATTGGAAAAACTTTCATCACTCACCAAGTGTTCAGTATTTCATGCTCAGTCCTGTTAACAACTTTGAGGTATACAAAAAAATTATGAAGCGTGATGTCTGCCCTGTAGAAGTTTATGTTCTAATTACGTTCTACTTACAAGGTGTTTAAATGTATTCTCTTGAGGAAAAAAATAAGTATAATGCATGATAACTTTTACTGATGTTTTATATTTTTACCTATGAGCATTTGCTTATTTCTTTTTAAAGTCCTTTTCCGTGGAGAGAGAACCACATGATAACAACAGTAATTACCTGGATGAACCCTGGAGGATAACAGAAGAACAACGCGAGTACTATGTCAACCAGTTCCGATCCCTTCAGCCTGACCCAAGTTCCTTCATTTCAGGTAACTAAATCTGATGGGTGAAGACATGGGTCCCAGATCATTGTCTCACATAGATAACAGTACACGTCTTGAGAAATAGTTCACACAAAATGAATGTGACAACGTTCTGTGATTTTTATTTGTTTTCCTCTAAGATTGAATTTCTTATCAACTATAAACCATGCAGAAAAATACTTGGCAATGACATTTGGAAAATTATGTTTCGGTTTCAAAAGGTTTAAATGGGAATTGGGGGAACCTGGTCTAGACCTGTGCCTTATTATCTGGAGCAGTTCTTGAAATGGTAGACTGTGGCACCAAGATGACCTCTTTAATTGCTTATTCATATTAGAGCAAAGATGTAGTGTAGCCTTCTAAAGATTTAGTGTCACAAGTTTCTTAATGTTATGTATGCTTTAGAAGTCCAGATTCATGCTCGTTTTCTTTGGCTCAAGTCTTTCTCCTCTGGATTTTCTGAGAGAAATTAAAATATGGGAGGAAAATTGGCCAGGAGTTTTATGTACACATGTCTGTTCTTCTGGGTTGTCTTCTAAATATGTATTCTTGTTGAGTTCTCATGTAAAATTCAAACTGAGACAAATTGATTTAATTCCTTTGTGCCTACATTTTCCTGGGCTGAAGACTAAACAGTGAAATACTAGAGTCTGGAAGAAAAATTCTTAGAACTTTCTTTTTGTACTTCAATTTTGAAGAATAACAATATGCCCTCAGTAATTGTAACCTGACATATTGAATGTGGACTGAGTAATTTGCTCTTGAGAAATAAGGTGTGTAATTGAAATATACTTGTATATATTCAGACATCATTTTTCTGATTGGTGGTAATAGCTTTATTGAAAGGAGAATATTGTAGATACAACAAATTCATGTTGACAAAAGGACTTAAAATAAGCGGAAACCCAGATTGACTATTTGTGAACCTTACCCACTGCTTAAGAGAGTTTTTAAAGATTTTATTTATTTATTTGAGAGAGAGAGAGAGTGAAAGAAAGAAAGAGAGAGCCAGCGAGCAGAGCCGGGGGCGGGGTGGGACACGGGGGCGGGATGGGGCAGAGGGAGAGGGAGACACGGGGCTCCACGCGGGGCTCAATCCCAGGAACTTGGGATCATGAGGAGTTGAAGGCAGACGCTTAACCGATTGAGCCACCCAGGCGCCCCTTAAGTGAGTTTCTTCATAACGTATGTGTATAATTAGATACAAATGGGTAGCTGTTAGGAGTGTTTTTATTTTAACTTTTTTATTTTGCAGAATTTCAAATACGGATACAACTAGAGTGGCTTGTATAACAAACCTCTGTGTACCTATTATACACCAGTGATTTTGTTCTGTCTGTATCCTCTCTCAGCCCAGATGATTTTGGAGCAGTTATCAGATCATTTCATTTGAAAATATTTTAGGTCGTATCTCAAATGATAAGAAAGACTTCTTTTAAAAACATAACCACAATTCGTTGGCACACATGAAAAAAATACAAAACACATTTCCTTAATATCATCAAGTCTTTGTTGTTCAGATTTCCCTGATTATCTCACAAATGCCTTTTAAAAACAGTTTGTTTAAGATCAAGAGGGGTTCGTATATTGCAATTAGGTGATGTCTTTTTTTTTTTTAAAAAAAAACATCTTTTTTGAGATATTAACGTACCATAAAATTCACCCCTGTAAAGTGTATAGTTCAGTGGTTTTCATGTATTTACAGAGTATATTCACAATCTGAATTTAGAACACTTTCATTACCCCCCCAACAAATTATTATTATTCCCCATTCCTGCTCTCCCCACCTCCCAGCCCTACATAATGACTAAGCTACTTTTTTCTTTCTAAAGATTTCGCCTATTTTGGGCTTTTCCTATAAATGAAATCATATAATGTGTGGTCTTTTTTTGTGTCTGACTTCTTTCACTTAGCATAATATTTTTAAGGTTTATCCAGGTTGTACTATGTACTAGAACTTCATTGCTTTTTTATGGCTGAATAATTTTCGTTGTATAGATATACTATGTTTTATTTATTCATCAGTTGATGGGCACTCGATTTTTGTGTTGTTTCCACTTTTTGCCTCTTAAGAATAATACTGCTCAGGGATACCTGGGTGGTTCAGTCAGTTGAGTGGCTGCCTTTGGCTCAGGTCATAATCCTGGAGTCTCAGGATTAAGCCCTGCATCAGGCTCCCTGCTCAGAGGGGAGTCTGCTTCTCCCTCTACTCCTCACCCAGCTCTTGTCCTCTCTCTCACACACACACACTCTCTCTCTCAAATAAATAAAAAATCTTAAAAAAAAGAATAATGCTGCTCTGAACATTTGTGTACACGTTTTTGTATGGATGTATATTTTTATTTCTCTTAAATATATACCTAGGAGTGGAATTGCTGGGTCATATGATAATTCTGTGTTCAATCATTTGAGGACCAGACTATTTTGCACGGTGGCTGCATCATTTTACATTGCCACCAGCAGCATATGAAGGTTCTAGTTACTCCACATCCTCACCAACACTTAAGATCTGTGTTGCTTATAGCCATCCTATAAGCCAGATGGGCCGAGGTCCTGAGAGGGAGGGCCTCAGGCCCCTTGCCTTGAGTGTTCTTGGCTTTGTATGAGAAAGAATTCAAGAGCAAGCTGTCTAGAAAAAGGGACAAAAATTTATTAGGTATAGAAGTGAGAAAGGAGCTACTTCACAGATAAAATAGTGGTCTCTTCTCCCAGGTGAGGAAGAGGACCCCTTTTGCCTCTAAGAAAGGGTTTTATAAGTTTTAAAAATTAGGTAACTGTATAGGGAAGGACTTACTCCTTAACTTTGGCTTTATTATTTACATTGGGTGGTTAGTTTTTCCATTGGCTTAGGGTTGTGAAAATACCCACAGGGAGCAATTTTAAGAATGTCCGGCTTTTGTGGCTTTTACTGCCGGAGGGAGTGGGGTCTTGTGGTCTTCCATGAGTTGGATCTTGTGACTCTGTCTGCTACCTGCTGACCTTTAGGTTAAGGGTCAGTCTAAAACCAGAATGGCTTTACTTTGGTCAACTTGTCTCCCGAGTCTCCCTTCCCTCCTGCCTCACTAGTGAGTGTGAAGTAGTATGTCTTTGTGGTTATGATTAGCATTTCTCAGGTGAAAAATGAAATTGAACATCCTTTCATGTTCTTATCGACCATTTGTATATCTTCTTTGGAGAAATGTCTATTCAAATCCTTTGCCATTTTAAATACTGAATGGTAAGAGTTTTTTTATATACCGGCATAACTTGGAGATATTGAAGTTTTGGTTCCAGATGATGGCAATGAAGTAGATATTACAGTAAAGAATTTCAAATAATTTTTTGATTTCTCAGTGCATGTAAAAATTATATTGACACTATACTGTAGTCTCTTAAGTTTGCGATAGCATTATATCCAAAAACACTGTATATGTCTTAATTAAAAAATAATTTATGGCTAAAATATGCTAACCATCCTGTGAGCTTTCAGTGAGTTGTAATCACTGATCACAGATCACCATAACAAATATAATAATAATGAAAAAGTTTGAAATATTGCAAGAATTACCAAAATGTGATGCAGAGACACAAAGTGAGCAAATGGTTTGGAAAAATGGTACCAATAGACTTGCTCAACACAGGGATGCTACAGATCTTCAATTTGTACAAAAAATGCAGTATTTGCCAAGTGCAGTAAAGTGAAGCATAATAAAACGAGGTATGTCTGTATTCTGGATACATGTTCCTTATCACATAGTGGATTTGGAAATATTTTTTCCTAGTTGGTGGCTTGTTTTTTTATTTCCTATGTCTTTTGGAGCACATAAGTTTTTAGTTTTGATGGTGTCCAGTTTATCTATTTTTTGTTTTTGATTGTGCTTTTGGTGCCATAACTAAGAGATCATTGCCTAATCCAAGGTCATGAAAATTTATGTCTGTATTTTCCTCTAAGAAGGTATACATATATATTACAGTTTTATTTCTTATATTTAGGTCTCTGATCCATTTTGAGTTAATTTTTGTGTATGATATCAGGTAAGTGTTCAGATTGCTTCTTTCACATGTGGATATCCAGTTGTCCCAGCACCATTTTTTGAAAAAATGATTCTTTCCATGATTTAATTGTTTTAGCATCCCTGTCAAAATTCAGTTTACTATGAATGTGAGGGTTTATTTCTGAATGTTAATTTTTTCCCACTGATTTCCACTGTCTAGTCTAATGCCAATACCATACTCTCTTGAGTATTGTAGTAGGTTTTGAAATTAGGAACCGGGAGTTCTCTGGCTTTGTTCTTATCAGCTTTAATTGTTTTGATTTCAATTTTTAGGGATTGTGGTTTTTGAAATTTAGTTTTCTACATATATAAAATATTTTCGCAGTTCTGCATTTGAGTCTACAAAATAATTTGCAAAGAAGTCTAGCTTCTATTCCTGTCCCCTCTACCCTTTCCTTCCTTGCCCCCTTTTTTATGGTTTGTCTGTTTTTAAAAGTAAAAGCAAATTCATGCACGTGTGACTATATCCATGTGTGTGTATTCTTACCTCCCGTCTTTTGTGAGATAAATGGTAGCATACTAGCATACTATTTATACTTCTCCCCACCTTGCTTGTTCCACTTACCATTATGTCCTGGCGATTACTCCATATTGCGTGAAGAGATATTTCCCATTCGCTTTTATAGGTGTGTGCTACTAGGCTGTGTGATATGCAGTCATTTATTTAGCTAGTCCCCCTTTGGGATTATTTCTGGTCTTTTGCTCTTACACATATTTTTGTTGTGAATAGCCTTCTGCACATCTTTTTATATTTTTGTCAGTGTATCTTTTGATAATATGATTTTGCTAGACATTGCAAAACACTCCTTCAGTGAGGTTGTACCATGCTGTCATTTCACTAGCATTGTACAAGATGCCTATTTTCCCACAGTCTTACTATCACTACTTGTTCACTGACTTTTGTTTTTTCCCCCTACTTGATAAGGCAAGAAATCATGTCTTTGTGTGGTTTTCATTTATGGATCTCTTACGAAGAAGGTTGAGGGTTTTTGTTTTTGTTTTTTTTTAAAATATGATTAAGAGTCATTTGGGCACCTGGCTGGCTTAGTCAGTAAGAACATGCGACTCTTGGGGTGCCTGGGTGGCTCAGTCATTAAGTGTCTGCCTTCGGCTCAGGGCGTGATCCCAGGGTCCTGGGACTGAGCCCCACATCAGGCTCCCTGCTCTGCTGGGAGCCTGCTTCTTCCTCTCCCACTCCCCCTGCTTGTGTTCTCTCTCTCGCTGGCTGTCTCTCTCTCTCTGTCAAACAAATAAATAAAATCTTAAAAAAACAAAACAAAGCAAAACATGCGACTCTTGATCTTGGGGTTGTGAGTTCGAGCCTAATGTTGGGGGTAGAGTTTACTTTAAAAAAAAAAAGGCCAGTTGCATCTATTTCTGTGAACTGGCATAGCTCTACCCATTTTTATATTGTGTTACTGGTCTTTATTTTTAAAAGATTTATACCTATTCATTGTGTTAACATTTATCACTGGCATATCAATGCTGTGTACAGCTATTTTTTACTGGGCTGACAGACTCCTTGTAATAAAAAGTCTGAATCCACATTTTGATGTTTGATTGCTGACAACTTTTTTAAGCCTCACCTCTCCCTCTTTTGCCCCATATAAATCTTCCCAGCAGGTCTGAAAATGGCTGGAGAAAGCAAGGAAAGGAAGCTGGCTTGGGGCTTCTAGGTTGGCTGGGATTAGGACTAGGGTGAGGGTTCCAGCTCACTGATTATACATCTGTCAGCACCAAAAGAGGGAGCACTTGGGCTTTCTCATCAGCTTCCTTCTCGACAGCTAGGGCATGACTGAACTTGTTAGCTGTTGGCTTCTGGATGGGCCCTACCTAATCTCTTTGGGACACCATGGCAGAACAGTCTCTCTCTACTGTCTGAAGGCCAGGCTAGGTCTCTGGCTTGGGTTTGGGCCTAGTGTGATTTGAAGAAAGGATATCAAGGGGGAAAAAGAAGAATGAGTTGAGGGGAGAATGGAGAATGTCTTTATATCTATAAAATCGCTGATAAATAGGCTCTTAAGACATTTCTGATAAATGTTTGACAAGGTGGCTGCACTGATGGCCAACAGTCCTGTGACAGCATTATTTCCCAGGATGCTTTTGGGAGAAAGCTCATTGGTTAATAGGGCACTTTGCCTTTGATCCTTAATAATCTGTCAAAGGAACATACATCTGCGTTAGGGTCTATTATAATCCCTTGTTTTAAGGCCCTTTAGAAGACTTGTGATTGCCAAGGAAAGGCTTTTGACTTTATCAGTTTAGAGCCTGAGGCTTTGATTTGACTGTTCTTTGTGTTAGAATTGAGGCTTTTGCATTTTGAAATTGGTCTTGGAGCTGAAAGCATAAGAATTTCAATCTCAATAAGGATTGGTCTAACATTTTAAGTGCAGTTGGGATTTGGAGCTATATAACATGTAAAATGGAATGATTACCTGATTTCAGTTGATACTGGTAAATTTGTGATGGATAATGTAGCAAGAGGTTCCTGGATGAGTTTCTCAAAGAGCCACCAAGAGATCTTAAATTTCACCAAACTCTTTACCAAGATGTCTGTTTTGTCTTTGTGTGGTAAGATTAATGGTGTTAATTTTCTTTTTGCTCTGTTTTCTACCATGATTGTATATTACTTTCTCACCCTTTCATTAAAAGGGCTTGTTAGATTTTTACTTCAATAATTTTGAAATTTGTCTTTTGAATTTTGAATAAACTTTTGCAGATTTTTGGAAAAATGAAGGAATTAATTTATATGATTCACATATCATAATAAGTACCATGATATTACTCCTTTTGCCCTATTGTAATTTATATATTCTTTTCAAAGCTGTTCATATGTTGTTTTTAGCCATATGATTTATAGTTGCTTTGATGAATAAATGTTACGTTTGTTGTTATATGGTAGGGATTCTGAATGAAAAAGTGGCGATTCATTTACATATAAATATAAAAGCTGCTTTAGATAAGTAATTAATGATTTATTTAAACGATGGCTCTCTTGGCAGGTTCTGTGGCCAAGAACTTCTTCACCAAATCAAAGCTTTCCATTCCAGAACTCTCCTACATATGGTAAGTATAATTAATGCCACATTAGTATCATTGTGTCATTACATACCCATCCCTTAGCTCCTACTTTTGCATTTTGAAAGTCTTATCTTTTGAATGTTTTTAAAAAAAGATTTATTTACTTATTTTAGAGAGCACAAATGGGGAGGGGCAGAGGAAGAGGGAAAGAATCTCAAGCAGACGCCCCGCTGAGTGTGGAGCCCGATTCGGGGCTTGATCTCAAGACCCTGAGATCATGACCTGAGCTGAAATCAAGAGTCAGACACTTAACTGACTGTGCCACCTGGGGCCCCCTGAGTGTTTTTTTTTTTTAACAGACTAAGAGAGTGAATTGAACTTAACGATTTTTGTTGCTGTGAAGATTAAATAAGTTATTATATGAAAAGCACAATGTTCAGTGTCTGGTGCACTGTAACTGTTAGCTGTTATTTAAAAATTAATTTCCCAATTATTATCCTCCTCTAGATCCCTTTCCTGTCTACAAACAGTTGCGTGGGCATATGGGCATTCCCATCTCGTGAATTTTATTTTCAGATATTTCTACTCGATATGATGCAAGTAACCAGAGGATCTTGAAAAGCTCTTCTTTAAAATATTTTATGAGGCCAGGTGAACAGAAGGTCCACAGATGTTTTGGAATTAAGTCAAATTTGACTATTCTAGCTGCCTCTGAGCTTCATAAATTTGGCTGGTGTTTATCTGCTGGTTCAGACTTGCAGCTGTGGTGTGCACTGCACTTTGCCACTGTGCCGGCTGCAGCCCGGGCTCCAGAAGGGCTGTACCCTGACGGTCCAGATGGCTGATTTGCGTTCATGAGAATGCTCGGTGCCTCTGTAAACTCCCGGCTGTGTGTGGGCTCTTCTTCCTCAAGCCTGGGTGGGAGACCACGCTGCTATAAATATATAATTAAAACATTGGAATATTTATGTAGGACTTTTTTCACAAGGATTTACAAAAATTGTGGCAGAATTTAAAATTGCTTGTCATGTTTTGTGCATTTTATTGGAAAACTATTCCAGTAACATTTGTGCATGCCAGTGTATCTGGGATTCTGAGCTGGATTTAGGTTCTTCAGCAATATATTCTAGCATAATTCTTTTTTTTTTTTTTTTTTTTTTACAACAAGACTTATCTTAGATTTTAAAGCTAGGGGAAAAAATTATCATTTTGAAAAGAATACACTCTGTTTTGGCAGAATTCCCAGTCTTAACATTATTGGCATGAGGCTTCCTATCTTTTTGTTGAAACATATCCATGAAAGCTGAATGGTATTCTCTCCACCCAGCGTTTGAAACAGTTCCCTGACTCTTCACCCTGGGGAGCTGCTCCTTCGGGGAGGGGGGAGGAGAATGTGAATGGTCCAAAGGGAAGTTAAGGAGCTTACCTTCTATATTTTTTCCTTGAAGTAGTGATACCTTTCCAGCATGGTTTTATGTCCTATCTCTTCACTTGTCCCAGCACAAGTATGTTGTCTCTATATACCTAAGAGGCTGGTTGAGCTTATGGTGTCTTAGTTACTTTGGCAAATAAGTTTTGTTTTGTGCTAAGTAAATAGGTCCGTGCCTTTCAGTGGGAAGCACTGAAGCAAAGATAAGCCTTTTCAAGATTCTTCCTTTCTTCCTTTCTGTCTTATCTGGTTCTAGCCTTCCCAAGTTGCTGGTTTTATCTGAAAACATAATTCAATGAGTATTTATTGAACTTACTTGTATTTTCCCAGGAGGAAATTCTCAGGCAAATTTTGTTTTGTTTTGTTTTTGCTTTTTTAGTAGAACTTTAATTTTTAGAGCAGTTTTAGGTTCACAGCCAAAGTGAGCAGAAGGTGGAGAGATTTCCCATACATCCCCTGTCCCCACACAGGTGATCATCTCGTGATTAAAGAGTAGATACAGGTTAAATATAAATATGGTATTATCAAGCAAATTTTTGATACAACATTTATGCGACTTGAAAAGTTCAAGGTTCTTCCTTAAAGCTGAAAAATGAAGTGCTCATTTCTGAGCTCAGGTAACTATAATGGCTGGGACAACTGTAAAAAGGTTGAAGCCAGCCCTTCCTTTGACTATTGTGAGCGCTAGGTCTGGAGTTCTTCACACCACCCATTTACTGAATGACTGTCAACTAACAAATTCTGAGCCTTATTTTCCTTTTTGTGCTATGGTTTCTAGTCTTGTGTACTCAGTGTTGTAAAACATACCTACCAGAGAACCTGAAGAGTGTAAAATTTTGTTTATAAAGTGCTGCTGGTACCAGCGCTGTTGATCAGCATTTGTCCTTCAAGTGTCCCCTGAGATTTCATAGGAGTTTGGAGACTTTGTAGGGCCACCACCAGAGAGCCTGGGAGTTGTGTTTGCGTATTTTTGAAAAAAGATTTATTTATTTGAGGTGGGGGGGGAGAGAGAGGGATTGGGGAGGGGCAGAGACACAAATGCGGTGAGGGAGGGGCAGAGGGAGAGGGAGAGAGAGAGTCTTAAGCAGACTCCGTGCTGAGCGCAGAGCCCAACATGGGTCTCCATCTCAGGACCGTGAGATCATGACCTGAGCTGAAACCAAGAGTCAGATGCTTAACAGACTGCGCCATCCAGGTGCCCCATGTTTGCATATTTGAGGCTGAGTAACTTTTCCTCTAAGCCCCATGTTAGGTGCTTGTGACATGTTATATTTAGGGAACTTAGTGATGCTGACTGTGATGGAGCCCTGACCCTGCCTGAGTTCTGTGCTGCATTTCATCTCATTGTGGCTCGGAAAAACGGCTACCCACTGCCTGAGGGCCTGCCTCCGACTCTGCAGCCAGAGTACCTGCAAGCAGGTAAGACTTCATAAAAGTCCTAAACCTTTGACATTTTCCATCCAGGCCTTATAAGAACTTTTTGTGCCTTAAGGTGGTATCCAGGCACTTTGCTGAGTCTTCTGTGTCTAAAGTCCTTTAACTGATATTAGACTCTCACATCTTATGATATAAGTAATAAGGATGATGTGGGTAAGTGTGAGTCATCTGTTATTCCCATTCTATTGTTCTCCGGATAGATTTGAACCAGTCACTTACCCTTTCATGAAAATTGTGGAATAGGCAAGCACTGAACCTCCTAGCTGATATAAAATGAAGAGAAAGATCTTCCTGTAGAGCCAAGTGCTGAGTTGGCATCTTTAGGTACATTCTAGTGTCCCCAAGTGGCCAGAGGCAATGGAATGGAATGGAACTCTTATACCTAATGAAGAAGTTAAAAAATTACATGCCAGGAAATGTGCAAAGTGCTGTGACCTTAATGTACTCTTGATAAATTTTTACATCTGTATACATCTATGTAACTGCAATCAGATAGAGATATAGAACATTTGGCACACCACAAGGTTGGACTAGAACTCTTTGTCTTTCTACTTAATAAACCTCTTACCCTCAAACCCTTTCAATAAGAAAGAGTCATGGTGAATCTAACGTTTGTATCAGTTCTTTTGGAAGACTGGAAAATTAAATGTCTCTTGCCTTTTTCAAAGGCAGTGGGCACTGATAAGATTTCTGTTACTCAGAGAAGTATAGCTTCCATTAAAAGGGTCCAGAAACAGATGGTGCTATCAATAAGGTTTCTCACTTTTTATGGAAGGTCTCTTAAGAACATGAGAACTTTAGTCATGGATGATTACTAGCAAGAAGGAGCAATGTCTAAAGAAACCATGAATAGTCTTTAACAGAGTACACATTTTGTGTTTAGATCTGAAAAAGGCTCTAGTTTATCATGTCTTGTCCCTCATAACAACACTAGATTCAAAGTGGCCAGTGATTTATCTAAGTCTGTCTTGGGGTCTCTGACTCTTAAACAAAAAATCTATCATTTTCTGTATTTGGTAGTGAGTGGGCCAAAGCTCAACCAAAGGGAAGAGACCAAGAGTGTGGCCAGTGCCAGTGGCAGGTAAACATGTTGGGGGAAGAGGGACCCGTTCTGGGATCTTCCCCAAATGGCTCCATAAAATGTGTGAAGGGGAGGGTTTAGGCAGTAGAGGCTACCACTCATTTCAGAGCTTAGACTTTGCTAATAGCAGCTGCTTTCTGACTGCAGCAGGATGTAGCTCCAACCTGCTACTCTTCCTTCCAGGCTGGGGAAGAACCTCATGGGTCCCCAGGAACCAGTTTGCAATTGGGCAGCATGACAGACAGCTCTGTTTCCGCTTGGATGTCTATCTCACCATCTTTTTTTTCTCCTTTTTTTCTCTCTGTTCCTTCTGGATTGAGGCAAAGAAGAGCTAACGTTCTTGGGGCTATCTCGGCAAGGGCGTAGCTTTCGTAACCAAGTCAGTATCAAGTCATCCAGGAGCCCCTTCTCCTGGGAGGAGGGCCACATGGGGCTTTGTCTTTCTCTAAGGGGGATGAACAGCTGACCAGAGGGCCAAGGTTTGCTCCAGGGCTATTTAGTTATATTTAATACTGTCACTGTTTCCTATTGCAAGCCCTGGACAGAGTGCTGGGTAACCTTATTTCCCATACCCACACTTAGCTTTCTGTTTTTGGGTCTTGATTAATGCTTTTGTACTGTTTTGATGCCCTGTGGCCATGGAACCTATGCCAGGTGTCATGAGTCCTTGTTTGAGAAGTCACTTTGTAGGTATCCAAGTATTTCATTGTTGTTTCAAAAGCCACTGATAAAATTTTTTAAAAATCTGAAAGCCCTGTGCAAAAAAGTGTGTTAACAGAAGACAAGTACCCTCTTTTGATTCCTTCAGTGCTGCAAATGGCTGTTTTTGCCTTGCTCATGCAGTAGGGGGGAATCTGCAAAACAGAGTGCCAGTCAAGAGGCATCTTCCTCTCATTTGGAATGAAGGCCCTTGTTTGTTCCTGATCTTTTGTGGAGGCTGTCAGCATGGATTTATACAGAAGCAACTGAAGAATCCATCACATACCCTTTAATTAAATAAAAACTGCACATCATTTCGAGAGCTTGTGGGATTAATCTTAAATAATAATTATACAGTTCTAACAAAAACCATGAGAGACCTCATAAAACCCCATCAAACTCAGTGATGGTATATTTTAGGCAAACCCTGAGGGTTTAACAGTTAACTTTTTAATGCTTTATCACTCATGTTTATTTTTGTATATAGCTCAAGAAAATGGCCAGAACTGTGTAGGTTTTCTCTGTGCTTTTAGACTTTGCATATATGAGTGATTCTGTTCATTTTGGGGGTTCATTTTTATGGTATCCCACTTGGCTTTATTAAAAGCTTCTTGTTGCAACTTTTTCTCTCATCTACATTCAGTCTTTTAAAAAAAATCTAATCCAGTTTTCAATAAGATTGGTGAAGAGTATAAATTCGGTTGATACCATCATGCATTTACAATTATACAAGCTTGTTTTCAATAAAATAATGAAACAAATTGTTGTATTTGATTTTTTTCCCTAATAGTGGAAACTAAAGGACACAGTTGGAAGGAAAAGTTAGATTATTTGGTAGCTTACCCATGGGCCTTTGATATTTTCCTGTCTAGGTGACTGAGTGGATTATGGTATAGATTTTTATTGTAAAGTTTTAAAAAATAATTGTGTGAGCACTGTGTTACTCTCACTGGTAAGAATGTTGTATAGAAGAGCATTCCTACCATCATGGAACTTGCTGGCAGTTAGAGGATCGATGTTCGATAAACTCGTGTATTCGTAATTGGAGGCAGTGATAGGTGCTGTGAAGAAGAAGCACAGCTGCAGCAAGAGGGTGCATGACTTTGGGGAAGACTTCCTTAAGTACTTGAGCTGAGATGTGAAGGATGAGCTAAGGGCTATGTAGGTGAAGAAGGGGAAAGAGTAGGCTCTGGACAAAGGGGGCAGCAGTTATGCTGTAGAGGCCCTCAGAGGGGACTTGGAGCATGGGAGGCATGGAAAGTGCAGGCCACAGCAGCTGGAGTGCTAGGAGCGAGAGCTGGAGGGTCAGGGGATGAGGCTGAAGAGGAAGGTACGGAAGAAATCATGGGCAATGATGTTGATGGGTTTTAAGCAAGGAAGCACAATCAGAGTTGCTGCTGGAAAGGATTATGCTGGTTGCTGATTGGAGAGCAGGTTTTGAGGGGCAGGGGTGCAAACTCAAAGACCAGGTTATGGCAACAGTCCAGTTAGATCCACAGGGGGCTGGCACTAGGGAGGTGACAGTGGAGTTGGAGAGATGGAGACAGGCCAGAGAGATTTAGCTGTTAACGATGGCATTTGTAGGTTTGGAAAGTGTTAGCTTTATATGTAGCAAGACCCTCGCATGATAAAGCTTAAGTCAGGTAATTCTAGTCACATCACTGGTCAACTAGAAGCAGAAATCTTATCTTGGTTAAACCTGCTCGTGTGGCCGGATTGTGGAATGGTACTTGGAAAGGTGTTTGGCTGAGTTTTTACCAAGGAAATGAGACTACGTGGTATAGTCAGAAAAATCGCCAGGGCCCGCGGTTTGCCCTACTTGCAGGATCTCAAGGTTCTCGTCTCACAGAGTCAAAGACTAAATCTCTCAGACACAAAGGGGTGAAGTGAAAGTTTACTAAGTGAAGGTGAGAGCAGAAAGGAAAGAAAAAACTCTCTAGAGTGAGAGGGGTCCCAAATGGGTTGCCATTGAGGGGTTTTAGGCCAGTCTTTTATTGAAAACTTGACCAGGGAGGTTGTGGCCTTGAGATTCTTGGGCCGTCTTGGTTTGAGCAAGCACAACTGATAACACCCTTAATGACTGACTTCTTTGAGGTTTGGTCAGTTTCTGTAATTACACTGTAGCCACCAAAGAAAAATACTCCCTCACATCTAGGGCCAGGTGGTCTAGTCTACTCCCTTATCTCTTGTTCCCTCTTTCAGAACCTGGTTAAGGGACCCCCATCTCTCCCTGCCTATACATGAACCTTTTCCTTACCCAATATCAGTGAAATTCAGACCTAAGTAAGCAAACGAACCATTTAAGGTGCCTGTACTCAGCTGCATGTGGTAGCTGTTAGTCAGCGGCCAGTACTTCACTGCAGAGGGAAGGTGGCATTTCAAACTCTGGTGGGGGCGGGAAGGTGAGACAGGATTAAAAATAATGCTAATCCATTTTTAACATTTGCTTCAAAAAATTGTTTAAACAGGGCATTAAAATTTTGATTTCTTAATAGCTGGTCTTGACAAATTTGTAGTTTCTGGTTATTGTCTACCATGATCTACTTCTTCCTCCTTGGGATATTGACCAGTTTCCTGGTTGATGAGATATTTCTTTCTTAAGTACTTTGTGACAAAGTGGTGAAACAGAATCTGCTTCTCAGAAATGGTGTGTTGAGTATTAATTTACCAAATAACATGATCCACTTGGCTACCCAGCTAACATAGCAGCTTCTGTCACTGTTTTATGTTAGGAGAAACCCAAAATGTGATTCTTCTTTCCTTGTTATTAATCAGCAAGAGCTTGTGCTCTTATTTTTCTTATTTCTGCTAACCAAAAGAAAAGAGTATTTTATAAAGTTTTCTTGGGCACCTATCATTATAAGATCTTGTCTGTTTCCAACAACAATAGCTAAAATGTAAAGTATTTCCTTAGTTAATGTTCATAGCATTAAAACTATCACCAGTTACTGCCATTTAAAAATTATGCTAGTAGCATAGTTAAAACATAAAGTATTGTGATAGTGAAGGTTACTACTGTGTTACAACGTAAATGCTGACAGTTCAAGACCCTGGTCTTGCATTTACCAGCTATATGACCTTGAGTAAGTTGCTTAACTTCCCTGCTCCTCAGTTTCATCACATGTAAAATGGGGGTGACAAAAATAGTAGGTTGTGTATGTGAAGAACTTAAAATACTCCCTCGGCTTGATTATAGCCATAAGTAGTCTATCGGTGCTAGCAGATTTTGTTGTTATATTTCCTAAGCACAGAAGAGCTGATAGGAAACAATGACTGCTGTGAATATAGTATATATTCTTATGTATTCTTTTTGTTTCTTCTTAGCCTTTCCTAAGCCCAAGCGGGAGTGCTCGCTATTTGATTCTTATTCTGAGTCAATGCCTGCGAACCAACAACCCCGTGAGTTGAATCGGATGGAGGTAAAAGATCTTCATATGTTAATAAATAAGGATGTGTGTCAAATTAAAATCCATTAGCCTCCGTTCTTTACAAACTCTAGAAAATTCACTTTTATAACATTTTCTCTTTAAGCCGAATACTTATGTTGAGGCTCAACCTTTCAAATCTAGACACCAGATATATCTATAATTACTTTTTTCCTTTTCTTCCTAGAACTAGATTTAGTGAAATAGGCAAAGTAGTCTCTTGACCTTCTAGGGGTGAAATGTAGGTGTAGACAAAATAAGCCAGAAAAATGCTAGGCGAGTTGTTTATTTTAACCACACTTTAATTTTGAAGTACATGTAGGAAAGTATTTTTAGTAACTGAGTATGAACAAGGTCTAATGGACCCAGGATAATTTTAAGAGGAAGTTTGAGAACTATGTAAGTGGATCCCAAAAGACAATCAAAGCTGCCTTCTCCCTTGGGGTTTTTAGTGTTGGGACCAAATGAAGACTGATTTGGATTATCCCCAAGAGAAATTTGTGGAATTCCTACAGTGTTGGGCCACTGATGTAAGGCCTAGCCACATGCTTAGTGGTCCTTAGGTATGCATCAATAAATAGGAGTCATTATGGTCATTGTTAATATCAGCACACTCTTCATCATCATCATCATCACTGTTATGATTGCTGTGATGACACCTTATGATATCTGCTGTTACCATCCTAAAAAAAAGTCTGGAAATTTGTAATAAATGGAGGTTTATTCATAGGCTGCTATTATAGTCCTCTGACCCTGGTTAAAACTTGCGAGATGATGGAAGTCAGACGCAGGATACAGGGACATTTCTTTCATTTTTGCAACTGTGTGTGATTATTTTTTTCTACAGGGCTCTCATGCATTTGGTCTGTGTTGCAGTGACATCCTCTGTTCCTCTGTAACAGAATCAGCCTGCTTCTGCAGTGTTCCTTCTGATAACACCTCTCTTGGCCTCTCCTCTTTCTTTGAGTCAGAGCCTCTGTTACTTTCTTTAACAGATTTCTGCTCACAGGAAATAGCTATAAAGTGACATCAGGAAGAGTGATAGATGTGCACTTGAGAGTTTTAAGTTTTTAAATTTCTTTTTTTTTTCTTTTGAAGAATGTATATGACGGAGAAGCAGATAACAATAATTAGCCACTTTTCCTGACCCTCTGTATACTCTGGGGTTCTGACAGAGTCTGGAGACTTATGCAGTTGCCCTGTTTTTGTTTGTTTGCCTTGGGTCCCCTTGCTTGTGTAAAATTATGAGGTTGTTCGGTGATTTATTAAAAAATGTCATAAATTCTTATTCTTTCTCTATAAATGTTATGTTTCAACTTGCCACGGTATCAGGTGATCTTTGGCCTTCCAACAGAAACAAATAATGCTTTGTTTTAGAGAAATTAATTATTGGCTTGTGTTGCTTTCCCCCATGTAGTCATTTATCATCTGTCTAAAAGGAAAGGAGCAAATAATACAGTCAGCTGTGAAGTCTGTAAATGGAGATACTTTTAAACAAGCACACACACACTCTGATGTCCTTGATGACATTATGGATATTCACCTTTACGGACGTGATGTGCAGCTAGTTTTATGTTAGATACTTTTGTATACTTTAAACTGGCTCTGTTGGTGGGGGTTGGTGGTGGTTAAAACTCTTTGCTTTGCCCTGTCCAAACAAGAAAGCAAAACGACAATAACAGCAGCAGCAGCAGCAACAACAACAACAACAACAACAACAACCCTTTCCCCACACAATTGTTATATTCTAGGGTGAGGTGCTTTTAGATAATCATGTAATAATATATAGAATTCAAGGACAAAGTAATGAGGTTAATTGATGCTTTGGCCATTCAAGAAGTATAGGTCAAATTTTAGTAACTAATGATTAAATATTTCATTTTCTTCTATTTTATTCATTGTTCTTTCTACCAATCTTTTAATCTCTCTTGAATGCATGTGTGGGATTTAAATAGATCTTGGTACTTGTCCTGTGAGGGATGACTCCATGTAGGTGTTTGTGCTGTGAATGAAGCTGTAGCTGATTCAGGTCGTGAGAACTTTGCTCAGCAGCACAGATCAGATCTCTAGACAGCAGAGCTGTAACCATGTACTTGTTTCCTTCAAGAATTAAAGATTATAATTTCAGGTGAAGTCCCCTTTAGCAGTGCTTCTTAGATTACTGGATTTCTTTCTTTTGTAAACAACTTTACTAAAATATAATTCACATGCTATACTCATCTAAAGTATACAGTCCAGTGGTTTTTAGTGTATTGACAGAGTTGTGCAACCATCGGTATAGTCTTATTTTAGAATATTTTTCATCACTCCAGAAAAGAAAACCTGTACTCATTAGCAGTCATTGACTATATCCCCTTCCCCCCAGCCCTTGGTGATCAGTAATCTATTTTCTGTCTCCAAATTTGCCTATTGTGGACATTTCATGTAGAATCATACAATATATGGGGTTTTTTTTGGTGACTTCTTTCATTTAGTATAATGTTTCATTTTTTAAAAATTTATTTATTAGAGAGTGAGCACAAGTGGGGTGAGGGGCAGAGGGAGAAGCAGCCTCCCCGCTGAGCAGGGAGACTGATATGGGGCTCAGTCTTGGAACTCTGGGCTCATGACCTGAGCCGAAGGCAGATGCTTAACCTCCTGAGCCAGCCAGGCGCCCCTTGTATAATGTTTTCAAAGTTCATTCATGTTCTAGCATGTATCGGTGCTTCATTCCTTTTTATTGCTGAGTAGTGTTCCATTGTGTGGGTCTGCCACATTTTGTTTGTCCGTTCTTCAGTTGATGGACATTTGGCTTGTTCCCACTTTGGGGTTGTAAGGGAAAAAATGCTGCTATGAACATTCATGTAGCAATTTTTGTGTAAAATTACGTTTTCAATTCTCATGGGTGTTTACCTAGGAGTAGAATTGTGTGTCATATTGTAGCTTGAGTTTAACTTTTTGAGGTCCTACCAAACAGCTTTCCTAAGCACCTGCAGCATTTTACATTCCTCTAGCAGTAATGTATGAGGAGTCCAGTTGTTCCACATCCTTGTTAAAACTTGTTGTTGGGGTATCTGGGTGGCTCATTTGGTTAAGTGACCGACTCTTGGTTTTGGCTCAGGTCATGATCTCAGGGTCCTGGGATCGAGCTCCATGTGGAGCTCCATGCTCAGTGCAAGTCTGCTTGTCCCTCTCCCTGCTCTCTCTCTCTCTTTCTCTCTAAAATAAACAAATAAAATCCTTTAAAAAAACACTTGTTATTGTCTGTGTTTTTTATTTTAGCTATCCTAGTGGGAGTGAAGTTGTTGGTATCTCATTGTGGTTTTGATTTAAATTTCCTAATGACTACTGATGTTGAGCATCTTTTCTTGTTCTTTTTTGCTATTTGTATATCTTCTTTTGTGAGATGTCTATTCAAATGTTTTGTCCTTTTATAAATTGGGTTATTATTGAGCTGTAAATGTTCTTTATATATTCTGAACATAAGTCCCTTATTCGATATATAATTTACAAGTATTTTCTTTCTTTGGTTTTTCTTTTTCCTTTCTTTTTTTTTTTTTAAAGATTTTATTTATTTGACAGAGAGAGAGTGTGTGTATGCACAAGCAGAGGGAGCAGCAGAGGCAGAGGGAGAAGCAGACTCCCCGCTGAGCAGGGAGCCCAATGCAGGGCTCGATCCTAGGACCCCGGGATCATGAACCTAGCCGAAGGCAGACACCTAACCGACTGAGCCACCCAGGCGCCCCTCTTTTTCCTTTCTTGATAGTGACCTCTGTAATACGAATGTCTTTTAGTTTAACGAGGTCCAGTTTGTCTTTTTTTCTTTTGTTGCTGGTGCTTTTGGTGTCATATCTAAGAAACCATTGCCTAACAGAAGAGCATGAAGATTTACTCCCATGTGGTCTTCTAAGAGTTGTATAGTTTTAGATCTTACATTTAGGTCTGTGATCCATTTTGAGTAAATTACTGTATATGCCATGAGGAAGAGGTCCACCTTCATTCTTTTTTTTTAATATCAAAGATTTATTTATTTATTTTAGAGAGAGAAAAAGAGAGTGGGGAGAAGGGGAGAGGGAGAGAGAGAGAGTGTCTGAAGCTGACTCCATGCTGAGGATGGAGCCTGATGGAGGGTTCAATCTCAAAACCCTGAGATCATGACATGAGCCGAAACCAAGAGTTGGATACTTAACTGATTGTGCCACCCAGGCATCCCCACCTTCATTCTTTGTATATGGATATCCAGTTATCTCAGAATCATTTGTTGAAAAGATAATTTCCCCCCATTGAATTGTCTTGCACCTTTGTTGAAAATCAGTTGACTATAAATGTAAGGGCTTATTTATGGATTCTCAATTCTATTCCATTCATCTGGATGTCTGTCATAATGCTAGGAGCACCCTGTCTTGATGACTGTATCTTTGTGGTGAGTCTGGAAATTGAGAAGTTTGAGTCCTTCAACTCTGGTTTTTTTTTTTTTTAGAGAATATTTTCACTGTTCTGGGTCCCTTGCATTTCTTTATGAAATTTAGGACAAGCTGTTCAAATTCTGCAAAAAAGTGCAGAAGGATTACACTGAATCTGTAGATGAATTTGGGGAGTATTGCCATCTTAACAATATTGAGTCTTCTGACCCATGAGCATGGGATGCCTTTCCATTTATTTAGGTTTTAAAAATTTCTTTCAAAGGTGGTTTTTTTTATTATAATAATATTTTTTTTATTATATTGTATTAGTCACCATACAGTACATCCCTGGTTTTGATGTAAAGTTCCATGATTCATTAGTTGCGTATAACACCCAGTGCACCATGCAACGTGCCCTCCTTACTACCCATC
>NC_048238.1:13779980-13899930 GCF_002007445.2 Ailuropoda melanoleuca
TTTTTCCATCTTTTTGTGTCTTCTTCAGTGTCTTTCAAGAGTGATTTATAGTTTCTAGAATATAGATCCTTTACGTCTCTGGTTAATTCCAAGATAAAGTATGATTTTTGGTGCTATTGGTGGTTTTTTGAGGATAACTTTTTATTTATATTTTCTACTCCTAAATCATTTTCTTCTACTAGGGATCTAGTTTATAGTCCAGGTGGGAGAAAATAAAAGAAAGCCACTGTTAAGATACATTCTCTGTTGTATTGGAGATAGTAGACTTTGAATAGAAAATTGTATCTGGAGGCTTCATGGTAATGCCAAGAATGACCTAACTGAGGATTGCTAAATCCTATATCAGGTTACCACCAAGAAGTACTGAACTCCATTCTTTGAAACAGTTGAAAAACAGAAGTATTGCTTATCTCACTGGGGTTGTTCAGATTCTGAGAGGCAAAACAGTTAACCTTCTGGAGCACTAGATGGCTCCAGGATTTACCCTACTTCCTTTAAGGTTTATTTGATTTTCTGAATATGTTTAAAATTAAAAGAATATCAGAAGGCATATAGTGACAAGTCCTCCTCCCATCCTTTCCCCCAGTCTACCTAGTCACCCTTCAATTTTTATGTATCTTTCCAGAATTTGTTTATATATATAGTATATATAGTAAATATTAATATATATTATTCTTTTGTCAGAGGTCTTAGAATGCATATTAATTGGGACTTTATAAGAAATATATTTATAGTAAGTAGATTTTTAAATGGAATTTTAAACTGATCAATATGTGATCAATTTGGGTATTCTTATTAGTATTAGTGAAGACTTCCCCTAATTGAGTTAGGAGAAAATTTTGTTATGCTCATTTTTCTTATTCCTTGACAAGGAGGCTGTTTGAATCAGGGTTGAACACTCTCTGCATAACAGATTTTGGCAAATATCTGCATTATGGGGCCACTTGTCAGAACCTCTCTCTGCTTGTGGAAAAGTACATAAAGTACAGGTTTGTTTTTAACAGAATGGGCACATGTTACACAATTCTCTGGCTGAATCCCACAACAGACTCAGATTTAATGGGCAGTCTTATACGTATGCCTAAATCTGTATCATCATTTTTTTCTCTGCACATGTAAATTTTCTTTTTTTTTTTTTACATTTTTAAATTTTTGTGTAATCTCTACACCCAATGTGGGACTCGAACTCAGGACCCTGAGATCAAGAGTCATGCACTCTACCAACTGAGCCAGCCAGGTGCCCCACATGTAAATTTTCAACACAAATTAACTTATACCTCACTAGGAATCTAATGTCAGAGTTTACCGAAGACAGAAATATTGCCAAGCTATGTTGCTTTTAAAGCATTTTTATCATATATACATGTAACTTAATTTACACTTCAACCTGTATAATTTATTTACTTTTCTTTTCCAAGAAGCTATCTATTAAAGACATGGCTGACTTTCCTGTCCTAGCCCAAGATGTGACTAGTGATGACAACCAAGGTATGAAAAGAATGAGTTTTCTTCCTTTAGGGACATTCTACCTGTGTTTCTTCATCTTCTTCTCTTGGAATGGCTGGCTTCTGGAGCATATGAGGACAGTGCTCAGTATATGAACACATTTGGATGGATTAAGTAGTTCAAATTGTTGTCAGAAAACTGTAGTTTCTAAAGTGGTAACAGGAGCTTCCAGAGCCCCGTAACTCATTGGCCCCTTACTCACTGCTGACCCTCAGGCTACTCTTGACACTTTACATTGGGATTTGGTTGCACTAATTGGGAAATGACTGGAAGCTGGAAGAATTGAGAGCTTAACATCTTGGGTTGGCAGATGTGATCCCAGAACATCAGTATAATGCATATTTGTGCAGAGGTCTAATCCTTGAGGAAGTCATCTTCTGGAGAGAGTTTTTGTCCCTGGGATTTATCTTGTGATTTTGTGGATGTGAGGCTGTGTTGTGTAGTCAGCAACCATTTGTCTGTCTTACTGGGTGAGTGAGAAGCAGTACAACACAGTTTTCCATGTTAGCGCTACCATGAATCACAGAGATGAGTTGGCCTGGGAATATTTAGAAAAACAGTTGGGTGTCTACCCCCCCTGCCAACACCACTCCATGTAATTCTTTATAATCTACCAGGTCCTTCCTCATTCATTGTCTTATTCAATTCTCACAAAACTGAATGGAAGGTAGTATGTTTCATCACCTAAAACACAGAGGTGAGTAAACCGAAGTGCAGGCAGTATGAATCATTTGCTTAATAATAAAAAGAATGGAGATAAGAACAAAGATTTTCTAAGTCTCAAGCCAGTATTCGTTTTATTATTTGATACTGATTTACTACCCACGAATGAGAGGCTTATCTGAAGGGACTAAAAATCAGTGAAGCTATTTCAGGTTTTATTGTCGAGACCTGTCATTGTTGCTGCTTTGTACAGAAGTTAAACATGAAAAATAAGTGTTCCATTAGGAAATAATAATTGCTTGCTCTCTATTTAAATATTTGCTCAAGAGAGGCAGGCAGAACTAGACATTTTTTGCAGCAGTGTGTTCTCTGATCACTCTCTTTTCTAGTGGGTCTGAGCCTTGATTGCACATTGGAATAACCGGGTGAGGCCTAAAAATACTGAAGGCTGTATCTCACTCTCAGAGAGATTCTGATGTCATTGGTCTGGGTGTCAGGAATGAAAGGGAGAAATTTCTCATACTTCCTGGTAATACTCCTCATAGCCACTAGAGGTGCTCTCTGTTGAAAGTTGGAAATAATTGCTTTGTTCCTTGTGGGCTGAGAACCGATTTCCATACTTTAGGGAGTCTTTATTGTTTTACTAAGTGCTATAGCAACGTATAGAGGTTTATGACACCATTGTCATAAGTGATGACTAGGGATTCTTTGTTTTAATGTAATGTGCCTCAGACATAAAATTTTACAGTTTTTTCTTTTTCTCCTTTCTTTCTCTTGTTTAAGAGCAAAACAAAACACGTCTAGAACAAAACAAAACACGTCTAGCTTTGAAAAGTACTGCGGATGAAGCCTTACCAAAGGATATGTCTGAGGATCCAGGTAGGAGAAAACCATTTTAATATATTTTTATGTAATTATTTCTAATTTTAAAAACCCAGTAGTTTCAGTGAGTAGAAAATTGATGGAAGTATAGGTTTCTCTGTAAATATTTGCCTTGTGTTTCATTCTAAGGAAACCTTTTGGTTGTTTTTTACCCCTTTCCTCTTTTCAGGTATGAGAAGAGGGTTTTTTTTTTTTTAAGTTCTGAATTTAGGTTTCACTAGTAGGACCACGCAGTTTGAAGTTAGAGTCTCATTGTTACTTTTACTGTAAAATTTGGAAGGCTTGTAGTTGAGATTTCAGTAAACCATTGTGGTTTCTGTGTAGAGTAAGGAGCTAATGGGTAGATCAACTGGAGGCTCACAGTTGAAATTTTCCATTTCCAAAGCAAAAATCTCAAATGTTTTCATTAAACTTTACCACCAGGAAGGCAAGTAAATGTGCTTATACATGGAGTAGATTCCAAAGAGAAAAAGAAAAGTTGTGTTTGCCCATGTTCTTGGAGAGTTGGAACTGTGTCTATGAATGTGGAGATGGCCAGGCCTATGTTCTCAGCTCTCTTCATGGGAGCCATCACTGAACGAAGCCAAACCTAGTTAAAAACAAACTGGCTAGGGAGGGTATTACTATTTGGAGCTCCACTTATAAGGATGTGGAAGAAGTTGCTGCATTCTCTCATTGTTATCTTTCATAATATTTAATAAGTAAATCCTGTTTGTTTTGGTTAGCTAGCTATCATCCCAGGCTTATTTGTTTAAAGTTGGAACAAAGGAATCAGTATAACATTGAGGCTTATGCTATAGTACAGTATTTCCCAAACACTAAGTTCATTCAAGGTTTAAAAGAGAGAGAGGGGTGGGGGAAGATTGAAGGAGGAGGGGAGAGAGAGAGAGAGAGAGAGAGAGCATGAATAAGAATGAGAATATATGATTTATTTCAGCGATGAGGTTTAAGATTCTGTGTTTTTAGGCAGCCCCCCAGGTGCTTCTGATGTGTAGCCTATTTTGGGAACCTCTGCCTGTAGGAGATGATGTTAAGAAATAGAAAATTGATATTGTAGATCAACCATGACTCCAAAAGTGGTAGGAATTCTCAAGTATAGTTTAGGTTTTTGAAACTGATTTGGGTTCCTTTATCATAGGAAGAAATGCTCAGTTTATGTAAAGACAAATGGATTGCTGGCCTGTTAGAGAATTAGACTTTAGGCTTGCCCTCTTCTCCCATCTTAGGAGGACAAATACCTGAGGTAGGTCCTTTCCACCTCTAATTTCTGGAGCTAAAGTGGATGTACCTCCATTTTTGTAAACTTCGTGTTAACAATATTAATAAAAGCTAGTTGAACTTGGAAAGTTAAATTGGTGCTTTTCCAGCAGCCTTCTAGGCTAATAACTTCCTATTTTTTCCATGAGCATCACGTGTTCTCTGGAGTATGAGCTTCAGACGTCATTTTTAAGATTCCTTCATTGACTGGGGCATGGAGTCACCAGACAAATGCTATCAGGGTGTGCCACGGTGCGGGAAGTACATCTGAATTTGTTTCACATTCTGCCTGGGAACATTCTGTGTGGTTTCTGATTCATTTTTCCCACTGCTGTCCCTTTCTGGAGTGGATATGAGGGAATCCCTCATCTGAAAACCTATTTAATACCCCCTTTCCTGGGGCATGTTTAGATTTCTAGTGCGAGACACTATAGAGTTTCAAGGTGGTGGTTTCTAATTCTGAATGTCTGTCCATGCCACACGGACATTTCACCTCAGTTGAGCTGCTGCCTCTTAGAGAATTAAACTTTAGGCTTGCCTTTTTATCCTTTCAGTTTGTTGCAGAGGTGACATGCCCGGGGTGTTCTAGGAATTTGTCATTCTTCTTCCCTATTCCCAGCTAAACTAGAAGCTGTAATCTCCCCACTGGCTTCTGCCTGGATTCCAGTACAACATGCCCTGGCCATTTCTACAGATATTCACATGCCCCAAATGCTGAGTTTGACTTTCAGGGGCTTGGAGGCTGATGGAAGACTTAACTGGAATAGGGTTCTCTAGCTTTTTGTGATCCGAAACCTGTGGGGACTTACCAAGATCTTCCTGGGCTATATTTTTGCAGATGGCAAGCTAAGTATCTCCCTGCCCTGCTCTTCCACAGTGAGTGGTAATAATGATGATAATAATGATAATAGTAATGGTGATGAGGATGATGTTGTGGTGGGACTGTTATCAGGGAACGGGGGTAATTCCTGGTCACATATTTTTTAATATGCCTTTACCCTTTTAATTTCTGAAAGTGTATATATTAGTGGAGTCTAATAGATTCCTTAGCTAACATCATATTCCAGCCTAATTCAACAGGGAACACTGCAGAATGGTGATCTTTTTCTTGATGTCTCTAGGTCACGCTGAGGGGATTAGGCCTCACACTGTAGTCTCCAGACACGGTTGGTGATTCCAGCAGCTGCCCCTTTGCCAACTGTCACCCCATGGTCTTCCAGGGTAGAGCAGTTTTCTCTTTCCATCACCTGCTTCCACTTGTACCTCCTTTGCTGTCCTAATGGGAACTAAATTTAGAGGTTTCTAAGCTTGAAAAATTAGGAGCACTCTACAACAGTAATATTTTGCAATTCTAAAATACAGTTAGTTTTCAAAGTACCTTCACCTTCTCTCTCCCCATGAGAAAGGGGCCTCAGGACTCCTGTCTGGGTCTCCACTGCTTATCCATACCCCCCACCCCATCTGTCTGTGTGTCTATCTCTCACTGGTAGGGTTTACCCCTCCTTCCACACCCATTCTCACCCCAGCAAAAAGACAGAGATAATGGCAATCGACAAAGGAATTAACTGTCACCCCCATGGGGAGCCAGACTTATATTAACGTGACTGAGACTTTCTTGACCCACATATTTCTGGAAAGCAGTGTGGCCTGAGGGAGAAGAGGTGTTCAGAGCCCGCTGTGGGCAGCCTGCCCAGAGGGTGGCCCCCAGCTTTGTGGTGAGTCTGGTCACACTGTTCACTCAGCCCCAAGGCAGTGGGCTTGACTGCAGGATGGACTCCCCTTAGGCCCCTTTCCTTTGCTGCCTGTGGTTTGTGGGGTCATGGGTGGTGGGGGTAACTACATGTACCTGCAGGTGTGGATGCCTGATAATGGGCAGGGCAGGACAAGGCTCAAACTCCCTAGGCCTCCCATACTTTTCAGGGCACTGGCAGCATTTTGATGGATTGAAGTTGAAAGATGCCTGTGTTCTCACTACCAAGCCAAAATGCTTATTTTGGGAGAAATGCATCTTTTCTGCAGCTGACCGTATCTAAGGGAGTGTACATTGCTAGTGTGCTTTGTGCCTTGTTAGCATTTTTTGCTCCCCTTTCTCTCCTGCTTATCTAACCCATGGATTTTAATGACCATCATCAATCCAGGCTGCTTCATCCCAAGGTGGGTTTTTATCTTTAGAGCAATGTAAAAAAGGGTGGGATAATTGATTGAGACATAAGAAAATGTTTGGAAGAATCTGTGCAAACAATATACAAACTATTTTCTCCTTGTTCCTAGTTAGTAGCACTTTTTTTTGGATTTTTATGACATTTTATGATGAAAAATTTGCAGTGTTTGCAAAACCTTTGCATAACTAATGGTTTCTAAAGTTGTCTTCCGTAGGGTATTGAAAACATAAAAAAGGATTAATCTTCTTGTAAACGTTTCTAATTACTCTCAACATCTTGTGATGGGAAAGTAGGCTCCATGGGTGTCGATACTGAGCAAGTTAGTTCATGATTTAAATTTGATAAGGAAAAGTTGCATGGTTGATAAAATATTTTAATGATTTCACTCTATAATATCCTCTGTATGATTTGGTGACAGAGACATAGCACACAGGAATATTTTCTTATAGGAAAATCTGTGTAGCTCATTTCAATTTAACTTGTAGGAGCTTTGATTTCTTGTGGTCATGCTGCTCTGGTAGTGTATTTCAAGAAAATCTTGAAATATGTAACCTGATAGATTTCTTCTTAGCCTTCAGGGGAGGCTGGTTCAAAATCAGTTACCAGGCTATCACAGTAGACAAAGAAAACCACAGGTCTGAACCCACTATTATATAAGTAGATAACCCCTTGAGAGGGTTGTCTTTTTAGACTGGAATTTCTTTATTCATCAACGTAGATTTGAAAATAGCTTCTTAGTGCTCTAACAAAAGGAAAAAGAGTGTTGGTTTCTCCTTCCTTTGAATTGTGCCTTTAGCTGTAGAAATAGTGACAAAATAATGAAAATGTGGAGGCGGTCAAGTTCTCCACAGGGACTCCTGTATCTCACATTTACCTGTTGATAATGTTTGTTCTGTGCTAGCCCGGGTATTGCTTATAAACCTGTTCAACTGCAGAAATGAAATCCAAGTAAACAACAACTAATCTTTGTTTCAGCCACTTCTAAGGATTCCAACAGTCTCAAAGCAAGACCAAGATCCAGGTAGTGTTTGTTTAATTTCTGCTTTAATGCCCTTTCTATCCTGTCCCTGACTAGAAATAAAATCCCACAACCCAAAGCCCAACCCTTTTCCTTCAGATTTGAAGCTTAGAATAGGGGTGAATTCCCTTGTCATGAAGGGCCAGTTTGGAGCATGCAGTGCTGCTGGGAGACTCTCAGTTTCTGTGTTTATTAGTGCTGGAAGACGGTGGCTGCTGCTGGCTGGCTGCCTGACAAGAAGTGGTTTGTGTGGATATGGCACAGTTGTTGCAGGATGATAAGGAATAGAGGGCAGTAGCTTTGGAGAGAAGGAAATGTGGTTCAAAGGTAACACTGAAATTTATTACCAGGACAAGGTGGACACCAAAAAGCAAGACGCCTGAAGGATGAAATCTAGAGTAGGAAATTAAAATGCTCATGGTGATTTTAACGAGGCTTGAGACTTTAGGTAAGCAGTGCTTATGGTCTGTTTTATCCTGTCTTAGAGATGCTTTTTGGCTTCACAGTTTTTAGATCAGTAGAAGCTAGTAGAAGAGGAAGAGCGCGTAAGGCAGAGCTGCGGTTGACATCAGACATCAGAGTGGAGGATCGAGGAGAAATACAGAAACATTAATAGAACATCAGAGAGGGGAATGGTATTGGGACCACTCTTCAGTGGTTGACAGCAGTGTAAGACAGGACAGTACACATGTGTTTGCTTTGGTTGTTGGTGACTTTTTTCTTCCTTTGGCTACTGAGACACATTCCTGAAAAAGTGAATTTAAATCTGATCATATTTTATATGCTTGAAATATTGATAATTAAGGAAACCTCGTCTTTTTGTAAATCTGAGAGTTACCCCTTAGTTTATCTTCCATGTCTGGATTTTCTAGATTGGGGTTTTGTTTCCTTGTTTATAGAAGATACAGATATCTATATTCATATTTTTTGAAACATTAGATACAGTAATCTTTTTTGGCAGGAAAAAAGGTATAGTCACTGTTTCTGTTTGTGGCTACCACATTTACTCATCTTTTTTTTTTTTTTTTTTTTTAAATGAATGTATCTTTTACTGTACTGGCTTAAAGTACTGGGTTTAGGATGTAGGAATAGTAACATTTATCTGCCGTCATAGTTCGAAAAACCTTTGAATTACAGAAATCTGTTTATGTGTGCTGTGTTAACTGTAAATCTTAGTTTTCTTCTGTTGACTTCCCCTCTTTCTCAAAGTGAAAGAAAGTACAGAATTTCATGGTAACATGTTCTATAATTAATATCTCTGGCCAACTTTTATATATTGTTATTTTAGGGATTGGTCTCCTGGTCTAATTTGGATGTTTTTATTTTCACTGCTTCTCAATTGGGTCTTTACTGAGACCGAGAGAATCAAATTATTTTTATCTTCCTTTTTAGAGTAATAAAACTTTGTAGAAATCTGAGGGAAAGAGGGAAAATCACTGTTCTAACACTACTTATATTCATTATTTTGTTGATTCCCTGCACATTTATATTTAAATTGGTTGTAGTCATAGTTTTACAGTATCACTTGTTTAATATTCAGTTAGCTTTCCATATGAAAATACTGGTACACAGGTTATATATGAAAATAGAATGGAATGAGGTATGTGGTGTGGGATGGTATGCCTAACTCTCTGTTTGTGTGTTGATATACACACACACACACACACACACCATATTTTCTTTCTTGACTGAAAAATGTCACTAAAACTCTGGCAAAAAAAAGTTCTTTTAATTTCTAGCTAGAGTCTCTGATATCCTTTTTAAATCAAGAGTTCTCATTTGAAAACTTTGTTGTCCTTTCCTATCGATTTCCTTTCACTCTGATTGAAATTATTAGACCATTCTTCTTGCCAGTTCCTGCATGCCTTTGCCTTGCCTATCTTGTCAGTTGTTTTATAGGGCCACCCCAGAGCAGTTCCATGCCGTTATGGCGGCTTTATGAAAGATTGCAACCTTGCATGATAAAACAAAACTCTTCAAGTACCACAAAGAAACTTTTTTTAAAGGTTTTAATTTATTTATTAGAGACAGAGAACACAAGCAGGGGGGTGTGGGCCGTCAGAGAGAGAAGCAGGCTCCCCACTGAGCAAGGAGCCCGATGTGGGGCTCAATCCCAGGACCCTGGGACCGTGACCTGAGCCAAAGGCAGATGCTTTACCGACTGAGCCACCCAGGCATCCTCGACAAAGAAACCTTGAGGGAGTGATTTGGGAAAGTAAAAACTTGTTATGTCAAAACCAGTTTTACCAAGAACTGAGGTTTCTTAATAGTAATCAATAGATTCTGATTTCATAAATGGCACTCTAATAGCTAAATACTAATAATGTTTTCTGAGGTTAATTTTTCTCTAGAACACATCTCTGACTCAAAGGTCATTTTATTCTTTGACATGAACTTAGCCGAGAGGCTGAATAGAACAGATATACACATCCACTTCTTAGAAAAATCATATTGGGATTTGTGAACTCATCCACAAACCTGTTTCTAAGCAATAGACTATTGTACTGAGTTGAATTAATTTAGAAAGTAATTCTTTCATAAGTAGTTTAACTGCTACTGCCAAAAAGATTTCTTTCCTGGCTCATAGGCAGTATCAGAATGTTTTAAAAATGGAATTTAGAAACAGATTGGGATTTGAATTGAACCAGTGTAACTTTCTAGCTATGTGACCTTTGGCAGATAATTTATTTCCTGTTTCTTTGAATGTAATCATTGGAGTTACAATCTCAGAAGTTGTCTAGTTAGCTACTGCCTTGTTACAGATTGAGGGAGAAGGTTAAGAGGAGGCTTTTGCTTTGAAAATTTCCCCAAACTGGTATTTCTCATGATAAGACAGCCTAGACCCCTCCATCTGATAGATGGGTGTTTCCCTTTCCTGAATTTCGTTTGTGGTGTATTCCCTTGAGCCTCTGATTCTTACTCTCAGGTTATCTGCCCCACTTCCATATGTGCCTGTCATCGCCTTCTCATGTAAGCAGGAGAATAGTGCTCCAGTCCCTTAAGACTACGAAGTCCTTCTGTTACAATATGGAAGTGCCTAAGCAGAAGGCTTATGTGTTATTCTTATTAACAATACCCATAGAAACGAATTTGAATTTATGGAAAGCTTTTCCTTTGGGTAAATTTAGGTCTAAGATATAATATGAACAAAGAGGTTAAAAAAGTTTCTGATTCATGGTTTGGGTTTGGAAATTTGCAGATAGTGGCACCCAAGGGACAGTTGAATTTGTGGTTGCTTTGAGATGGGCCCTGGTCAGTTCTTTGTAGTGCCTTTGACTTTTGTGGGTATTTCCATTTCAGCCCTACTTCAGAGACTAAAGCTTTGCTGTCTCCCTTCTGACCTTCCCTTATTTTGCTGCAGATCTTACTCTAGCACCTCCATAGAAGAGGCCATGAAAAGGGGTGAGGACCCTCCCACCCCGCCACCGCGGCCACAGAAAACCCATTCCAGAGCCTCCTCCTTGGATCTGAATAAAGTCTTCCAGCCCAGTGTGCCAGGTGAAGTGCCCCTCTGCACCCCAGTCTTTCCCTTTCCTGTTGGAGTGACTGGATGTATGTCTGCCACAGAGGCCTTTGTGAGTCCACAGAACGAGCAAATCTGGCCATTTCCTGTCCCAGGAAGGTCTTCGAGTTGCTATGGTATTCTTGGGAGGGAAAGGAGTTCTAGGCAGATAGATATCCCATGTGTCTGGAGCCTCGCCCACACTCATATGGACCAAGAGTTATGAAATTCTGTACCAAGAGAATTAAAATACTTTAACCCCAGACAGCCCACTGAGTGCATGGCTGGGGTCTTATTCTCTGTATTGTGGTAATTTGTGTAAAAGATTGCTGTCTGTCATTTCCTGAGATGCTTACGCAGTTCTTCTGTGAAAGATCTTGGTGATTGACACCTGGCAGAATCTTCCCCTGCATCTTATCCTTGTGGTAAAGATCCTGTGTCTTGGAGGGTTTAATGCTAAGGGGGCTCTCCTTTCTAAATCTGACTGATGATTAGGTGGTTGGTGGAGGGAACTAGGGCAAGGGCTCCTCCAGGTGGCCTGCTGAGGGTCTTTGGGGGTGGGACTTCCTTGAGCCAGCTTCTGTACAGCTGGGCTGGAGGTGGGGGAGGTTGGAGGGCCCCATCTGCTTCCCTGCCTCCATGTGAAGTGGGAGATGTCCTCCTAGGAAACCTACAGAACAGCAGATGAGAACCATGCATGCCTTTGCTTAGCAAAGGTGCTAGGATGCAGCGCCTTCCCAAGTGTTATTTTGGGAGCAGCAAGGGCCTTTCCACCGACTAATGTAGGCAAGCTATAAATACAGTGATTTCCTGGAACTTTTTCTCTGTCTCTGTGCATTTTAAATCAAGCCAGCCTCAGATGCTAGTGATTGCAGATTATTATCTTTTCTACTAAAGCAAGAAAAGACTCTCCTTGGATCACACATTAGCATGACCTCTGTGTCCCAGCAGAGCTCAGCATATTTTAGTTGTTCTAATAAAGTAGTCTCCTCACAGTAAAGTTACAGATTGTTTTTTAATATAGTAGAGTCTGGAACTCTATGAAATTTGATTCTCTGCCATGAGTTCATCAGATAAAAATTTGCCTTGCATTTTCCCCTATACTTTGATCCAAATTCTGGCATAATTTCATAGTAACTGGTATTTGAGGTGGGAGTAGCCACGGATGATGATGCTATAAAAATTTCACATGGTTAGTAGATTATGACCCAGAAGATTTTTCTGTGCATGCAAGAAGATTAAAACAATCTGGGCAGCTATCTTAATACATTTTCCTTGCAAGGGAGAGGGTGGAAATGTGCAAGCATCTCTCTGGCTGTGCAAGCCCGAGAGGAGTACCTGCTGTGCTGGGGAATGGAGGTGCTGTGGCTTTATGACATTGCATCATATGGTGGAAGAGACAGGACTGGATTTGGAGTCCAGCTCTACTGCTTATTAACTGTTTGATCTTCAGCAAGCCGCTTAATCTTTCTGCATTTCAGATTTTAATCTCTAAAATAGGGCCAACAGCCCACGAAGCTGTAGGGTTTTGGCGAGATAATAAACATAATCCTAATAGCAGCATGTTTGGCCTATAGGCACTCATTTGCCCAGAAATTATTGAGGAAGGGAGTCTGAGGATAAAGTCCCCTGACCACCTTGATCTCCAGTGGTTCAGGTCTGTGATCCATTCCCTACAGTTCTTCGGTGGGCTCACAGAGGGACGGAGCCCCAGTTGCCTGCTGTATTACAAGCAAAGGACTGAAAAATAGAGTAAGTGAGGCTAGGTTGCTGAGTCAGAATGGCCTATGGTGGACTGATCATGTGGAGAAGAAATAAGATGGAGAGAAGATGCAAAGAAGCAAGAATGAAAGAGGGAAGTGAAGAAAATGATGAGATGGTTGTTACATAGGTGTGATGATGTTTATGTAAAGGGAGGAGAAGGAAATAGAAGACTGTAGTGACCAAGGGGAGGAGAGCCCACAGAGAGCCCTTCCCACAGACTCAGTGAAGGATTTGGGTGGGATTTAAGGGAAGAACTTAGAAGAGGGTGGCATTAATGCCCTCAAATTTAGGAAGATTGGTAACATGATTTGGGGAAGAATAACAAAGGGCTGATTTCTAATATAAATCTATAAAAATGAACAAGCCACTTTGGCAGTATGGGACAATTGGCTTTACCTTTGATATCTGTAAAAAGAGTATGAATTTAAATTTATGGGAGTGTAGATTATCCCAGGGCTCTAGATAGGTAGGTGCTGGTATTACACCCAAAGTGTATGTTTTTATGGGGAGAAGTTGGTATGACATGATTGCTGTGTGTAAAAGGGAGATCACCTTTGTTGTTTTTTTGTTTTTTTTTTAAAGATTTTATTTATTTGAGAGAGAGAGAGCACACAAACAGGGGGAGCAGGAAAGGGAGAAGCAGGCTTCCTGCCAAGCAGGGAGCCCGATGAGGGACTCGATGCCAGGATCCTGGGATCATGACCTGAGGTGAAGGCAGACGCTTCACCGACGGAGCCACCCAGGCGTCCCATGGGAGATCACATTTGTAATAGCTAATCCAGGTCAGGGAGCCATCCTGTCAAGGCCCAAACAGCTGCTGCATTTGAGAGAAAACAAAAAACGTACAAGAAAGTCTCAGTCAGTGATAAGTGACAAAATCGAGATGTAGTCAGACCTGGGACTTGTTCGGGGATGTTCAGATTTTATAGCTCTATACTTATAGCCATAAAATGTATTTTATTTTTTTATTATTTTGTTTTATAAAACATATTACTGAAATTCCTGTAAGAAAAATCACATTGTGAAGGTAGTACTTTTTAGATCCTAACTTCCTTTTCCTCATTGAAACAGTTGTTTTCATAAAGCAAATTTTTTCATAGCAGGGGTTTCTTTTGCTCCACTGTGTGGCATGGGAACTCCCCTCCTTCTGCTCTCAACAGTGACCTTCCCCTTCCAGAGCCATGCCTAAAACTTGCAGCTGGAGGTTGCCATAGTGATGGTCAACCCCTTCAGTGCTGCCTCTGCCACAAATAGCCCTATGCCAGTCATTGAGCATCTACCTAGCAGAAGGGGCAGAGGTTGTGTGGAGGAAATGTAGCCATCTCTTTAAAGCTGCAGACCAGAAACCTTCATCACTTCCACTCAGCTCTAACTGGGGAAACCTAGTCCCATGAGTATAGCTGGCTGCTGGGCAGCCGGGAAATGTAGTACCTGGCAGGATAGCCATTTCCCATTGACATCCCTCTTACTGTAAAAGAGGAGAGTGGATGTTGGTGGACAGCTCTTTCCAACACATCCCATGGGGCCAAATACATTCAGATCCACATGTTAAAACCATTGTGATGGCTGAACAAAACACATCCATGAGTAGCATCTACCCGTGGATAGCTAATGTTTTATTTCTACTTTAGACATACTGATAATAATAATTCATTCCAGGGTTGAGAAATTACAGTACATCCATATTATAGAAAATTATGAAGCAGTTAAAAAGAATAAAGTACGTGTACTAAGTGAAGAGCTCTTTGACATAAATTCAGTGAAAGAGGCGTGGTGCAGAATATGTATGTTCTTAAATGTATAGACAGTTTTTGGAAGGATACTTAGGAAAGTGGTAATAGTGGTTGCCCCTGGGGAAGAGAATAGGATGACTGGGGACAGGAGTGAGAGAGAAACTTCTCATTGAATACCCACTTGTATCTTTTTAATTTTGCCACAAGAACAGATATTATAAAATTTTTGCTTTTCACTCTTTAGCGGTGACCAGATGTTAACTGAGATAACCAGAAATGTCCTTCCTGGCTGAGTTTACCTGTCTCAAATTTACCTACCATACTGTGTCCAGGGTATCTTTATGACCAGTCTGCTGCCACTTTGTAGAATGCAGCTAAAATGACAGAAGCATTCTAGAACATTCTTTAAGGCTCTGATATGTCTTTCAGATTCCTCTTCAGTGCCCTTCCAATATTGAGGAATAGTTTTGGAGGACTTTCCATAGCCTCCATTGTGAGATGTACAGATGGGCAAAGTGTGATAAGGGTGCTGTCTTAACTTGGAAGGGGGTTGTATTTTTTAGTTGGCCAGCTGAGAAGAATCTGTCCAGTTTTTTCTACAATTTGGTATTTCTTTCTGCAACTTGAGAAATATGTAAACACTTTGGGAATAAGAGATACAACATATCTTACGAAATTTAACCTTTCAAGTTCTCTAAAGGATGAATTTGCTCACACAAATGGCTTCGACCTTACAGATTTCCTTATTGTATCATTCCTGTGAGTGCTACTTGTTCCCTTTTAAAATCTAGTAGGATTATGGGATTCCTGCTCCACCCCCAAACTTTTGGGTCCATAGTACACAGCCAACTAAGGGTTCAGTTTGGCAATCTGGACAGTTTTTTTTTTTAAATGAAAGCTTTATTGAGGTAAAATCCACACACAATAAAACTCACCCTTTTGAAGTGTATAGTTCAGTGGCTTGTAGTATATTAATACTATTGTGCAACTGCTAGCATTATCCAATTTTAGAACATTTTCTTGACCCCAAAAAGAAACCCCATACTCATTAGTAGTCCTTCTTCATTCCCTTATCCTTTCCCCCCAGCTGTTGGCAACCTCTAGCCTACTTTCTGTTTCTATGAATTTGCCTGTTCTGGACATTGCATATAAATGGCATCACATAATATACGGTCTTTTGTAACTGACTTCTTTCATTTAGTATAATGTTTGCAAAGTATATCCATGTTGTAGTTTGTAGGAGTACTTCTCCTTTTATGGGTGAATAATATTACATTGTAGGAATATGACACATTTTATTCATCCATTTATCAGTTCATGGATATGCTTGGGAGTGGAATTTCTGGATTGTATGGTAAGTCTAAGTTGGACATCTTGAGGAACTACCAAAGTGGCTGCACCAGTTTACCATCTCACTAGCATTGAGTGAGGACTGCAGTTTCTCACTCTTGAAGCACTTGTTATTGCCTGTCTTTTTATTTTAGTCATCCTAGTAGGTATGAAATGGTATCTTATCATGGTTTTGATTTGCATTTTCTTTTTAAAAATTATTATTTTAAAGTAATCTCTATACCCAATATGGTGCTCAAACCCACGACTTGGATGTTCTTCCAACTGAGCCAGCCAGGCGCCCCTTGCTTTGCATTTTCTAATGACTAATGATGTTGAACATCTTTTCATGTGCTTATTGGCCATATTTATGTCATTTTTGGAGAAATGTCTGTTCAAAATCTTTGCCCATTTTTAAATTTGTCTCATTGTTGAGTTATAAGTGTTCTTTATATATTCTGGATACAAGTCCCTTTTCACATACATGATGTAAAAATATTTTCTCTCATTTTGTGGGTTGTCCTTTCAACATTTTGAATGGTATCCTTTGAAGTGCAGAGCTTTTAATTTTGATGAAGTCCAGTTTATTTTTCTTTTATCATTTGAGCTTTTGGTGTCATATCTAAGAAATCATTGCCTAACTCAAGGCCACAAACACGTGATCCTTTTTTATTCTAAGATTTTTATATCTTTAGCTCTTACATTTAGGTCTGTGATCCATTTTGAGTTAATTTTTTGTATGTGGTGTGAGGTAAGGGTTCAGTTTTTTTTTTTTTTTTGCATGTGGCTATCCAGTTGTCCCAGTACCATTTTTGAGAAAACTATCATTCCCTGTTTAATTTTCTTTGCACCCTTGTTAAAAATCAACTGACCATAAACATAAAGGCTTATTTCTGGATTCTCAGTTCTATTACATGGATTAATATATCTGTGCTTGTGCTAGCACCATACTGTTGTGATTGTTGCAGAATTGTAATACATTTTGCAGTTGGGACATGTGAGTCTGCCCACTTTCTTCTTCTTTTCTTTTTTATTTATTTTTTATTTTTATTTTTATTATTTTAAGATTTTATTTATTTATTTGACAGAGATAGAGACAGCCAGCGAGAGAGGGAACACAAGCAGGAGGAGTGGGAGAGAGAAGCAGGCTCATAGCAGAGGAGCCTGATGTGGGGCTCGATCCCATAACGCTGGGATCACGCCCTGAGCCGAAGGCAGACGCTTAACCGCTGTGCCACCCAGGCGCCCCTCTTTTCTTTTTTAAAGATTTATGTATTAAAGAGAGGGAGAACACGAGCAAGTGCACGGGGTGGGGAGGGGCAGAGGGAGAGAGACAGAATCTCAAGCAGACTCCCCAGTGAGCACAGAGCCCAGCGTGGGGCTTGATCTCAAGACCCTGAGATCATGACCTGAGCTGAAATCAAGGGTCAGACGCTTAACCGACTGAGCCACCCAGGTGCCTCTCTTCTTTTTCAAGATTGTTTTGGTTATTCTGGGTCCCTTACATTTCTATATGAAATTTAGGGTCAGGTTGTTGATTTTTGTTTTTTAAAAAAAAGGCAACTGGGAGTTTGGTAGGGATTGCATTGACTCTGTAGATCAGTTGGTTAGTATTGCTATCTCAACAGTATTTTTCCTCAACTTTATAATGAGGCTAATGGACATATGAAAATTCTACATATTTATGGTGTACAATGTGATGTTTTCCATCTTAGCAATATTAAGTCTTCCAATCTATGAACACAGGATGTATTTCCATTTATTTAAGTCTTTAATTTCTTTCAACAATATTTTATAGTTTTCACATATAAGTTTTACATTTGTAAAAATTTATTCTTAAATGTTTTATTTTGATGTTAGTCTAAAGGGACTTATTTTCTTAATTTCATTTTTGCAGTCTTCATTGCTGGTGTATAGAAATATAATTGTTTTTTATATATTGATCTATCTTGTAACCTTGCATGCAGCTACCACAAATCATGGAGGGAATCCCTTTCAGTGTTTGGAAAACATTTAAAAGAATCATTACTGACTGCTTGCATCCAGCTGTACTTTTTCTGTCATAATATGAAACCAGTTGATCTAGTTCCTTTGTTGAGTAGTATATTCCTTTTTTTAAAAATTTTATTTTTTTGAGAGAAAGAATGAGTGATGGGGAGGGGGGGCAGAAAGAAAGTGAGAAACAGACTCCCTGCTGAGCAGGGAGCCCTATGCAGTGCTCGGATCCCAGGACCTGGAGTTCATGACTTGAGCCGAAGGTGGACGCGTAACCAGCTGAGCGACCCAGGTCCCCCAAGTAGTATATTCTTTACCTGTCAGGAAGCAGCGTCCACTCTGTCCCAAGCCAAGTTTCCCTATTTGTTAGAGTTGTTTTTAGGTTCTTTATTAACACCTAGCACTAGATACAATAGTGATGATGGCCGATTTGAATTTGAGGCTTACTTCGTACAGAGGACACGTTTAAAGCACTTTCCATGCATTCTCTCTTATCCTTACAGTAACCCTAATGAGGTAGATGCTGTTGTATCCCCACTTTAGAGATACAGAAACTGAGGTGCAGAAGTTAATTTGGCTAAGGTTGTGGAGCTAGTAGATGGTGGTGCAGGGCTTTAAGCTCACATCACCCGGTGCTAGGGCCTATATTCCACTGCCATAAGAACGGTCAAGTATTTCTCTTCTCTCTACCCCACTTGCGTCTCCCAACTTGTCCATTTGGCCAGATATTTGGTAGTCATGTCTCTGTTCAGCTGCCTATGCTGGATGTTGAATTCTTTTTTTTTTTCTTAATTAAGTAGGCTCCACACCCAGCATGGAGCCCAATGCGTGACTTGAACTCACAACCCTGAGATCAAGACTTGAGTTTGAGATAAAGAGTCAGGAGCTTAACCGACTGAGCCACCCGCGTGCCCCTGGGTGTTGAATTCTTAAGAAGGGGCAGAAGGCACAATGCTGTTATTCCTGTTGGTTGCAGCCCTCATCCTCCTTCGCTAGCCAGCTGAGGACTGAGATTCATCTCCACACCTGGCAGTTGGCCACCATGGCAGTCATTTGTCTTTGAAGGGCCAAAGAATTCTTTCTAGCTTTCTACATCTGAATCCTTGCTTTCAGGCCTGGTCTTATTTGTGGTAGGGGTCTATAACTAGAAGTAACACATTCAGAATTTGTAGTGACAGAGCATTGAGGTTTCCTTCTGAGCTTCTCAGTAGTTGATGAATAAAGGGTGTTGTCTGCAGTATAGTGTCACTTGGTCATGAGATTTGAAATCTAGATGTTCATTTAAACCTGGAGAAGTATATTTGAGCTGTTGAGCTAGATGAACATTTTCAGAGGGAAAAATACAGTGCTGGTATTTCCAAGCTTGTCTGTGCCAGTACTCAGTGTGTTCATCTAGATATCTGCCAGTCTTCATCTTTGGAAGGTGTGCTTACAGTGTGCTGTGTGTCCTTGACTTCTTTTTTGCCATTTCCTGTTTCTTTCTCTATTTATAGGTTTTTTTCTTTTCTAATAGTTATGTGAAAGTTTCTGTACTAGCACAGTGCTGTGATTTGTGCCAGTAGAAGGTTTACAAAGACTTGCCAAGGTGAGGGTACAGCTAGTCCTGCTATTAGGCAGGGTGTATTCTCTTTCCTATCCACTCTCTGGCTTTCTAGCTTTCCCTGGGTGGCTGAGTGCTTGAACAAGGGACCGTGGGAAAGAATAGGACTAGAATCTCAGGAGGATGCAGTGGGAAATGTTGGTATAACCTTTATTTTTAAAATGCTTAAAAAACTCACTATAATTTTTGGAGCCAAATTCTGTTGAATTTTTCTTTGATATCTGCCTTGGTTCACTTATTACCAGTTGCCTTGGAGACTATAGTAATCTTCGGTCTGGTTTGCTTGCTTCGTTCTTTCCTTCATAGAACAACAGGATTAATTTTCTTAAGCTCAGCTTTGATGTCACCTCCCTATTTAAAACTTTTCAGGACTTTCTATGTAAACACCAAATTCCTTTGTCTTAACTGCTAGACCTAAAGCCATGAGAGCACATGAATTCAGTAAGGGACAAACACCATGGTCTGGAATGCTCAGGGAAGAGTGTTATTTCAGGAATAAGTGGAGACCAGAAGTCTAAGGTTTGCTGACTGATAAAAAAGAATGGAGACTAGGGGGAAAGGAGTTCGCAAACTATGTTCCTAGGAAGCCTTAGAACAGTTCATTGGAGTGGTAGGGTTAATCCAGATTGCAAAAGGTGGAGTGACTGAGAAACTTTGGTGTGGAGTAGTTGTCATCACAAACTCATTGTGAAGTGTTTCAGACTTAGATGTTGGTTTGACTATATGTCATATTTTCAAAATTTGTGGTGGAAAAGAGACCATACCAAGATAATAGAATCTTTTTCCAAGTTGTCTGCCTGCCTTCTGTCCAAGAAACACACACATACACGTTTTTAGCCAAGCTAAGGAGTATCATAGTAAAATGATTAGGAGAAACACATTCATGTAAAAGTAATACGAGAAATGAAACTTGACCTTCACCAAGGTTAATTCTTGTGTGTTTTTGTTGCTTAACTCCACCTATGTCTCTGTCTGGGACCTTGCTAACCTGTATCACATATCCTGTGGTGCAAGAAGAAACGGAGTTACTGGAAAAAACTGGGAAATAAATTCTAGAATCATTGAGTGTCAGTGCTAAAAGATAACTTATACGTCATCTTGGCTGCCTCTCACATATTACAGGCAATGAGACTGAGATCCAGAAAATATAATTGCTTTGTTCTCCTTCAGAATCCTCTTTGTTCAAGTTTTTGTTGCAACAGATTTGGTGTCAGAGAAAGCAATCCATGTTAATTTAATTTGGGGGGTACACCTCACTATTTTTCTGTAGGTAATAATATATCTAAAGTTAAAAGATATATTAAAGAATAGATATGGTGCCCAATATGCAAGAAACTAATATTGTTTTCCTCTTTTTTCTTTTATGTGATTTACACTGTTGGGCCAATTTCCCCGAGGTTCTTTAGGAAGAAAGGAAAGTTTTGCCTTCATAAATACTTGAAGATCTTAGGAATTTATTTCTTTTTTTGATGATCAGATATTGTTATTATCTATATAAATTGTAATTATCAAATTGTTATGTTAAATATATATAAAAAAGGAAAGGAATAGTATACTGAATCCCTGGCCTCAACAATGATCAGCTATGGCCCATTTTGTTTCGTCGTGTTCCCTCTCCCACGTGATTAGTTATACTTTTCCCCCCCACCTTTAGCTTGAAAAAACTATTGAGGTATAATTTTCAGACCATAAGGTTCATCTATTGTAAGTATACAGCTCAGTGATTTCCAGTAAATTTATCAAATTGTGCTATGACCATAATCCAGTTTTGGAACCTTTTCAGCACCTCACTAGTATGCCTCATGCCTGTTTACAGTCAATCCCCATGCCCAGCCCCAGACAACCAGTAATCTACCTCCTGTTTCTATAGATTTGCCTTTTCTGGACATTTCATAGAAATGGAATCATACAATATAGTGTCTTCTGTGTCTGGCTTTCTATACTTTGATGTTTTTGAGGTTCATCTAAGTTGTAGCATGTATCAGTATTTCATTTTTCTTCAAAGTGCTTTTCTTTTTTTTATTATTATGTTCAGTTAGCCACTGTATAGTACATCATTAGTTTTTGATGTAGTGTTCAGTGATTCATTAGCTGTGTATAACACCCAGTGCTCATCACAACACATGCAGTATTTCATTTTTTATTGTGGAATAGTGTTCCATTCTCTGGACATACCACATTTTGTCTCTCCATTCTTCAGTTTGATGGACATCTGAATTTTTTATACTTTTTGCCTGTTTAGGAATAATGCTACCATGAACACTTGCATGCAAGTCTTTGTGGGGCATATGTTTTCATTTATCTTGGCACAGGACCTAGGAGTGGAATTCCTGGGTGTATGGTAAGTTTAAGAAACTGCTGAACTGTTTTCTAAAATGTCCATACTGTTTTACCTTTCCACCAGCAATGTGCGAGGGTTACTGTTTCTTCCCATTTTTACTAATGCATACTATTTTTTTTTTTTTAAATTAGAGCTGTCCCACTGGGTGTGAAGTGGTATTTCGTTGTGGTTTTGATTTGTTTCCCTGTTGACTAATGATGTTGAGCATCTTTTCTTGTGATTATTAATGATTCCTATGTCGTCTTTGGTGAAATGTCTACTGAAATCATTTGCCCATTTTTAAATTGGGTGTTTGTCTTCTTTTTGGAGGGGTGGTATTTGTCTTTTTATTGTTGAGCTATATTCTGGAGTTCTTTGTATATTCTGGATCTACAAGGCCTTTATCAGATATGTAATTTGCAAATATTTTCTTCCCATTCTGTGACTTGTCTTTTCGTTTTCTTAATGGTGTATTTTGAAGCAAGAAAGTTTTGCATTTCGATGAAGTACAGTTTATCAATTCCTCTCTGTTTAGATGGGGCTTTTGGTGTCGTATTTAAGGAATCTTTGCCTAATCCAATGTCTTGAAGCTTTTCTATTATTTATTTCTAAAAATACTACAGTGTTAGCTCTTATATCTCTAATCCGTTTTGATTTAATTTTTGTTTCTAGTGTGAGCTAAGGGTCTAAGTTCGTTTCTTTGTATGTGGATATCCAGTTGTTTCAGCCTTACGTGTTGAAAAATACTCTCTTTTCCCTGTTGAGTTGCCATGGCACCTTTGTTGAAAATCATTTGACTGTAAATATAAGGGTTTGTTTCTGGACTCTTTATTCTGTTTGTTAATCTATATGTCCTTATGGCAGTACTACACTGAGTATTTTTTAAAGCAAAGGATCGTATGTAGTCTTGTGAAGAGGTAATCACATGACTTAGAAGACTAAATATTTGCTACAGTGGCACGTTTTAAGATAGTGTCTAGCATCTTATTTATTTGATTATGTAGCATATTCAGAAGCATCATTTTAGTTCCTTGAAGTTAGTACTTTTCTTACTTTCAGCTTTCTGACATGCTTATTCCCTGGACATACAGTAACACCTGTCCAGCTGTTTATCCCCTATCTCAGTGCCCTTTTCTTTTTTTTTTTTTTAAGATTTTATTTATTTATTCGACAGAGATAAAGACAGCCAGCGAGAGAGGGAACACAAGCAGGGGGAGTGGGAGAGGAAGAAGCAGGCTCCCAGCGGAGGAACCTGATGTGGGGCTCGATCCCATAACGCCGGGATCACGCCCTGAGCCAAAGGCAGACGCTTAACCGCTGTGCCACCCAGGCGCCCCTCAGTGCCCTTTTCTGCTCTTTACTGTAACCTGTCCTGTAGGTTCAAAATGTGATACTGATTGTTGCCCCGTAGTAGCTTTGGTGATGTCATTTTACTTCTCCAGGCCTTAATTTTCTCATCTGCGAAGTGGAAGAATTGAATTTGATCTCATTACTTTTCCAAACTCAGTCATTAATATTTTCCCTGGTGAACAATTCCAAGTTATGGTGTAAGTTCCTGTCCTTTAACTGGTGAAAAATAATTGTTGTGTTTAACAGAGAATTTAACGAGCTTGTATGTTTGGGGGGAAGTGGGGCATTATCAGGGGATTGAAGCAGCTCTTGTTGGAAAAGTACTCCTGGCAAACATTTTATCATATTTGTAGGTATATGACATATGAACCTATCACTCTGTGTAACTGGGTGATTAGGAGATAGGCATAGACTCACACATGCTTTTGTGATTAGTAAGAAAAGAAAGTACATTTCTATTACAAAGAAACAACCATTTTAATGAACTTGCCAAGAAGAAGAATGGTCCTCACTGGTGAAATCCTTGAAGCTTTGCAAATGGCTAACTCTGTACTTGATTGATACTTAAAAGTGCAGGTCCCATTGGCGGCTCCTTTCAACACTTTCCATCCTTTAAGTATTTTTTTTCCCTTTGGCATTTGAATGCTTTTATTTTCTTATAAAATATTCCTAGTTTGGGGGGATGGGATGCCTTTTCACAGCTGAAGTTATTCCAAGTTTCTCTCCCCTGAAGAATTGGATTTCTGTTCCTTGCAGCTTTCAGTTGCCACATTTGCTGCTTTATTTCCACTTAGTAATTTGGAACATGTTTTCATTAAATCATTGATTTGGGGCTTTGTAAAAGTCTTGTCTGGAAATTTCTAAGCATAATAAAAGGATAAAAAATTTTAGAGATTAAAGTTTTGGATGAAGATACCAGGAACCTGAGATTCAACAGATCAGTGCTAGAAAATGCACATCTTTCAATAAATTTAATAAACACTAGTAATTGTTACTGTGTTTTCTGGGTTTAGGATTAAATGGCAGTTTGTTTTATGAACTTTTAAATCTGTTTTTCAGGATTTGGGAATCTATTATTTTTTTCCCCGATTACACTTACAAAATTTTTTGATTTGACAAAACCTTGCTGATATCTGGTATTCCACCTTATTAACTGTGAGACTTCAGGAATAAACCTGCAATTGCTTCACACGTGTGGTAGTTTTCAATGTATGCATCAGAAGTGTTCTCCTCCCCTCTTCTTTCCTTCTCTTCCCTTCTGGGAAAGCGGTGTTACTATTAACAGGTACGTTGTCATCTTTTGCATGTGTATGCTAGGTTACTTAGCCAGTGTTTTTTCAGTCTCACTTTGCATGAAGGTATACTTTTTCTCTTTTTAATTTTTTTAATTTTTATTTTGTAAAGATTTTATTTATTTCTTTGACAGAGGGAGAGTAACTGCAAGCAGGGGGAGCAGCAGGAAGAGGGAGAGGAAGATGCAGACTCCTCACTGAGCAGGGAGCCCGATGTGGGGCTCCATTCCAGGACCCTGGGATCATGACCCAAGCTGAATGCAGACGCTTAACTGACTGAACCACCCAGGCGCCCCTTTCTCTTTTTTAAATTGATTGAAGCATGCCAGAAAAAAATATTTGAATCCAATTTAAGATCATGAATGGACTGAAACTATTATAAGAGGAGATATTTTACTAAATTCAATTCCAGTTATTCGCCCATCACGTGAATACTTAATACACACAAGGCAGTATGTTTAGGTGCTCTGGGAGATAAAAAGATGAATCAGACATAAACTTGGTAGAATGAAGCTAGATTAATATCACCTACTGTTAAAGGAAATGAACATGGAGTCATAAACACATAAAAGAGATTTTTCAGCAGGAACCAAATAAAGAAAGATGCATGAGCTAATGCTGTTTTTTTTTTTTTTTTGGAAAGTAGCAGCTAAGGGAAATCCTGAGGGTTGACTCTGCCTTCCCCCTTCTAGAAGCCGTGTGTGTGAGTAGGCAAATACTGAGATTTCTTACTGAAACTCCAAATCTGGAGTGAAGTGAAGTGAGTGGGTACGCTTAGTTTTACCTTCTCTTGACTGAGGGTCAGTGGACATGACTTCTGGAAAGAGAGGGAAAAAGCTGGAAAAGTGAATAATCACAACTGATGCCCTGATACGGTGGAGGGAAAGGCCCAGGGCTCCATGCTGAACTGAGGGAACAAACTGAAGTTTGGGAAGTACCTACAAGACCATTGACGTGCCTCAAGGCATGAGAGAACACACTCTGCTACAGAGTTGTTGATATTCTTTTGGTATTCACATTTCAAAATAACACATTTGTATATAACCTCTTGTTGACTTTCCAGTTGTAGTCATCATCTGCTGCCTTCCCCTTCTAGCACCTTTTTTCTTCTTTCACCCTCTCAGTACAGTTAGAGTAGATCAGTATTTAGTGTTCATATTATTGTAACGGCTATGTAAGCCATATAGTAAATTATTTACTTTTCTTGCGCAGATTTTTGTTGGCCTTGGAGTGCATAATCAGCTTGTTTCTTTTCAGTGTACTTGCCCCTGAAGGAACTGTAGACTCCCTCAATTTTCTAAAGTTCCTCTTATGAGATTCCGACACAGGTATTAGTTTCATCTGTTTGAAGAAATGTACAGTGATTGTCTTCTATGCCTGGTATATAGTTTTCATCATGGCATCTCCCTTCTCTGTCATCAAAGGGTTCTCTTCTTCTTTCTCCCATGTTGGAGCTCCTTTATAACTGTGCCTTGCTCTTTCTTGGTTTACTCTCTTGCTTTGGTAGAACACATCCTTGAGTAGCTTTTTTGGAAAGGGTGCATAGAGCTCAATACGAGCCCCTGAATGTCTCAGAATTCCTTCAATTGAACTGTCATGCAGGCTGCTCGTTTGAGTATTAAATCATCGGTTGGAAATCAGTTTTCTTCAGAATTTTTATGGCATTGCTTCAATGAATTCTTGCTTTCAGTGGTATATTAAAAGTCTAAAACTGTTTAGACTCTTGATCCCTTTGGATGTGGCCTGCCTTCCTCTTCCATCCCCTGCTGGAAAGTTGTAGAATCTTCTAACTCCAATATTTTGAAACTTCATATTTTTTAAAAAGATTTTATTTATTTATTTGAGAGAGAGAGAGAGACAGCACAAGCAGAGGGAGCTGCAGGCAGAGGGAGAAGCAGGCTCCCCACCAAGAAAGGAGCCCGATGTGGGACTCGATCCCAGGGCTCTGCAATCATGACCTGAGCTCCACTTAACCAGCTGAGCCACCCAAGTGTCCCTGAAACTTTGTATTGATGTGCCTTGCCATGGGTCTGTTTTCTTCAATTGTCCTGGGTACTCAGTGGACTCTTTTAATTTAGAAAGTCCTATTCTTCATTTCTGGGTAGTTTTCTTGGACCATGTGATTTTTTTTTCCTGCTATTTTCTCTCTTTTTGTGGAACTTTTATTTAGATATTATCCTACTTTTTAAAAGGTCTCCTTAGATTGGGGTGCCTGGGTGGCACGGTCAGTTAAGTGTCCCACTCTGGTTTTGGCTCAGGTCGTGATTTCAGCGTTGTGGGATCGAGCCCCACATTGGGCTCTGTGCTAAGCGTGGCGTCTGCTTGGAACTCTCTCTCCTCCCTCTGCCCCTTCCCTCTGCGCTCGTGTGTGCGTGCCCCCCACCCCGCTCTCTCTCAGATAAATAAATAAATCCTTTAAAAAAGATCTCCTTAGATTATCTTTGACTCTTTCTATTAAGCTTTCCCTTTCTGCTATCATGTTTTTAATTTCCAGGTGCTCTTTTTAATTATTTGACTGTTCTTTTTTTCAGTAGCGTCTGAGTACTTCGTCTTTGCAAATAACATCTCTTGTCTCTTACAGAGGATTTCCCTGATAACTTTGAGAAATTTCACTCCTTACTCCCACCCCGTTAGTTGTCTTCTCAGTAAAATAAAGCTTCAGGAAGGTAGAGCTTTTTTTTCCTGTTTTTTTTCCTGGTATTTTCACAGTACCTCAAACAATGCCTGATACACAGTGAATGCCTAAGTAATTCTGGAATAAACTGAATGATCATTATGATGATACTAATATACATTAAATTTTTTTCTCCTACTATAGATCTAATGTGTATCTTTGAAATTAACCCTTTTTCTATTTCTATTATTTCTATTACTCTATCTTAGAAATTTTTCTGCAGATATCTGATAATACTTCATTATCTGTTTCTATTTAAGAAAGGGGGTAAAAAGCTGATTAGAATATGTGGATAAATGGATAAGACTCGCCATCTGTGGGTTTCATGGTGGAGTGATCTGATTTGGTCATCTTGTTAGAGATCTCTTGATGTCTAAATCTTCCTTCTTGGCTGGTCCAGTTCCCTGGAGCACTTCTTTGAATCTCTGGATACAAAAGTCTGAGAGCAGAGAGGAAAAGGGTTGACAGTTTCAGAATGTATACATTTACTAGATCCCCCTGTTTTCAATATCCCCCGATGCCTTCGTCTGGGCCTGGTGTCCTCCCTGGAGAAGAAGGATACTTCTAGCCTTTTGCTGGAGTGGGAAACATGATAAAAATATGCAGAATGTGGGAGAAAAATCTCAGGATCTAACTACTCCTATAAATGATTTCAGTTAGTCTTTTTTTTTTAATATGGGGATGGATCATGGTCCTATAGTTCTTTCTTATGTTAGTTTAAACAGATATTTGTTGGACACTTACTATATTCTGAGTTACCCAGGTGGAGTAGGGGTAGGGCATGGACACTACAAGCGGAGGGGACCATAGGAACAGGGATCCTGAAGCCAAAACCTGCATGAGGTGTAGTTGGAACCTGATCTTCAAGGGTATTGTCGAGGTATGCCCTTCTAAAGGGTAGGAAATAGGATTCACTATTAGTTAATTTTCTTTACTTTTTATTGCTTTCTTCATTTTACCTCTACTTCCAGAGAAGTTTGATGTCATCAGTTCTTGAGAACTGGGGGGCTTCTGTGGTACACCTTGGTTACTGTCTGCTTTCTCTACTGCTCATTTAGCTATCAGCCACTCATCCATTTTCCCAGTTCCAAATTTAAACAAGAAAATTTAAACAGTTCTTTTCACTATTGTGTTAACGAGGTGAGAGTGAGATAGTTGAAAATATTCAAGCTATCATCTAGACTCAAAAGTCTTACTATAGGACACTTAATAAAATTCAGGACAGCAAAAACTGGGAACCCTATATAGTATCAAGCCAAGCTTTTAGTTTCAAGTGATCCCAGGTTGATAAGCACCTTCGGGTTTCTGGCAGACATAATAGAGAAGGAACCCAGTTTCCACACAAGGCCCAATTCCTACAGGTAAAGTTCCAAGGGGTGTGCATTCAGAGTCGAAGGTTGCCAAGCACTGAAGGAAATGGAACACAGTGAGAGAGAGCTAGCAGGAGCAGCAAAAGAGTAGTAAATACAAAGCCCTCAGATTGGGATTATCAGACACAGACTGTTACATAAATATGTTTAATAAATTGAAAGAAAAGGAGATGGAGAAAATGAGTACATAGCCAAGATATTATAAAAATGAAAAAAAATTGAAAACAGATCAGATAGAACTAGAAATGAAACAGTCATTTAAGTAAACTTAAAGACTGGATTAACAGGACATTAAGCACAGTTGAAGAGGGAATTGGTTAATGGAACAGTGGATCTTAGAAAATTATCCAGAACACAGCACAGTTGAGACAAAGAACTCCAGAAGGAAAGTTAAGAGAAAATGGCAGTAAGACAGTATTTGGAGAATCACTCAGAATTTCCCAGAGTGAACAGGATGCCACATGGTTCAGAAATTCTAGTGAAGCTCAGTAGGTTATGAAAGAAAAAGAGAATAGGGGTGCCTAGGTGGCTCAGTCATTAAGCATCTGCCTTCGGCTCAGGGCGTGATCCCAGGGTCCTGGGATCGAGCCCCGCATCGGGTTCCCTGCTGGGAACCTGCTTCTTCCTCTCCCACTCCCCCTGCTTATGTTCCCCCTCTCGCTGGCTGTCTCTCTCTGTCAAATAAATAAATAAAATCTTTAAAAAAATAGAAAAAGAGGATGAAGAAATAAACAGGCAGACTCAGTGTCAAGTTCGGTACTGCAGAGCACCACAAAGAGATTTAAAAAGCAACCAGAGAGAAGACAGACTACTTACCAAAAAACAATGATTCTGTAGACACCTGACTTCTCCACAGCAATAATGGAAGCCAGAAGATAGTGAAATGTTATTTTTAATGTGCTGTGAGAAAATAGCTGTCCATCTAGAATCTATGCCCAGTGAAATAATCTTTGAAGAATGAGGGTAAAAATAAAGACTTTTCAGTCACACAAACTGGTTAAGCTTGCTACTAACAGACTATCCATGAAGGAAATTTTAAAGGATGAACTTCAGACAGAAGGTAGTATCATAAAAGAGGCTGTAAGGGAAACTAGGAAAACTTTACAACTGAATGAGAACAGATCAAAACCTGTGACACTTGGAAGAACATTTGTAACACTAAACACGTTAAAAAGAAGAAACGCTGGAAATTAATCAGTTAAACAAGTAATTTAAGCTAGAAAAAGAACAATAGGATAAGCCCAAAGAAAGAAAATGCAAGGAGATGAGCAGACATTAATGACACAGAAAGCAAGCAGACACTACAGAGGCTCAGGGAAGTTGGTTTTTTGAAAAAAGTAATTAAATGGACAAATGCCAGGTGAGCTAAATGGAGGGAAGCTAGAGCGATGATACAAACAGTATTAGGAGTAGAAAAGAAAAGTTATATGCACGGGAGATTAAGAGGGGTAGAGGAGGGCATGGGAAGCGTCTTTATGGCAATAAATATGAACATTTAGACAATGTCTAGAAAAATATCATTTATCAAAACTGACTTAAAAATTAGAAAGTCTAAATAATCCTGTAACAGTTAAAGAAGTGAAGTCATTAAAAATCTTGTTCCAAACAAAACTCCAGGTCCAGATGCTTCTGCCGTCAAGTTTTACCTGACGTTCAACAACAGCAGCAGCCTATTGCAGAGTATAGATGGGTAACTCTCCAGCAGAATCAAGCCTAACAGATTACCATATGGGAAAGGAAACTCACTTACGAGTCTCACTTATGAATATACTTGGCAAAAATCCTAAATACGATATTAGCCAACTAAATCTAAGCAGATATAAAAACCTGACAAAGTTGGGATTATCCTAGGTTGGCAAGGGTGTTTTAATATTTAAAAATTTATAATGTAACTTGTTGTATTAACTAATTATAAGGGGAGAAGTCATACTATCATCTCATTGGGTGGACATGCAGTTTTGGTTAAAATGTATCAACAAATTATCAAAAAATTTCAAAATAATAGTAGGTGGGAATTTTCATAATCTGTTAAAGGGTTTCTACACATACCTATAGCAAATACCATACTTAATTTGAAATAGTGAAAGCCTTCCCTTTGAGATCAAGAGAAGATAAGAATACCCCTATGATCATTATAAGTCAACTTTACAGTAGATGTTCTAACCCGGTAAGTAAGATAGGAACAACAACAAAAAAAATGTGGGGCGCCTGGGTGGCTCAGTCATTAAGCGTCTGCCTTCAGCTCAGGGCGTGATCCCGGAGTCCTGGGATCGAGTCCCACATCAGGCTCCCCTGCTGGGAGCCTGCTTCTTCCTCTCCCACTCCCCCTGCTTGTGTTCCCTCTCTCGCTGGCTGTCTCTCTCTGTCAAATAAATAAATAAAATCTTAAAAAAAATAGATAAATGTACTGAAAAGAGGAAACCAAATTGCTGTGAATATTCATAGGTGATAGGGTTTTATCCAAAAGTATATTCAGAAACACCCTCATATCATCTTTTACAAAAATAAGGCATTTGTTTTTTATTTTTTATTTTTTATTATTTTTTAAGGATTTTATCTATTTGACAGAGACAGAGAGAGAGGGAGCAAGAGAGCACAAGCAGTGGGAGCGACAGAGGGAGAGGGAGAAGCAGGCCCCCAGCTGAGCAGGGAGCCCGATGCAGGGCTCCATTCCAGGACCCTGGAATCTTGACCTATGCCGAAGGCTGACACTTAGCCAACTGAGTCACCGAGGCACCCCGGCATTTTTTTTTTAATTAAAAAATAGTAAAAATGAAATGAATCGGAAATGCATCTGGGTGTATGTCCTATATCTGAGTACACTAAGCAGGGACAGTGAGACATTGGACTCACTGGTTGGTTTCCTGTCTCTCAGGGATCACTATTTTGTTGCAGAATTTTCTAGTGTCTTAAAAACTGTTGTTTTATACATTTTGCTCTCATGTCTTAAAACTGTTGTTTCATATTAAAAAACGTGTTTGTTTTTGGCTGTTTCAAATGGGAGGGTAAATCTGGTCTTTGTTATTCCCTCTTGCTGGAAGCAGAAATTTGTTTATTTAATTGGCTTATCAATTCTTAGTCCTCTTGTTAATAAAGGGTTATTTTAACACACACTTTGTTCCGGTGAAAGGCCTTTCCTTTAAAAACGTGTAGATTTTAAAAATTTTGTTTTTAGGGAAACTGGTAATTTAAAGGCCCAATCCTGAGGACATTTAGAGTTGGAAGGGGCCCTGAGATAGATAATCCCTGAGGCTTTAGTTTTTCTGCTGCTACATGCTTTGTCATCGAAGGCTGTTCAAGGTCTCACCACCTCTGGAATTTTGACCCACTGATGTGTTTCATAAATTTTAATGAAAGACAGATTGAGGGAAATCATTGATGGGCCCACATGGTTGTACCAGATCTGTGCACTGGCTCAGAATGCAAATCCCTATGAAATTACTCTTAAGTTATCTTTATGGAAAGCCCCAGACTCTATCTTCTGGCTCGTCTGATCTAGCTCGGTCAGATCAAAAGTGATTTGCAAAAACTTTCATGTTCTTGGCACATTGCTATGATTTATTTTTAAGTCACAGAAAATTGTCCAAATATTAGCACACATATTATAGAATTGCCAATAAACTAGGTATGGTTATTATATAGCACAGTGTACTTTTTAAAGGAGTTTGTAAAGAATATGGTTTAACTTGCCAGTGTGTGATAATAAACATTTCTTGTGCATGATTATGAGCTTTATTTATAATTCACTTGCAGATGTTTATTTTCATTTAGTTACAACTCGGACATTCTTGGCTTAACTCAAATTTTCTCTATATCTCACAAAATTTAAAAAAATTAGACTGAAACTTTTGTTTAAAACATCCTTTGAATGGGGCCAGATTATTATAGAAACAGATTTTATTATTTCTGCTAATAAGGATCAGGGAGAGAAAAGGAAATCGAGATCTTTGAAGGGTCCCTCAACATCATTTAGTCCCAGCTCTTTCAGCCTCCCTGCTGCTGTCAGACGCACTAGCTTACAGGGTAGCAGAGCTGCCCGTGGGGACTCTGGCTTCCTTCATTTCTGTAGCCCACTTGCTGAGCTAATGAGTAGTGTAATGGCCAAGAGATAGGGAGAAATATTAGAGAAACCGAAGGGCCTAGATTATTTGAAACTAAATAATTAACATCAGAATAATGAGGGATTGACTGCCTTTCCCATGCTGGGTTCCAGTCCTTTGATCAAAGGGTATCTTTTCCTTACTGTTCTATACTGTCTTAATCAAAACAGCCTATATAAATAATTGGATTTGGGGTAGGTAGGATGAAAATGAAAAAGGGATTAGAAATAATATGTACTGTTTTTTTAAAAAATTAAGCCTTCAGGTGGATGTTAATAACTTAAACATGTTAACTGCAATTGGTATTCCTAGTTAAAAAGTGGAAGGATATTTTGTTTTGTTCTGGTAATTCTTTTTTTAAAATATGTATTTATTCATTTTAGAGAGAAGGGGGAGGGGCAGAGGGAGAAGGGGAGAGACCATCTCAAGCAGACTCTACCCTGAGTGCAGCACCTGATGTGTTTTTGGTAATTCTTAACAGTATGTGTTTTTCTTTTCAGCTACTAAGTCAGGATTGTTACCTCCACCACCTGCGCTCCCTCCAAGACCTTGTCCATCCCAGGTAGGAAACAGAAGTTGATTTCTGTGAACTATTGGTTATAGGGAAGTTTTCCTACCACTGTGCTTCCTTTGCAAGGGTCGATAGCCACAGAATTGGCCGGTCACATTCCCAAGATGACATCTGGACAAAGAGAGCAGAGAGTGGTTGCATTTCTTCTTATCCAGCCAGTCCCCCAACCTCATGTGGAAAAGGGAAAGTTTCCTCAATAAGCAACCAAACAAATGCATACTGGTTCACCTTTGGCCATACAGGGTTGCATGTCATTTTCAGAGAGAGAAAGATGTAGAAGAATGGGCCTCTCCAGTTGGGCGGTGGGGGGACATGGTTTTTCTGTACAATATGTGCATTTGGGGTGTGTATATTTTCATCAGTATTTTAGGAACTGTGTTAATTCTCCATAATTAATGGTCATCACCATGGTTTTAGCGCTGTGGTTTGGGCCTACAGTGCTTTCTTTTTCTTTAGGATGGTATTTTCCTTTGGAACAATAAACTGAAACAGCAGGAGTTGGGAGAGTGTGTCAACCAAAATCTGTTTCACTTGTGAATTAATTCTGCCTTATTTATATGTGCTACTATGACCTTATTCATCAACACTCCTTGTAGAGTTGGAAATGAGAAGCAAGCAGCAAATCTGCTGAGTATGGTAAAGGGCACTACAGATCTTTCCTTTCATTAATTGCTGCTGAAGAGACTTTCTGTCTTTAAAGGCCCTCTAACTTTCAGCAGAAAACGTTGGGAACTTTCTCTATAAACAGTCCCAGTTTCTACCTTATTGCTCTAGGTGCTTCAGAACATACCTTTCCATATGGCACATCTTAGGACTTGCTGAGTCACCGAAACCACTTTGAACATTTGCTTGTCCTTTTTTTAGAGAATTAGATCATCTTTAGCATCCACTCAGACTGAGGTGCAAATACAATGAGTACTGTTTTCCTTCCTCGGCTTGAAGGGTAATAAAAAGCCCTGTTCTTCCTGACTCACATATAAACGAGTGAGAACCCCCTTTCTAATACTCCAGGATTGGCTTTAAAAGTTGTTGATTAATCAGTCAACAAGTATTTATTGAGTCCCTGCTGTATATCTAATGGCAAACTTTAGTTCTGTCCTTAGCTTTTCCCTGGTTATAATATCTGCTCATTTAAATTGTTTGCTCTGTTTCTTGAGCATCTGCAGTAGACCAGGTATTGTGCTAAGTGCTTTCAATGCATTATTTAATCTCCACAAAAATCCTATGAAGTAGGTGTTAATATCCTTTATTTTTTTACAGAGGAGCCAAAACAGGAGTTAAGCAAGTCAGCCAAGGTGACATAGCTAGTAAATAGGTAGAGCCAGTTCCCAAACTGAGGTCCATCTCCTAAAAGTCCCTGTACTCCCCATCATTGGAGCTGAAGTATCTACGTATACAGTAAGACAGTGATCTGTTGCTCTGGCCGGTGAGGCTTTCACCACATCCCCCCTCTGGAGGACCTAGATGGGACCAAACTCCTGACTGGCACCAACAGCAAACCTGGGCTTTGTCACAGCAAAATAGTGGGCATTCTGGAGGTAGTTATCTACCAGCTGCTGGTCTCATACTGGGGCTTGGGTACCACCTGGATGAATGCATGGCAGACGTGCCTGAAAGGGCTTTTGTGATCAACCTCCTTATCTTCTACTGTACAAGTAACAGGAGTGACTTCCTGGTTGTGAAATTTGTTGCTGCTATCAGCAGTCCTCATCTGACCTGCTTGAGGTGGGCTTCCTGCCTACTTGGGGTCTTAGTGACCAAGGATCTGATGGGGGGCTGGGAATTCTCAAGTCACTGTTAATGAATGAGACTGCTTCTTTGTCTACCAGATTTCCCATCACAATGTAAACAGTGAGCGCAGTGCTCAGCCCAAGCCTCCAATTCAGCTGCCTAACTATGGAGATTTCAGACTACAGAAACAGGTGTGTAAGAAATGCAGGCAGAAAATCCCTTCGCCACTTCCCTCCCCCTACTCTCCCCTTTTCCTCCACTGTGAGTGGGACACACACATTCACCAGAGGAAATCCTGGGTACTGAACATGTGACTGTATTTAGTCTTTGTGCAGTGTCAAATTGCTAATGGCCCTGGGAAAGGCTCACCTAACTGCGTGGTTGGGGCACCTGTGTATTCTAGTCTTTCCCAAACCACTTGTGATAAAGCGGTCTTCTGGGAGATATTAACAGGGCTCTGTGGTAAGACAAATTTGCAGGCTGCTGCCTCAGTACCCACTTGTGGCGATTCACAGTGCGTATGGGCTTATTAAAGGGTTTGAAGTCCTACAGTAAGGAAACCTGGTCAATTTTGGTAAAGCGTGCAATTTCGTAGTGTGTGTGACCATTCACCTCTTTCTTTATACAAGACTTAACAATCCCCTGAGGGCTTTGTTAGGGAACATTATTCTCCACCAGCTTTAAGATATTCGTAAGAACATTTCCAAACTGCTTTCATTTGTCACCTCCTCTCTATATTATGTGATTAAAGTTAAATTTTTATATCTTAGGCTAGTAGTTTTCCCTAGAAGAGTTGAAACTGAAAAAGAAAGTTTACCACACGTTAACTTCGGATTTTTAGTTGTCATGTTTTCAATTTGTTGTGTTTTCTTATTTGCTTTGCTTTTCCGTCTGGCTTACTCTCTCATGAGGTCATTTTTACCACTTCACAACAAGCTTTATTACAGCAAACTTAAGCATTTTGAGTTCTTCTTTTGCTCTGTTAAACATTGTTTTGAGTGTTCCTTGTTATATGTGGACAGTCAACCTGACTTTGGAAAAAAATATATATACCTAACCTCAGAGACTCCTTTACAAGGCTTAAACTTAGTGCCTGGGGAGAAACAAGGAAGCTTGGTATAATTTAAATCTTAAATTTATCAGTAGCTCTGAGAAGAGATTAAGATAAAAAGGTTTTGGATTTAAAATTTTCTTTTTTTTTTAGATTTTATTTATTAGAAAGAGAGAGTGAGAGTGAGAGCACACAAGCAAGGAGAGGGGCAGAGGGAGAGGGAGAAGCAGACTCCCTGCCAAACAGGGAGCCCGATGTGGGGCTTGATCCCAGGACCCTGGGATCATGACCTGAGCTGAAGGCAGGTGCTTAACCAACTGAGCCACCCAGGTGGCCCTGGATTTAAAATTTTCATATTATTTAACTTGATAAATGGTTAAGACTAGATTGTAATAAACAAGAAAACATTCTGTTCCCTAAAAAGGAACAACTATTTAAAAAACTATGTGGCCAGTCAGTGATGTCCTTTGAGGTTTTAAGTATGTAAGAGAAAAGCATTTGTGCATTTGCAGATGTGTCCACAAAGGTATATAGAGATCATTTCTATATACGCTAGAAATATATCTCTACTTTTATCAAGTGAGAGAGATGAGGTATAGATTTTCAGCATAAAATGCAGTTTAGCTGGCTCTTACTTATACTAAGAACCAGTATGATATGGACATCTGGAGTAAATTATACAAATGGGGCCATGGAGTTAGGAAAAGTAATAAATTCAAAGAAACAGATCTTTTTATTTTTCATGCTATAGGTAAGATCAAGAGGGACCAAGTGAATATATAAAGAATCAAATGGTTTGTGTTCCATGTTTTCTTGAGGACAGGCTAGAGACCAGGTCATGGTATTTTGGCTCAGCTCAGAAGAGGTGACACATTTATTTACTAATTTTTTAAAAAAGATTGATTCATAACGTAAATGACTAAAAAGCAGTTAGAATTAACTGTTTCATATGGAGCAGTGTTAACATGAGAGTTAAACTTAGTAGCTCACTGTTTGTATGCATATAAACTGAGTAAAATTCCATCCACAGAGTTGGTGCTTGTCCCATAGGTCAGTTCTCTCCTAAGGGCCTATTTGATACTCTAATAATTAAATCTCTTTAATAGTATTGATCTCATGCCACATTTCTTATGGCAATAATCTTTATTTAAAAAAGAGGTTTTTTTGTATAAAGGATAATCTTTTCAGTTTTATATTAGCACTACATTTGATGACTTGGGGCTCCCTGTAGACTAATGTGCTCAGAATTTTCCTATTTATACCACTAATTTCTTACAACAGCAAGCACTTCTCACTTGCAATGCAATGAGTACTAAAATAGCACTGTAGGGTGAAAGTACTGTGCAGGAAGCATTAGATCAATACTTTTAAGCTTAGACCAAGACGGCTTCACGGAAGGGCTAAGGTGACCAGTGAAATGAGTTTTAAACAAGAGAACTTTTCTCTTCAGGTGGCTGAGGGGTTCAGAGCATTGCTATAGAGAAAAAGCAAATGCAAGGAGGCAGGCATGCAAGAGATCCCCATGTGTTCAAGGAACTGTCTGAAATTTAGAAAGCTAGATTTTAGGGGAGAGAGATTTAGTGTTTGGACATGGCAGCGAAGAGCCAGTGGCCTGCCCACTTGAAGCCAGTGGTGCCAAAGCTTTGGGAAAGGAGGACCCCCTGACAAGAGTTCTGTTGGGGGAGCAGCCCCTGACGGGAGAGCACAGGGTGTAAGTTAGCCCAGTGGTACTCACGTTGTACACACAGGAATCATCTGGGGGAGAGCTTTAAACCTACTGAGGTTTGGGTCCCACGCCCAGAGATTTTGGTGTGGTGGGAGGCCCAGGCATTGGGAGTTTTAAGAAGCTCCCCACATGATTCTGAAGTGTAGCTGGGATTGAGAAACACTGAATTAGGGCAAGAGGAGGAATGTTCAGAGATGAAGTTGAGAATCTACAGGATTTGTTAGTGGTATGCCCTAAGTTCTTTTTTTTTTCTTTAAAGATTTTATTTATTTATTTGAGAGAGAGAGAGAGCACAAGCAGGGTGAGGGACAGAGAGAGAGGGGAAAGGGAGACTCCCCACTGAGCAGAGAGCCTGATGCGGGGCTTGATCCCAGAACCCTGTGATCATGACCTGAGCCAAAGGCAGGCACTTAATGACTGAGCCACCCAGGCGCCCCATGCCCTGAGTTCTTACAGTGCACAGTGGAAGTCTTTCTTGAGTTGGGGAGGGTGGGAGGCATGAAGTCAGGTTAGGGGATGTACCCATACCCTGTGGGGACAAGAACCCAGATCCTGATGGATGGCCTTGGGAGTCTCAGTTCTTGGGATGGCTGACTCCAGCAGGGTTAGAGGGATTGATGGGATGGTTTTGCTGGAGGGACTAGCCACTGTGCACCTCAGGTCCTGTGTGTACTATTGTGAAGGACTAGCCATGAACCCAGGTGGCCTTGAGGAAACCATAGTCCATGCAGCAAATCTTTCATCTAACTATGTCATCTGGCTAGAATGAGGTCCCTAAGGCACTACTGAACCCAGTAGGAATATGCTGAGCTTGCTGTTCCATTTCAAAGCCAAATTTCTTAGACACAACTTTTTAAATAAGATCCTACCGTCTTTTCATTTGGAAGGAAAGACGAGCTCACTTAAACTCAAATGGCAGTTTCTAGGCCCTGAACTATTTCTGAAATACTTGACACTATGTTATTCTAGAAAATGTCCTTATAATATAATATCCTGTTATTTCAGGTATTCTTATTGTAAGTTAATGTATTAATTGGTGATACAAAATAGTAAATTCCCCTGGAAGAAATTAAGAGTTTTAGAGCTCACACACACTTACTCTTTTTCTCTTGGTCTTTTGGGGGGGCATTACTGGTGATTATGTAAGTTTCTCACAGGATTATTTAATAGATTTTTAAAATGCAAATTTGATTAAAGTTTAACATGCATACTCAATCCATTTTAAACACATACTAAATCATTTTTAATAGAGTAAAATGAAGTACTATCTCATTGGCAACTTTAAATATCTGTAAGAAAACATTCTTTAAGTATAAACAGTATGGAAATGTCATCACTTCTAGCATTTCACGGCTTTTCTCTTGATCAAATTAAAACTCAGTGGGCATACATCAAATCTCATGTAATGTACATTACTCATCAAATCACCTTAATATATTGGCTATGTAGATAAAGCATATTTGTGAGCTTTCAAAGATATATACAACATCCTAATTTTCACTCATCAGTATGTAAGTTTAGTATATGTCAAGAGGTATTTTTCTATGTATTCATGTATTAGAAACTTCATAATTATTCTGAAGAGAATTTACAAACCTATCACCTAGGATGCCACTTTCACTTTCTTCCAGAGTGTTACCCTGGTCTGTCTTACAGTGCACGCTATAGATTAGCTAAAAATCACAGTATGTTAATGAGTATTTCTGTAATTAAGGAAAGAAGGTCTAGGCCCAGGATCTACCTTCATTTGTGATGATGAAAGAACATACTGAAAGCTGTAGAGCACGATATGAATGTGTCTGTGCTCTGGTTCTTAGCTTCACTACTCTGTAAGCTTTGTGGGAAGTAAGCAGATTAGTCTCACAGACCTACTGCCTCTTCTATAAAATGTGGAGCTTAGAGTAGATAGATCCTTATAGGGCTTAAGATTTCTGATTCTGTGTTGTATTCCTCTATTCAAGAAAAAATTTGTTGCAAATATCGTTGAAACATCATAAAACACAATTGAGGACAAGATGATTTAAACTAATTTCTCCTTGCTTCCCTCTACTGCTAAGTACAACTAAAAGCCCTGGACATAATAAACAGAAAGAGGACTTTGAAAGATGTAAACAGGAAAGTGGACTGGCTAGGGCCTTAGGACTTGAGTAATGGCATGGCAGTGAGTTCCTTGAGTTGTAAAAAAAAAAAAAAACTCCCATATATCCTGGACTGAGTACTGGAGAAGCCTGCAAACTGGAACTGCCAACAAATGTAGACCAAAAAAAAAAAAAAAGCCCTTGAGAAAAGTCTACTGTCTAGCCAAAGGTAGATAAGCTAGATAGAAACCTTTTTGACAACACCTGCTCTACCCCATTCAAACGCCGTGGATGTCCCTCCCTCTCGTGTCATCAGAGACCAGTCTGGAAATTGGTCTCTTGTCCCTCACCTGGTGGCAGCAGACAACCTGGGGTGGTACTTTCCTAGCTGGAAAACATGATTTTAGCAGAGACCAAAGGGGTCTCCTAACCCTAATCTGATGGCAACAGGTGGCCTGGGGAGGCACTTCATACCCCGACAGACAGTGTCACTGGAGACAGACATTCCCCAATAAGCAAACACTCAAGGAGTTTGTCACTAGCAGACCTGCCCCATAACAAGTGCTAAAGGGAGTTCTCCAGACCGAAATGAAGGGACACTTTACAGTAGCTCGAAGCCACAAAAAGAAATGAAGAATGGTGAATCTCAAAGCCAGTAGTGTTGATTTGTAATTCTTCTGTTTTCTATACAGTTTAAAAGAAAAATACTTAAAACAATAATTGCAAATCTCTTAATGAGCACACATGTATAAGGATATAATTTGTGACAATAATAATCTAAGGGGCAACAGGGCTATAAAGGAGTAGAGTTTTTGTATATTCTTGACACTAAGTTGGTATTAATTCAAATTTGATTGTTATAAAGTTCAAATGTTAACCAATCCTTAGGGTAACTACTAAGGAAAAAAACTAAAAAATATAAAAGAAAATGAGAAGGTAACAAAAATGGTATACTAGAAAAAAATCAGTTAATCATAAAAAAAGAAATGATGGAAGGACTGAGGAACCAAACGGGTATAAGACATAGAAAACAGACAACAAATGGCAGAAGTAAATCTTTCCTTATATGGAATTACTTTAAATGGATAAACACCTCCAATTAATTGGCAGAAACAGATGGATTTAAAAAATAATCCAACTATATGCTGACTGTAAGAGATTCACTTTTGATCCAGTGTTAAAAATAGGTTGAAAATGAAAGAATGGAAAAAGATATTTCATGCAAATAGTGACCAAAAGAGAGCCTGGTTGGCTTTAGTCACATCAGACTAAATAGACTTAAAGACAAAAATTTTTACAAGACATAGAAGGACATCATATATCGATTAAAGGGTCACTCCATTAAGATGGTAAAAAATTTATTAAAAAATACACACCTAACAACAGAGCCCCAAAATGTATGAAGCAAAACCCAGTAGAATTGAAGGGAGTAGTAGACAGTTATACAAAATCCCACTTTTAGTAATGGATAGAACAACCGGACAGAAGACCAGTAAGGAAATAGAGGACATGAACAGCACTCTGAATCCCCTAGACCTGAGCGACATCTATAGAACACTGTACCCAACAACAGCACAAGGCACTTCTTCTCTTGTGCACATGGAACATTCCCCAGGATAGACCAGATGTTAGGCCACAAAACAAGTCTCAATAAATTTAAAAAGATTGAAATCATACAAAGTGACCACAGTGGAATGAAACTAGAAATCATTAATGGATATAACACAGGAAGATTCACTAACATGTGGAAATTAGACAACATACTGTTAAAAAACTAGTAGGTCAAAGAAGAAATTACAAGTGCAATTAGAAAATACCTTGAGATGGAAAATTACATTCCTGGTTCTGTATGAGGAGAAGGGTGTATAAAGCGACAAAAAACATTATCCCTCATTTTGTTATAAATTACATACTAATGTTAATTGTTCTCAGAACTGGATTTTCTTCCTCAAAATTTAAAGTTTTTTTTCTTTTGGATTTAATGAAGTATTGCTAGTTGAAGCCAGTTTGACATGGTGAGAGAGATGTCAGACTGATGAAAGGTGTGCAGCCTGATTTAAAACCAAACCCTGAACCCTTTTAAAGAACAATAAAACTTATTTTACATGAAAAAAAAAAGAAAAGAAAATACCTTGAGATGAATGAAAGGGAAAACATACCAAAACCTATGAGATGCAGGAATAACAGTACTAACAGTACCCTGGGGAAATTTATACCTATAAGCACTTATATTAAAAAAAAAGGGGGATCCAAAACCAATAAGCTAACTTTACACCATAAGAAATTAGAAAAATAAGAGCAAGCTAAACCCAGAGGTAGCAGAAGGAAGGAAATGATGTAGGGTTGAGATAAATGATATAGAGAGTAGGAAAACAATAGCAAAATCATTGAAACTAAAAATTGGTTTTTGTGTCCTCTGGTTAAATATAAAAGGCTTTGTTTTATTTCATTTTTAAAGATTTTATTTATTTGACAGAGAGCAGGAAAGCACAAGCAGGGGGAGCGGCAGAGGGAGAGGGAGAAGTAGGTCCCCTGCTGAGCAGGGAGCCCGATGTGGGGCTCCATCCCAGGACCCTGGGATCTTGACCTGAGCCGAAGGGAGACACTTAACCATCTGAGCCCCCCAGGTGCCCCAAAAAGGCTTTATTTTAAATTAAAATCAGATTCTGATAAATTTATCTCTCGCTGTAGATAATGTTGTTTTGAATTTATCAAGGTCGAATATTCCAGTAAAATGTTTCTGTTTTGTGTAAGGTTGTTTTTTTTCCCCCCTGTATTAACTTTGGCAGTGCATTTTACTGTATGTTCCCTAGTTGTAGGATTGGTTCGTGGACGACTCAAATTGCTCTTCAGAGCCCCAGGTTGGTGTGACATGAAGACAATTGTGGTTTAGACCAGCCTCTGTTGATTGAATCTTGAGAGTTCTACAAGTCCTCTCATAAGGATTTATTAAAGGAATTTGAAAGCTGTTCTCAGACAGTTGGCATTGAATGAGAAATTAAAAAGGCGGAGGAGGGGCGCCTGGGTGGCACAGCGGTTAGGCGTCTGCCTTCGGCTCAGGGCGTGATCCTGGCGTTATGGGGTCGAGCCCACGTCAGGCTCCTCTGCTGGGAGCCTGCTTCTTCCTCTCCCACTCCCCCTGCTTGTGTTCCCTCTCTCGCTGGCTGTCTCTGTTGAATAAATAAATAAAATCTTAAAAAAAAAAAAAGGCGGAGGAAACTGCCGTAGTGATAAGTCCAGGGAGAAGACAGAGATATAGTGAGGGAATACTGGCATTGTAATAGTGGAGGGAAGATTAAAGATAAATCCCGCTGTTTGAAACAGCATGCATAGTTTTGCCTGCTATCAACAAATGCTATTAGAATGTATCCCAAGAACTGTTGAAAAGAAAGGAAAAGTTTTATGGTTGCATTTAGTTTAGTATTACTAATAAAAATAAAAAACAATACAGACAGATGTCCAAGAAGATGCCTCTGGTCAAGGGTATTGTCTATCTGCCTAATAGGGTATTAGACATCTATTAAAATGATTATATGGAAAATAGTGGAAAAGAGGGATAACAGCTGAATACAGAAAAGTTTTGTGATTTTACCACATAAAAGTATTTAGTTGACTTTTGAAGTAAGGTGTTCTGCCTTCTCAGGGTGATCTGGAAAGTCCGTGGAACACAGTGATTGGCCCTTCTGCCGTGGTCGGATTTTGAATTCCTTTCTCAGTGTTACTGGACAGTGTTCCCTTCCCAGTGGGCTTTTGAGGTTTTTAACTTCTCAGTGAATTTCCACTAACTCTTTTTAGGGGCCTAAAGGGGTTACTTAGATCATTCATCTATAACTTACCTATTTCATCTTATAACTTGTTTATTATAAATACATTCTCTATTTTGGGGAGACTACATGAGTGGTATGTATGTGAATTGGGGTGTCCATAAAGGTCTCCAGGTATTTCAGTCCAAAATGTCAAGTGTCTGCTGTCAAGCATTTGGAGGTAAACTGCTAAGTAATTAGTAGTAGTTTAGATAGCTCTTTTTGGTGGGAAAATAATGTAGTTTTTCTTTTAAAGAGTTCCTCTTTCAATTAACATTTAGGAAAAAGGGAAAAAAATGTTCTCTGATAGAACAATTAGAATTTTAAGAAGTCACTCAAAGCTTCGTCAGAATAAACTGACTCTTAGGAAGCAAGTTTTAGACACCATGCTCTCAGAACTTATAAGATATGTCATGTTGCATAATCATATAGTTAGGATAACTTCAGCAATTATGAGGTTCAAATACATTGTTTACTGAAATCTATCATGTAGTAGTTTTTCTCTTTTTCTTTTTTTTTCCATCTACTAGTTTTTTTCATCCATGTTCTCTGGTTAATAAACTCTTACTGTCCTTTCTCTTAAATGGTAATTTTGCATTGTGCAGAATTCCAGAATGAAGGTTATTTTCCTTCAGCATTGTGAATGTATTACCTCCTTCTTTTCTAGTGTTTATTGTTGTTACTGGGAATTCTCTTTTTGGTTCCTTTGGATTGACTATTTTTCCTCTAGGGTGGCTTTTAAAACTTTATGTTCGATGTTCTATTTTAATTTCACTGCGATGTGTCTAAGCATAGACTTAAACTTATTTATTCCAGATGACGCTTGGTGTGCATTTTCCATCTGGAAAACCATGTCTTCTAATTTGGAACATTCTTAGTCATATCTCTACAGGTTTTGATTCTCTACTTATTCTGTTTTCAAAGTCCAGTTAGCTATGTTTCTATGTCAATACACCTTTTATTTCTAGTGATGGCTCTTTCGTCTTTTTATGTCATGATCTCTCCCGGCCCTGAATGAGACCTTCATCTTCCAAATTAATCATTCTTTTGTGTAACTGTGTGATTCTAGGTTTTATAGTGCATTCTTGTTTCTATCAATCTATTCTTGTTTTCACTTTTCCCAATATCTGTTTCATACATGTCTCTTTTTTTTTAAGGATGCATTTTCTACTTTTAACTTGGAGAGGATTTAAACTTAATTATTTTGAAGTCAATTTCAACTTGTTCTATTTTCATTTTTGTCAGGAGTAAATTCATCTTCTCTCTTTCTCTCTCTCTCTCTTTTGGCTGTTCTTGTTAGTATTGGTTTTTTTCTTCATGCTTCTGGAAGTTTGTTTAGCAGTTTTATTTTGAATTGGAGTTTAAATTTCATTCTCAGTTCTTGGAGCTCCTCTCTGTCCAGCAATTCATGATGTATCTGCCAGGCACACTCCACAGCCCTGCACCCATGGGCCTCAAGTGTAGGGCTAGTTCTTATACTTGAGGTTCAGCCCTTCTGTCTGGTGCACCTGTCAGAGATGGTGCGGATGGCACCAGATGGTGGCTTAACCTGAGATTAGGCTGCAGTGCTGTATCTGCTTCTGTTTCCTTCCCTAAGGTTTTGCAGCTTTTTACAGGTGGTGAATCAGCACCACCTTAGCCTCTGGCTTCAGGAAATAAGTGTGGAAGAGGCCCCTTGCCTGTCGGGGGCATTTAAATACCTGTTGTTCTGCTGTGTATGAGCTCTCAGCTGCCTCTGCCTGCTTCTGAACCCCCAGACTGGTTAACCATTTTGGGATTCGGCCCTACAGGAACGTTGAGCTTGCTTCTGAGTGTGTCTGAGTCTTTTTAAATTTTAACACTTTTTATGCTCATGCTCTCACATCTGTCCTTGCATTTTATTTTACAGCAGAGCAAGCTGAGGTTCAGAAAGTGAAAGTTCCTTGGAGCCTCTCAGCTAGTGAGTGACAGAGCTAGCTAGCTCTTGTAAAGAGGAGAGCTGGGAAAGGTTTCTGAGGAGGTGCTAGAAATTTAATGATAAACATTTAGAGAGAGAGAGGAATCATTCATTGCACAGCACAAAAAGTAACTACAGATTTGCTAAGCAAAAGTTAGCAAGAATTTCCAGTCTCCGTGCCCACCAATAATTTTCTAAATATGAAGTATTGCCATACACTAAGTGAAAATGCTAAAGTGCTTTTCTCAGTGCAGACTTACATTTATCTTGGCCAAAATAACCTTCACAGTTTGGTCAGTGGACCATATTTGGTGTAGCAAAAGGCCAAGTGTTGTAGTCCTTATTTTGCTTTTTAAAAGGATACAGAAAGGCAGAGAACTTTTATATAATAAATAATTATATATAGTGCTTATATGCCAGATGCTCTTTTAAGTGCTTGACCAATGCATACTTAATCTTCATCACAGTCATAGGCTGGATAGGTTCTATTGTTATTCTTGTTTTGCAGATAAGTAAACCAAGGCACAGAGAACTTCAGGAATTTCCTCAAGGTCATCCACAGCAAGTAAGAATTAATGCTATGACTCTAATCCTAGCTATCTTTCCTCAGAGTGCCAGTTCCTCCAACTATGCTATGCTATCCAACCATCACTCAGAATTAGTTTCTTTTGATAATTTCTACACCCAGCATGGAGCTCGAGCTCTCAACCCTGAGATCACGAGTTGCACGCTCTTCTGACTGAGCCAGCCAGTTGCCCCTTAACCTATCTCAATTGAGTTGTCAACTCAGTTGTTGACAAGTATCTTTATCAGAGATACACTTTATGTTATGAAACCTCTTAATGAATTAGCTTTACTCTATTACTAGTAACTTGTGTTCTTTCTTAGTTTACCCCCCTTACTGTATTGTGTTCATGGTATTGTTGTGTAAAGCTGACTTTGCTGGCATCATTCTTCTGGAAGGTGCCGTAAGTTCATCCCATTGATGGAATATGCTTACAACAGGTCCATACCTTGCCAAGAACTATCATGACACAAAGGTTGTGATATGCTCCTGCCTAGCACCATCCATTTTGTAGTGTCTCCTGGTATGTGTTATGTATTTAATTTAAATCCATTTTCTCATGCAGTATTGTCAAGGATTATAGGCAATAGCTGGATGCCATATTTCCTGTAACTAACAAGCTACCCCAGTCTTTCCCCTGGGGGGTCTGTTATGGTTGGTTTCTAGATTCCTAAACAATGGAATCCTTATTTCTCTTCTCTGTCCCCCTCACCACACAGAGACAAAAACCAATTAGTACTCCTGTGTGTCAGGGAAGGAGAAAGTATGGAAGTGGGGCAGGATGGAAGGGTGTCCAAGTGTGCTGTGGTGTTCATGGGAAAGGACAATGGAGGACAGTTAGGAGTTGGACCCAGGGAGGCACCTTGACAGAATAAGTAAGAACATGAGCTCGGGGTTCAAATTTTATCTCTTCCTCTTGCTGGCTCTGTATCTTTGGCCAAGTTATTTGTTCTCTCTGTGTCTCAGTTTCATCATGTATATAGTGGGGATAATGGTAGTGTCTACTTTCATAGGGTTGTTATAATGATTAAATGAGTATCCATAAAGCTCTTAGAATGGTGCCTGGCATATAGTCAGGCCTCAGTGCAAAGTAGCTGTTATAATTATCATCATTCCAGGCCCAGCAAAACAGAAGCAGGTTCTAGTTGGCAGACACGGAGGAGCAGACTCAGGATAACCAGAAATTAGTGGCCGGTCCTAAGCCCAGAATGAGTGCTGGACTGGCTTACTAAACCACTTATAGTAGAATGGCGTTCTTTCCTGCTTTTGTGACCTTTCATGGGCTGGCCCTCTGCGTACGTCAGGGGTCAGCAAACTACAGCCTGTAGCTCCAAATCTAGATCATCACCTTTTCTTGTAAATAATGGAAACATGAAGGAGGAGAATCGATGGAAAGACAAGTAGGCCTCCTCATAAGCCTTTTAACCCACCATCTCATAAGTCAAGGATCATGACACCTATATCTATAGTTTGCAGCTTTGCCTTGAGGACCTTTATCTGACCAAGATGCTCTTTCACAGTTTACTAGCAAAACCTTGAGCAAATGTTCTTTATTCATTTGGCAGCTTCGAAGGCTTGCTGTGGGCAGGCCTTCCTAACTTTGTGTTTCTCAGACGTAATCAGAAGAAACTAGACTAAGGCCTTGCCTTTAAGGTGTGAAAGAGGGAAAGAAACCTGTCCTGGAAAAGCAGGGTAAAGTCTTTCTTTCTTTCCAACTCCTCTTGAATGCTGTGTTCTGTTCAGCAAATTATATACATATCACTTCATGGTGTGTTGGTAAATATTCCCTCTGGGAAAAGAAAAAGCCCCACTCTGTAGCCTTTCCTCATGTCTGTGTTGTAAATACCCCCACCGTTAGCTGATGGCAGGTGGGGTTGGGAGGTGATGTGTATCATCAGCTCGTTGGTACTAGTGTGCTCTGTAGTAGACAGCTTCACTTGCTGCTAAATCCTTCTGTCGGGTTCTGTATGTCACACAGGAACTGCTCGTTTGTTTGTTTGTTTTTAGTCTAGGGCACTGTTGCAGCCCAATCCCAGAATGTACTGTTAGAAATGGGACCATATTTTTGAAGTCGCTAGAGATGAAACTTCCCTCGTTTACATTTAACTTGTGCCACTAGGTGGCACTTTAAGGACATTACAGGAAATTAACTACTGGATTTATTTTTTAACTTTTTATCGAAGTATAACATGCATATTGAAAATTGCACGTTGAGTGTGCAACTGAATGGATTTTCACAAGTTGAACACGTGTATAATCAGCACTCAAATTAAGAAACAAAATATTACTAGCACCCCAGAAAGTACATCTCATGCTGTTTTCCAGTTACTATCCCTTCTTAGGGTTACCACTATTCTGACTTCTAACAGTGTAGATCAGTTTTACCTGTTTGCTACCTTATATAAGTGGAGCCGTGCAGTATATACTTTTGTGTCTGGCTTCTTTGGCTTACATATATTGTGTGATTCATCCATATTAGTGTGTATAATTATAGGTCATTGCTGTATAGTATTCCATTGTATATGCAAAGATATCACTGTTTTCCACTGTTGATGGATATATGGGTGGTTTTCAGATTTTGGCAATTATGAATCATGCCGCTATGCATATTCATGTACAAGTTTTTGAGTGGATGGATGTTTTCATTTCTCTTGGGTATATGCCTATAGTAGAATTGCTGGGTCATAGGATAGGCCTTAGTAGATACTGCCAAACAGTTTTATAAAGTGTTTGTACTGCTTTATATTCCACTGACAGTGTTCCTATTCCAGTTCTTACATCCTCACCAATACTGGATTTATTTTGTGACTGGCTCCTAACTCTTAAATAATTTTTATAGTTCCCTCTCTAACCAGCTATTTCTAATTGAAATTTTTAGAAGCCACCTTCTTGTGATGGACATAGCTCATGCAGGAAGGGCTGTGTCAACCCAAAAGCGAACATTAATCACAGTCTAATTATCAGCTATCACTAGTTAGAAAAGATGTTCAAATATTTCCATCACTAATACAGAATAACAGAACTGGGAATGGAATTGAAAATTTTAAGTGTGGTAAAATATCGAGAGAGGCTAGGGCTAGGGCTTCAAGGCACTTTGAAATTTTTATATACTTTTGCTATTGTTGCCAGGCCTATATATGTCAGGGTTGGGGGACCAGCAAAAGAGATTTCTAAAGGCCTAATATCCAGATGTCTTTGAATTGTGATGGTAGTGGCTGCCTGTTTAGTAAGCATGTGTTTGGTATGGCAAGAGGCATGCGTATGGCACCTTTTTTTCAGCCTTATTCAATGGGAAACATGAATCTCAAGAGAATCCTGTCATAGATCCCCTTAATTATGAAGTCTATGTTGACTCTGCAGAGAGTATTATCATATGGCTTTTAGGTATATGATGAATAGAGGGTGGGGCTCAGACTTGACTCAGATTTCTGTTCTATTAGTGGAAATTGGAAATAGAAAAACAAAATCCTAGTCATAGTCAAAATATTTGTCTTGTAGACCAAAATAAAGCACCCATCCATGGTCCTTTAATTGTCACAGTAAGTCTGTTTCATGGATATTGTCCATAATCCTGTGCCTTCCAGAAATCCTGAAGGGATTATGCTATGTGACTGCTGTATCCAGGGGCTAGTTGCCCATTATAGTTACTGATTATCCACTTCTATTGCAGTTGTCCCTGAGCTCCTCTGTTAGTGTTCCCCTGGGTGTCACCAATGTTGTATTGGCCAGCTGTAGGGGGCTACCAGAGATGTTCAGTGTAAGCTGCCTGAGATGTCTGTGATGAGGCAGCCATGAAATCTGAAAGGGCTTTTATTTTTAAAAGCTTCTTTCCTCCAATATTGATAGCAGCAATATTCAGTGGCACAAATTTGGATTGTGCATAGCCTGCTTTATGGGACCTGCGTATACTCTAAACTGCAGTTAGCATGTTCTCAGTCTAGGTTTTCATCTTTTGGCAAGAGAGGAAGAGTCCTTTATGTTGAATTGGCTGCTCTTTGCAGTTGCAGAATCTATGCCTGGGAAACCAATTGTATATTTACTCTTTTTTCTTTAAAGATTTATTTATTTTAGAGACAGAGCGTGAGCAGGGGGAGGGGCTGAGGGGGAGAGAGAGAGAGAAAGAGAGAGAATTCTCAAGCCAACTCCCCACAGAACCTGGAGCCTGACGTGGGGCTCGATCTCACGACCCTGAGATCGTGACCTGAGCCAAAACCAAGAGTTGGATGCTTAATGCACTGCCCTACCTAGGCGCCCCTGTATATTTACTCTTAATTATGATAGTAGCTGCCATTATTGAGTGGCTACTGTGTTACTGTGCTTAGCACTCTAGACAGCTATTTTGCCTAATCTTTACAAATGCTAGGATTTAGGTGAATTATCCCCTTGTGCAGATGAAGAAACTGTGTCTCAGAGATGTTAGTGCATGCCCCGTTTGTATACCAAGAAAGTGCAAACCCTGGATAGATTCCAGAGCCTCTGCCCTGTAACTGATGTGCCCTGTGGCTCCAGTTACGGTAGGATGAATTCTTGACTTGTCCAGTGGAACATAAAACAGTGTTGAATTCATTACTAGCTCATTCCACACATTGATTCAAGTACTTGCTATGTGCTGCCGTTCAGGTTAGGCATCGGGGAAAGGACAATGAAGCAAAACATAGATCGTGCCCTCCAAGTGCTTACACACCAGCTCCGTTTCTGTCTCTCATAGGTGGCTTGGGTCATGGATTTTGGCAATCGTTCTTGCAGAGAAATTCAGTTTTTTGGACCCTGTCTCTGAAACTGATTGTGGCCTGATGGGCTTTGCTGTGGCCATTGTGCTGCGGGCCATTGGTTCTGTATCTTCTATGCCTGGATATGACCACTTCCTTTTTTCTCATGTGCCCTTACCTAGCAGACACAGAGGTTAGGCGAAAAGTAGGCATCAAGTGACATTTAGAATACTAGTAGGATGCTGGAGATTCCCTAGAGGCCATAGCAAATCATTTGCTCATCTGCCTAGAATTTAGCTGTTGCCTTTGTGATTCCCAGTCTTGGGATCTGCCTGATTCTTGGGTGATAGATGAAACTTGAGTTTCTTTTTCTAATCTGTCAGCGTGAGTATTACAAAGTTTATAAAATAAATTCACCAATTATCCACACCTTAGCAATTATTTCTGCAATTAGACTACTTGCTTTTTTTTTTTAAAAAGGATTTATTTATTTATTAGAGAGAGAGGGAGCACACATGAGCAGGGTGAGGGGCAGAGGCAGAGGGAAAAGAAGAGGGAGAGAGAGAATGTTAAGTAGGCTCCCTGTCGAGATCGGAGCCTGACACGGGGCTCAACCCCACGACCCTGAGATCATGACCTGAGTGGAAATCAAGAGTTGGATGCTTAACTGACTGAGCCACCCAGGCACCCCTAGGCTACTTAATTTTTAAAAAGAGATTTGGTCTCTTTTCTCAGTTTTATTGAGAAATAATGTACATTTCTATATAAGGTTAAGGTGTATAGCATGATGGTTTGATTTACATATATTGTGAAAGATTACCACAGTATGTTCAGCTAACATCCATCTTCTCATATAGATAAAAGAAAGAAGGGGTGCCTGCATGGTTCCATCGGTTGAGCATCTGACTCTTGATTTTGGCTCAGGTCATGACCTCAGAGTCGTGAGATCAAGCCCTGTACTGGGCTCTGGGCTGGCTGTGGAACCTGCTTAAGATTCTCTCTCTCCCTCTCCTCTGGTCCTTTCCTTCCCTCTCCCAAAAAAAGAAAAGAAAAGGAAAAGTTTTCTCTTTGTCATGAGAACTCTTAGGGTTTACTCTCTTAATAACTTTCCTATATATTGTGCAACAGTGTTACCTATGGGTCACCATGCTGTGCATTACAACTCTACTACTTATTATCTTATAACTGGAAGTTTGTACATCTTGATCACCTTTCTGTAATTTCCCCTCCCCACTGTTTCTTTTTTTGTTACAAATTTGACATTTATTTACTTATTTACTTTTAAGACTTTATCTTTTTTAAAGATTTTATTTATTTGACAGAGGGAGTGAGAGAGCACAAGCAGGGGGAGCAGTAGAGGGAGGGGGAGAAACAGGCTCCCCACTGAGCAGGAAGCCCAATATGGGGCTCGATCCCAGGACCCTGGGATCATGACCTGAGCTGAAGGCAGCCGCTTAACCAACTGAGCCACCCAGGTGCCCCAAGATTTTATTTTTTTAAGTACTCTCTACACCCAACATGGGGCTCAAACTTACAACCCTGAGATCAAGAGTTGAATGCTCCACTTACTGTGCTAGCCAGGCACCCCGCAAATTTGACTTTTAAACAAAAGTCTTACTGCTGAAGATTTTGCCCAGCTTCAAATATTTATTTATTTTATGAAACCATATGGCAGACACCCCTATTCCCTCCACGGTAAGTGGACAAGAAAACAGTTAAGAAGCCTAGTTAGTTTTTGGTGCAGCACCTGTGGCCCTTTTCAGAACAGGACCTTGGAGACTTGGTTTTCTCATCTCTTCAATGAAGAGTTTGGGCCCTCGATGGTCCCCAGTTGGTCTGGACTGGCTACATAAAAATTACCCAGGGAGCTTGTTAAAATAGAAGTTTCTAATGCTCCACCCCTAGGAGATTCTAATTAGGGAAGTCTGGGGTAGTATCTAAAAGTTTGTAATTTATAAAAATTCCCTGGATAATTCTGTGCAGCTATATTTGGGAACCACTGGCTTAGAAGGTCTAGAACAAACAATTGAATTGGGAAGGAATTTCTGGTCTGTTTGAAGATTCAGGTAATACTTAATGTGCCTGGAGTGGGATCTATATGGGCTAACTAATGTAGTTATGATGCAGAGGCAAATTGGAGACAGATGATAGCAGATCTTTAACTGGCTGAGTGTCCCTAAGGCCTGTGGTGCTATGCCATAGGCCTTAGGGACCAATTGAAAAGATTTGAGGAAAAAGTGTTTTGATGAGGAAAGGTGCTTTACAAAATTATTTCCTCAGTGTGTGCAGGGTGGATTGGACTGGGAAAAAACCTGAAAGCTAGAAAAAGACCCACGGCAGTTTTTACAGTGGCCCAGGTAAGAGGTGTAATGAGCACATGGACTTAGATGGAAACTATGAAACCTTTGCAAAGCTAGCCTGCCTGGGTGGAACTGGAATCTGGGCCATGTTGTTTTAAGCTACTTTAAAAAATCCATAATTTATCGGTGTTGTGTTCCTCTGCTTGAACTATTATAATGAATGATTTTATTGTGTTTGTGTCCAGGAGCTTTTAAAGGAAGCCCAGTAAATAAGTTCATGCAGAGAACTAGTTGGCAGCAGCAACAGCTGCTATTACAATGAAGGAGGGAGGAAGGGAGAAATGAAGGGAGGCCTTTCTTGCCAGGCAGCAACCCTGTCCTTACAGTGCCTCCATACTCTTGGGAAAGGGGGTCTAGCAGAGGCTCCCTGGAGCTGGATCTGCCAACCACTCTGCAGAGTGCTCCTCTGGAAGGATTAGGTGTGGAATGTGGCATTTGGGTCAAATGGAATATTTTTCCTTTGTTCATTAAAATCCAGTTTGTAGGTCATTGTTTCCCAAAGCATGTTCCACAGAACATTAGTTTTGTTGGATGTTGATAGGAGTTACATGAGAATAAGAAGTTGAAGCCAAATCAGTTTGGATACTGCTGGGCTAAGCAAAGGCAGTGGCTTCCTTTACCTCACAGGATTTCAGAGGGTGTGTGATGTGCTAAGTACTCTGTGAATTTCTAGGAGAGAGATAGACAATGCCATGTTCCCTAAGCTTATCTGGATACTCTGTTTCCTCTAGGCGGGGGGCTGACAAACTAAGGCCCACAAGCCAAATCTGTCCCACCATCTCGTTTTTGTAGATAAAGTTTATTGGAACACAGTCACACCCATTCATTATGTTGTCTTCTTTGGCTCCTTTAACACTCAGTAGCAGAGTTGCACATTTGCATTGAAGAGACAGAGACCAAATGGCCGGTACAACTAAAAATACTTACTATCTGGCTCTTTACAGAAAAAGTTTTCCTATCCCTGTCTAGGCAATTCATAGAACTGGTGTTCCCTGGAACCCCTATTTGAGAGATACTGCTGTAAGAAGATAGAGGTGGGTTGTTCTAGCACTGCTTGTGATGAATCTGCTTAATTTTATTCAGCTTTTATGGTGCCCTATTGCTTTTTCTCTTGCTCTAAACTATTTCCTCCCAACCATTTATCCATTGTTGAAGATCAAAATCTGGCTCCCATGTGTCATTGTTCTTTCCTTTCACTTATCACATACCATCAATCACCAAGGATGTATCCAGTCTCCAGCCACATATCTCTCAAATCTGCCTATCCCCACTCCCACCAAACTGGTTTAAGTGACCATCACCTCTTGTCTTGTTTTCATTTTCAGTCTTTTAAGTGAATTGCCTTTGCCCACTAGGGGTTGCTTCTAATCCATTTTACTCATTGGATTCAGAATCATCTTTCTAAAATGCAAATCTAGTCCTATCACTTCCCTACTTAAAATCTTTCAGTGCCCCCCCCCCACAGCGTGTGGCTGTAAGGCTAAGCTCCAAATCCTCAACAGGGACGTATTAGCCAAGGTCTGATTGGGAAAACAGAAACCACTCTAGGTATTTCACACTGGAAGAGATTTCATTTAAGGGATTAGGTACTTAAAGAATTATCTGTGCTAGAGGAGGAAAGAAGAGGGAAGGCTACCAGTCAGGTTTGCCACAATTTTCTGAATGTTAAGACATTCCAAGAACTAAAGGAAACAGCTGGAGGACCTCAGGCTACCTGTAGCATCTAAGTAATGATTTGTGGGAAAATGCCTGAGGCCACTCTTAAGATCTTCTAACTGCTGAATCCCATGCTTTTCTTCCCACCTGTTTCTGAGGAACAGTAACATAGCTTGTTTCTTTCACCTTCTTGGTTTCATGTGAGTGACTCTCAGAGTCAACAAGGAACATTATTGAAAGGAGATTTTATAAATGTTCTTCCCAGGTTTTTACCCCCTGCAACATAGGGAAGAACCTGGAAGTGGGGAATGGTGCTGAGTGGTGAATAGACCATCTGGGACAGTGATCTCTAAGACCATGTGGGATCCACTCCACTGCCTTTCTCCAGCTTTGGCTCTCTTATTCTTCTCTACTGTTCACCTTTATTCCACCCCAAATTTCAGACTTACTAGAGTGGGTGTTTTTAGAGGCCTTAAACAACTAACATTTACTATCTCACAGTTTCTGTGGCTTAGAGATTTAGGAGAAACTAATCTGGTGGTTTCAGCTCAGGGTCTCTCATTAGGCTTCAGTCATCTGAAGGCTTGACTGGGGCTGGAGGATCCACCTCTAAGATGGCTCTCCCCCATGGCTGTTGGTGGGATGCCTTAATTCCTTGCTACGTAGGCCGCTTGTTAGGACTGTTTGAGTGTCCTCACAAGATGGCAGCTGACTTTTTCCAGAGCAAGTAACTGAGAGGGAGACCAAGGAGGTGAATACTAGAGTGCTTTAACTCCCTTGTTCTGGGAGAAGTTTGCCTGGTGTCTCAGGTCTGGTTCCCAGAAGCAGAACATGAGATGAGGATTTTTGGAAAGTGATACATGAGATATGCGAAATAAATATCTGTATAATTGAATAAATGAACAAACCCTTCTTCTGGTGGAGAATCAAGATGCTTAGCCTTCCTGGGCATGTGTCCATTTCTGGGGAGCCAGCTGAGCAGGGACCATATTGTCCCATCAACCATGGGAATGGGCAAAATCCTAGAACAGATGTCTCCGTTTGGAGTGGCAGCACCTTCTAAGTCCATGTGACTCATACAGGCTTTTCTTTGCAAAATTAGGATGAAGCTGTATTTCTTATTTGTGGGTAGGGAAGTATTAATATTAAAATATGAGATATATATTTTTAAAAGGAACTTTAGCTGGAGTTTCAGTGAGCTCTTGGCTAAAAGTACATTTTCCGGCCTTGCCACATCCTGGTTGGGTACATGTTACACAGTGATCCGTGAGGGGAGGACTGCCATTTGTACTAGCAGTTGTAATCCACAGCATTCAAGCATTGGCTTTTAGTTCAGACAATCAGAACTTTCAGACAGGGGCGTATTGTCCATACTGAGTTTTTCCCTACTTTAATATATGGAGGAAAAGGGAATTGCTGAGGCTCCCCTGTTTCATGGGTTATTCTCTCCAAGTTGTTACCTTAGAAAAGTCTGAAGAAATAGCAAAGAAATCTCCCCAGTTTGTTCTGTTTTCCAGCTGCTAAGCCTTACACTGTTTTCCTGAGGGAAAGTGAAATAGTTTCTTGCAAAGAGGGGCTTTTGTATCTCTAAATCTCATCTTTAGTTGTTGGGTTTTTAAATTTTTTACCACAAAACATTTTTAAAATTTTTTTCCTCATCTCTTTTCCTGGGTTAATGTCTGGCTGTGCTGAAGCTCTTCCTTTCCAGGGCCTTCGTGATTCCTGTGCTCCAGGCCCCTCACAAGATTTCACTCCTCTCAATGTTCAGTAGATGGACCCATTTAAAATCAGTCATGGAGTGGGGAGGGAAGGTCTTGATGTTCCTCCCAAGGAGGTTGGTGGGTAGATTCCACCTGACATAGCGCCAAGGAGCTGTTTGTTCTCGGTTGTGGAGCTAGAAAACCTAGGCCTTTGGATACGATTTCAGGAAGGTAAACCATAAATGGAAAAAATTGTCAGACATTTTTCATCATCCTTCCCAACTCCCACTCCATTGTTTTTTGGGTTTTTATAGATGTTTAAGAGAAAGCAGAGGCAATGACAATGACCTTCTGCTACTTTTGCTGTGCTCAGAATCCTTATTTTTGTTGAAAAGAGGGTCTGATTTATCATTTCCCTCAGTATTTCCACGAGAGAGAGATTGCTTGTCTCCTCAGGAAAGGGAGCAGTAGGGCAAACACTTCTCTCTGCCTGTTGATGGAAGAGAGCTGAACAGGTGAAAGGCGGGGAGACTGGTCCACCACTCGTTTTCTCTCTAGCTGGCTGGCAGGATGTGTCACTGCATACCTGTGGTCCTGCAGAGGTCTGCATGCATAGACTTGAGTCCGGAATGTTTGTGTTCCAAGCAATAGTTTTGTGGATGGAAGGCAAGAAGGGGCATCAGGTCCAAGTTGTGTTCTTCTGCACAGGTCAGGGGAAGCCCTGCATTTGGGAGGTTGTTGGGCCCTCATTCAGCCATTAATAAAGCTGACATTGGGCCCACGGATCTTTTTTTCCTTTCCTTTCCTTTCCTTTCCTTTCCTTTCCTTTCCTTTCCTTTCCTTTCCCTTTTCCTTTCCCTNTTTGAGAGAGGGCAAATGAGAGCTGGGGGGAGGGGCAGAGGGAGAGAGAGAGAGAGAATCCCAAGCAGGCCCCACACCCAGTGAGGAGCCAGTCACCCAGTCACAGGGCTTGATCTCAGGACCCTGAGATCTTGAGCTGAGCCGAAATCAAGAGTGGGGCACTTAACTGACTGTGCCACCCATGCACCCCTGGGCCCACAGGTCTTGAAATATGACACCATTTGTCAGAACCCCCAGGGAAGGTGGGTGAACTCTTAACATTCCTCATACTCTTGACAAGGAATGGCTCCCGGATAGCTTTGCATGGCTGTTGCCTGGATGTTTCAAACTCAGTGTGCCTGAAAGTGAGCTCCCCTTACATCTGCTTATCTTGTGGTGCCTGTCTTGGGGCTAGGCCTCTGTATTGTCGTGTTGTCCTAAGCTGGTTGGTATCGGAGCTTCCTTTCTCACCATCCCCGTGCACTGCCCCTCCAGCTGGCTGCACCCTGCTTATCACTCAAGTCTTAGCTGTGATATCACCTTCACCTAAGTCTTTGCTGACCCACACAGCCTGGGTGTTCCTGGAGCCCCCATACTTCCTCACCAAAGTCTGAATTCCACCGAAGCGTGTTTGCCCCATCATATCTCTGCCTTTTCCACTAAACTTCAAGCTTCTTGTAAGAAAGGTCTAAGTGTTGTTTATCTTGATACCAGCTCTAGCATGGGGCCTGCATATAGTAGCTGGTCAATAAATATTTCTTGAATGAGTACCACTAGGGCCCAAGAGTACCTGAGGCTGTATAGCATAGTGGTCACTAGCCCACCATTGGAACCTGAGGTCTGGGTTTGGACCCTGCTGTTTGTGTGATCTTGGGTGAGTTCCTCAACTTCTTGCTTCTCAGTTTCGTCACCAATAAGACGGGGGTAATAACTATTTCCTAGGGCTGTGATGATGATGAAATGCTTTCACTCATGCAGAACACCTGGAGATCTATATGACACGGTGTTTGGTGTTTCATATAACTGTCGACAACAGCAGCCATACAGTTACCCTAATGGAAAGGAGAAGGCTATCAGCAAAACTTGGAATGAGAAATCAGGCATGTGGAGTGTCTGCGTCATGGGTTTCAAGAGGTGGAGAGGTGGTTGGGAACTGAGGTTTCTAGCTAGGGCAGTGCAACTGTAAGACCAGATGGGATTGCTCTGGAAAAGAATGAGTGGTGGTAGAAGGAATAGGGTGGGAGAACCAAAGACAGAACCTTGAGAAATCCTACATCTGAGGGATAAGACGAGTCGAAACAGGAAAGAGAGATCATGATTACCGGCAGGTGACTGCAGGTCATCAGATGCCAGGGACAGGAGTTTTAAAAAGATAGTCAGGGGTGCTGTGCTGGGCAGAAGGCTTGGGAGAAAACTAGAAGAGGCAGCAAGAATCCAATAAATGGGGGATTAGTGCCCTTGTCTATTTCAGTAGAGGCAGAGGAAGGAAGAAGCCAGGCTCTGCAAGGAGTTGGAGGAGGCCGGGTTAGGGACAGAATGGACACACTCGGGATGATTGTTGTGCTGCAGATGCATATTACTTTGCTGGCAGAGGACTGATGTCACTATAATGAAGAAGTCACGCTAGTTCTTATGGAGGGTTTTTTCTTTGCATGTTAATACTTTGCATTGCTTGCTAATAGCAGCTGAGTGTAGCAGGCCTCCTGGAGACAGGGAGCAGCACATGGCGCCTAATCTCCCTGTGCTCTCCTGCTTGGCTCTGTGGCACCTGCTCGGTCTTGAATGGCTTTGGGGGCAGTCCTTGCCAATCTTGGTACATTTGTTCACTGATTCCATTAACAAACGGTAGCCTCAACCCTTCTGTTTACTCCTTCCATCATGCTCTCCCACCCCTACATTTTTTAAGGTAAAGAGTCATATCTCTTAGAGTGTTTTTCTAAGGAATTTAATATTTTTTAAAGTTTCAGTGTTTTTTATTATTATGGTTACTGTTTTTGTTAGTGCTTGGGTTAAAATTTTAATTCATTTCTCAGCCCTCTTTTTCAATAAGCCTAATTTTTTTTAGCTTGAGCTTGTAAAACATTAGTTTTTAGCAATACCTATGTCTAGTTATAGACAACATTACCATGACTCCTTTTCCTAAGATTGAGCAATGCTGGAAGGAGACATGGGAGGGAATGGCAGGGTCTAGGGAAGGTTTTCTTAAAGACCTGACCATGCTTGGCTGCAAGTTGGTCTAAATCAACTTCCACTTACTGACATTTTCTAAGTGCTCTTCATTATATATTTAGGTACTTATGTTTTTCCATTTTTATCTTCTGTGTGATATTTCACTACAGTCTGAACAAGCGTCTGAGGCTGAAATACACCCCCAGCTGAACAGAGCCCCCTCTCAAGCTGCAGACAATAGTCCAACAAAGAAGGTAAGGCCTGTGGGAAGGTGCCTCTGTGATGGCATTTTGAGCCCCTCCCCTGGGCTTGTCTCTATTTGCAAATCTGTTTTACTTTGGTTTTGGTGTCCTGACCTGAATGTTAATGATCCAGCTTTCCTAGAATTTGGGTTCTTTGTGAAGATTAGGTTGCTGATGATTCTTGGGCCTGACCTTGATGTCACTGACAGTTTGCACTTCCTCTTCAGCTTCCAGCTACACATGGTGGCCTTGCTTTTGGCAAGTTCAGGAGGTGTGGTGGGGAGGGCCAAGTGCCTTTAGCAGAACCCTGAGCGCTGCTGAGCCTCTAGGAGGGCCTCTGGTGGGGGGTGGGGTGTCTGCCCTTCATTGTCTGTGTGCCATGGTCCTCTCTTGCGTCCTGGAGTCTTCACCTTAGCCCACCGTTGTCACTGAGTCCCAGGTCACTTGCTCAAGAGGCGCCACTCACTTGTCATGCTGTCTGTTCACCTTGTTACCCTTTCCTTGCTGCTCCCCATTTTTCTAAGGCCTTCCTCTGGTCAGAGCATGGGCCGTGGTCTTGGGAGCATGGGTGAGGAGGGGCCTCCCAGGAAGCAGGCTGGCTGTCTTCTTCCAGAAGACACTGTGGCCCTTGAGCTTGACTTCACATATGAATTGGAGTGCAAGAATGAGGAGCAGACCTCACAAACTTCAAAACTTGCAACATATTCCCACAAGCCCCAAAGTGAGGCAAGAGTAAGCTTTGTCTTCAGTCAGAAAAGGCCTCATGGTGTGAGATGCACACAGCATTGAAAAAAGGGAGGGTGGGCAGGTGGGCCACTGGAATGATTCCTGTGTCCTTTTATGTGCATAAAGCTGTAGTAGACTGCAAGCATGGAAAGAAAAAAAAGGAAAAAAGTAAGGCCCCTAGAATCTGATACCTGTGTCCTCCCCCCACCCTGTTTTTGGGAAGCCATGAATCAGCCTTATATCCTCAGGTGTGGGGTTTGAACAGAGTGTGCACCTGACCTGGGAATGGCCCTAGGAGGAACATGAGGACATTGGCATGATGAGGGAACATTTCAGTTTTTAACTTTTGGGTTTTTTTTGTATTTAATCCTCAGGACATACCATATTCTCAGCCTCCATCAAAGCCCATTCGAAGGAAATTCCGACCTGAAAACCCAGCTACAGAAAACCAAGAGCCTTCTAGCACTGTTGGTGGGCCAGCGTCAGCAGCGACCGGGAAACCCCATGCGGCAGTCCAAAAGTAAGTACGTCAGATCAGGGAGATCAGAAACTATCTTTTCAATCTGCGTATGTGTGTACATGTAAATCTGTTTACATTTATAGTCATGGTCATAGAGGGGTGTGATTTTATGGTTGTAGTTTTGCCTTACTCCTCTTTGTGGTGGTACTACAGGCTCCCAGTCATCTAGAAAGAGACCTTCTAAGCTATAGAGCTTAACCTGAGCCAAGGGGCAAGCGAATTCAAAGCTGTGGTGTTTCAGTTTGGTTTGATTTCCTTCCCTTCCTTCATCCTCTTCCTCTCCTTCCCAGCCCTCTTCCTTGTGCTGGCCCGCATTTTCCTAGGAGAAGAAGACAGTGATAAAAGTGGCAGTTTCCCCTCTTTACCTGTCTTATGCGCCCCCCAGGACAAATGGCTAGCTTCCTGACCCTCAGACCTAACTTTGAGTAGACGTGGCTTATGGTTTCTTTTCATTCCCTGTGAAAATTTTCTGTTATCAATCATCTCAGCACAGAATGGTCACATGTGAGCCTCCAGAATATCTGTCTGACTGTAACAGACATTGGAGGAGGTGGCAGGCCGGGGAGTGGGGGGCATCTGTGGACAAGGCCAGGAACCGAGAGAACAATGCTCTAGACAGACCATTTTTCTACAGGGGCTTTGGCTTTAAGAAAGGCTATCACTTGCCTTAGTTTCCCTGTAGTGAAATGGAGCGAGGTGTTGAGGGCAGAAACCTCCTGCTGTGCATGACTTCACAAGTGGACTCGACTGGTCATTAAAGTCAGTGCTCAAGATAAGCTCTGACACTGCTCATGGGGCCTTGCAGATCCCAGGGGCTGCTGTGGGTTTCTCCTGCTTATGCTGTCGTAGAAAAAGAAGCAACAGATTCTGTGGGTACAAATTGCCTCTGAAGACAAAACCCCATTGTGACTCTTCAGCACTCTTCAGCACTCTTCAGATGATGGTTTTTGTGTCTGTTTTTCCAAATAGACAGTTCCCTGGTGGTATCAGTGCATAAAGGAAATCTGTTTTGTCCTTAATGGCCCCTGAGAGCTTTGACCATCTTTCAGCCCTGTCAAGCCTCGGGGATGGATCCCTGTCAGGGACAAAGATGGCTTAACTTGCTTCCATGTGCCACCCTGGCTTTCCACTGTAGTCTCTGCTTCACATTACTGCTGGTCAGTCACTGCTGGCTATAGCACCCCCCACACTGGATGGAGGGCAGCTGGCGGAGCTCATGCAGAGGTCTTTTTCAGTTTCTTTCCTTTGTCTGTGTGTTTTTTTTAAGTTTTATTGAGATATAATTCACATAGCGTATAATTCACCCTTTTACATGTAAAGTTCAGTGGTTTTTAGTATATCCACGATGCTGTGCAACTGTTGTCACAAACTAATTTTAGAACACTTTCATTGTCTCCAAAAGAAATTCTGTGCTGATTAGCAGTCACTTTCCATTCCCTGTCCTGTGTCCCAGGCAACCACTAATCTACTTTCTGTCTTTATAGGTTTGCCTGTTCCGGCCATTTCATGTAGATGGAATCATGCAACATGTGTTCTTCTGTGGCTGGCTTTTTTTTCAGTTCACATAATGTGTTGAAGGTTTATTCATGTTGTAGCATGAATCAGTACTTGATTCTTTTTTATTGCTAAATGATGTCCCATTGTATGAATATACCACATTTTATTTGTCTACTCATCGCTTGACGGGTATTTGGGTTGTTTCCACTTTGAAGCTATAAAGAATAATGCTGGTATACTATGTATGTACAAGTTTTAGCATGGACTTATGTTTTCATTTGTCTTGAGTATGTGCCTAGGAGTGGAATTACTAGGTCATACGGTCACTCTATATTTAATATTTTGAGGACTTGCCAAAGTGTTTCCCACAGTGGCTGCAACATTTTACAGTCCTGCCAGTAACATATGAGAGTTCCAATTTCTCCTGTTTTTTTTTTTTTTTGCCAACACTTTTGTTACCTTTTTCTTTTTAATTATGACAGCCATCCTAGTGGGTGTGAAGGGGTATCTCACTGTGTTTTTGATTTGCATTTCCCTAATGGCTAATGATGTTGAGCGTCTTTTCACGTGCTTATTGGCCATTTATTTATCTTCTTTGGAGAAATGTTTGCTCAGTTCCTTTGCCCTTTTCTGCTTGGATTATTTGTCTTTTTTTTTGAGTTATGAGTTCTTGACCTATTCTGGATACATATCCCTTGCCAGATGTATGATTTGCAAGTATTTTCTCCCATTCTATAAGTTGTTGTTTCACTTTCTTGATGGTATGGTGTCATTTGCTGCACAAAAAGTTTTAATATTGATGGGGTCCAGTTAATTTTTTTCTTTTGTTACTTGTGCTTTTGTTGTCAGAGCTTGAAAACCACTGCCTAACCCAAGTTCATAAAGATTTTTTCCTCTGTTTGCTTCTATAGGTTTTATAGTTTTAGCTCTTACATCAAAACCCATGGTTAATTTTGAGTTCATGTTTGTGTATAGTGTGAGGAAGGGACCCAACTTCATTCTTTTGCATATAGATATATAGTTGTCCCCGCATCGTTTGTTGAAAGGAGATACTTTCTTTTATTTGCCTGTTTAGTGACTGTCCCTCATTGTGGTACTCTCTCACTAGTTAGGTGACCACGTGGTGTCAGACTGAGCAAGGCTAGTGACCACAGCAGCACAAATAGTGCTGTAAATGTTAGGGATGTAAGCTTTGGGTCAGGGAATTTCATACAGCTTGTTTTAATTCCTAGACTAGTTTATTTTGGGGTGATAAGCAACTTAGCGTTCATCATTTTTTAACCCCTGGAGAGAGAGACAGCCAGACACATAATGGTTAGTCTGTATAGTTCTTTCTCAACCAGGGTTCTGGGAAAGAATGAAACTCTGATGCCCTTAGACATCCATTGTCTGTAGGAACTTATCCTCTCTCCTATGCATGTAGAGTGGTCTTTACTGTGTACTGTTTTAGGGAAAATTGAGAAAAGAGTCACAGATAATTTTCCTAATTGTCTAACAGAACACTGGTGAAGAAAGGCCAAAAAAATAAACTAGTTGAAAAATGGTCATCAGCTCTTTGGTAAATGAACATCAGAACTGACCTGTTGTAAGAAGCAAATTCTTCAGATATCATTGTTGTCTGTTTCATTTAGGGTGATGGAAAAATAAAGCAGTCTCTCTAAGTGAGCGGCTGAGTCCAGATTATAACTGATAAACAACTCTTGAATTGTGTCAAAATTACTGAGCTGCTTGTAAGGACAAAAGTGGATTTTTTAAAGAAATAATTTAGCTTACTTGTTTTCCCTCACATCTTGTACATCTAGTAAAGATGGACTTTGGGAAAATAGAATGGTTTGAACAGTTTGGAGAGAGAGGATGTTGTATAACAATACTGTGACTGAAACTGTGCCCACCTCCATGGCTTTTGCTCTTCTCTGTAACCCCGGGAAGTGTCCTGGGCCACACCAGGGCATTCCCAGCAGCCCGTGTGGCAGTGTCTGCTTGCCTGCATGACATTCTCAGTGTGATGGGGATTCTGTTTTCCTTCCTGCTTCATGGTTGGCAGTCCTGGAATGTCTGTGGGGTTGATGAGTGGCATCCCTAATGAAAACCTGCCATTTCCAAGTAAAGAAAAGGAAATACAAGTTCAGTTCTTATAAGCTGTGCTCATAATTCCTTGGGAGAAATCAGGGCTCAGGTCGAAGGCTAAGAAGATTTTTCTCATCTAGAGACCCCAGTTTATATTTTTTCAAATATTGGTTCAGCTACTTGAATGAAACCCAGGTAACAGATATTCAAATAATGTAGAAATTGACTTCTTTCTTGTATAAAAGTCAAGACTTTTATAAGTGACCCCAAAGCATAGAGTAGCTCTGTGCAGGAACCCAGGTGCCTTCCCATATTCTTATTCTAGGTCCNTTGGTAAGTGACCCCAAAGCATAGAGTAGCTCTGTGCAGGAACCCAGGTGCCTTCCCATATTCTTATTCTAGGTCCCCATGGGGGTTGCCTTTATCCCTGTGGTTGAAGATGTCTCCCTAACATGTTCACATTCCAGGCTCCAGAGAGTGGGAAGGAACAAATGGAGAGAAAACAGACTACTTTTAAGGGTATGACTTAGAAGTGGCATCTCTGATCCCTTTGGCCCAAACTTAGTCGTAATGCCTTACCTAACTGCAAGAGAGACAGGGAAATGTAGTTTTTAGTTGGAGGGCCATGTACCTCACTCAACTGAGAATGATAGGCTACTGCAAATAAGAAGGCACAAGAACAGGTTTTGGAGGATAGTCTGTCACAAAACCTTGAGTGGACAGTGCCTCACGGTGCTGTAGTTCTGAATTGATAGATAGCATGACACACAATAGAAACAGTCAAAATAAATGTCCACTTAAGTGTTACTCCTTCATTTTCCTCCCTGAAAACCAGGCCAGTTAGAGAGGAGCCTGGAACAGTGAGTAAAAATATTAGAAGAACCTGAAGAGACAATCTCCGGAAGCAACTCTTAAGAGGGTGAGGCAGATTAAATGCTTTGCTGACCCCTTCAGAGGTATTCTGGGCTTGATCCTATCTTTGTATTATTTAGGGCTCCTTTGGTAGCAAATAATAAAAGTCAACTTGAGGTAGCAAAATATACTCTTTATTATAAGGATATAGAGGTGACTCAGGGAAGTCAGTGGCAGGAGTGGATCAGAAGAGAAGATTGCAAACCTTCTGGGGCTCATTCTGATGCCTCTCAGTTTTCTTAAGGTGTTTTTGATATTTTTATCTATAAAGACTTCTCAAGCACCTTCGGCTCCAGAGATTACATTCTCACTGTGCCGGGCCCAGGCTGAACTGAACTATTTGCCATAACTCAAGTCCTTCGGAGGGAGAATCTGGTCAGCTCATCATGGGCCAGCATCCATTCAAGTGTCAAAATAGAGGTGAAGGTTTTCTTGAGACAAATGGAACTGCCTGTCAGAGGCCCATCCCTGTGGAGGAGGTAGAAGGAGATGGAGCCAGTTACCAAAGGAGGAGGAAACCGTTAAGAGCTGGACACACATGCTGTGGTGGTAGTATAAGGAGGGGCATCAAGTTCTGATCAACATCATTTTTTAAACTATTTTGGTATAAGTACAGACTCACAGGAAATTACAAAATAGTACAGAACAGTCCTGTGGATCTTTCACCTAGTTTCTCCTAATGATTACATTTTACCTAGCTATAGTACAATATCAAAACCAGGAAACTGACATTGGGACAGCATATCTATAGTTCCATGCCGTTTAATCACATGTGTAGAGTCTTGTAACTGCCACCGTAATCGAGGTACAGAAATCAGAACTACCCTTTCCTCCTCACCATTCCTTACCTCTGGCAACCATTGATCTGTTTTCCATCTCTAGAATTTTTTCATTTTGAGAATGTTATATAAATAGAATCACACAGCACGTGACCTTTTGAGTTTGGCTTTTTTCACTTGGCACAGTCCCTTGACATCAAGTTATATATCTCAATCGGCACTGCTAAGCAATATTCTGTGGTATGGATGTGCCATAGTTTCTTGAGCCATTTACTTGTTGAGAGACATTTTGGTTGTGTCTAGTTGTTGAGCATCATAAATAAAGTTACTGTGAGCATCTTGTGTACAGGTTCTTGTGTGTGCATAAATTTTCATATCTTTGGTGTAAATATCCAAGAGTGTGATTGCTGGGTTGTGTGCTGAATGTATGTTTAGTTTTAAAAGAAACTGCCAAGTTGTTTTCCAGAAATGGCTGTACCATTTTACATTTTCACCAGCAATGGATGAGAGATGCAGTTTCTCCACATCCTCACTAGCCTTTGGTATTGTCACTTTTTTTTTTATTTTAGCTGTTCAAATAGGTGGGTAGTTCTATCCTATCGTGGTCTTAATTTGCATTTCCCTAATGGCTAATGATGTCGAGTGTCTTTTCATGTGTGTATTTGCCATCATATATCCTCTTTGGTTACATGTCTCTTCATGTCCTTTGCCCATTTTCTTTTCTTTTTTTTTTTATAAAGATTTTTTATTTATTTGACAGAGCTAGAGACAGCCAGTGAGAGAGGGAACACAAACAGGGGGAGTGGGAGAGGAAGAAGCAGGCTCATAGCAGAAGAGCCCGACATGGGGCTCGATCCCAGAACGCTGGGATCACGCCCTGAGCCGAAGGCAGACGCTTAACTGCTGTGCCACCCAGGTGCCCCTGCCCATTTTCTAATTGAATTGTTTTTTTGCGGTTGAGATTTTAGAGTTCTTTTTCTATACTTTAAATATGTATCAATTGTCAGGAATGTGGTTTCCAAATATTTTCTTTCTGTAGTTTGTCATTTCATCCTCTTAATAGTCATTTGCAGTACAAAAGTTTTTAAAATTTTGAAGAAGTCCAACTTACTGATTTTTTTCTTTTATGGATTGTGTTTTTGTTGTTATATCTAAAAACTCTTCACGAACAAGCCCTAGGTCCTGAAGATTTTTCTCTATGCTTTCTTCCAAGAGTTTTATAATTTTGCACTTTAAGTTGCTTGATCCATTTTGTGTTGTTTTATGTAAGATGAGAGATGTGGGTCAGGGTTCTTGGCCTGTGGATATTGAATTGCTTTGGTGCTGTTGGTTGAAAAGGTTATTCTTGGGGCGCCTGGGTGGCTCACTTGGTTGGGTGTCCAACTCTTGATTTCGGCTCAGGTCATGATCTCATGGGCTGTGGGATTGAGCCCTGCGTCCAGCTCCCCACTCTGTGCTCAGTGGTTGAGGCGGGCTGCTTGAAAGATTCTCTCTCTCTGCCCCTCCCCGCAGTGAGGCACGCTCTCTCCCTCTCTCTAAAAATAAATAAATAAATCTTAAAAAAAATAAAAGAAAAATCTATTCTTGCTCCATTGACTTGCTTTTGCACCTCTGTCAAAAGTAAGTTGTCTGTACTAGTGTGAGTGTGTTTCTGGATTCTCCATTCTGTTCCACTGATCGATGTGTCTTTCCCTCTGCCAGTACCACACAGTCTTGATTACTGTCTTCATTACTTATCTACTTGATTACTATAGCTATATAATAAAATGTCTTCTATTTCTCCCACTTTTATTATGATTTTTCAAAATTGTTTTAGATATTCTAATTCCTCTGACTTTCCATATAAATTTTAGAATAATTTTGTCTTGATCTACAAAAAGTCTTGCTGAGATTTCGATACAGATTGTGATAAACCTTTGGGGCGCCTCAGTGGCTCAGTTGGTTAAGCGTCTGCTTTCAGCTCAGGTCATGATCCTGGGGTCCTGCGATAGAGTGCCACATTGGGCTCCCTGCTCAGTGGGGAGCCTGCTTCTCCCTCTCCCTCTGCACCCCCCCCCGGCTTGTGCTCTCTTGCATGTCTCTTTCTCTCTCAAATAAATAAATAAATAATCTAAAAAAATTTAAAAAAGGAATTGTTAAACCTTTATATCAATCTGAGGAGAGTTGACATCTTTACTATGCTGAGTCATTCAGTCCATGAACATGATAAATGTTTCTCTATTTATTTTGATCCTATTTTTTCATTGCTGTTGTATAGTTTTCAGCATGTAAATCTTGTGTATGTTTTCATATATCTGAAAACTTCACTTTGAAGCTTTGTAAATGATACTGTATTTTTGATTTTTTCCTCAAGTATTCAATGTTAGCGTATCAAAATTCTTTTGATTTTTTAAAAAGATTATTTGTTTGTTTGAGAGAGAGACGGGGGAGAGGAGCAGAGGAAGAGGGACAAGCAGACTCCACGCTGAGCGTGTAGCCCAATGCAGAGCTTGATCCCACAACCCAGAGATCATGACCTGAGCCAAAATCAAGAGTCAGATGCTGGACTGAGCCACCCAGGTGCCCCCATTTTTTGATTTTTTTTTAAAGATTTTATTTATTTATTCGACAGAGATAGAGACAGCCAGCGAGAGAGGGAACACAAGCAGGGGGAGTGGGAGAGGAAGAAGCAGGCTCATAGCAGAGGAGCCTGATGTGGGGCTCGATCCCATAACGCCGGGATCACGCCCTGAGCCGAAGGCAGACGCTTAACCGCTGTGCCACCCAGGCGCCCCCATTTTTTGATTTTTGTACATTAATATTCTCTCCTCCAAACTCATTTCTGTTCTTGCTGAAATCATTTATTCAGAGAATTTTTTTATAGATTCCTTAGAATTTTCTATGTCGGTCATCATGTCATCTGCAGATAGGGACAGTTTCATTCTTTTCAATATGTGTGCCTTTTATTTCCTTTTCTTGCATTACTATGTTGGCTAGGACTTCTAGCACTGTGTTGAAAATAGTAATGAAAGTAGAAATCCTTGCTTAGTTCCTCATCTCAGGGAAAGCATTCATTTTTTCATTATATATGATGTCAACTGTATTTTTTTTGGTAGAAGTTCTTCATCAAGTTGAACAAATTGGCCTCTATTCATAGTTTTCTGAGAGTTTTTATCATGAATGGGTATTGAGTTTTATCAGGTGATTTTTCTATATCAGTTGATACAGTTATGTGATTTTTTTCTTTCACCTGTCAGGATGGTGGATTACACTGATTGACTTTTGAATATTGAGTCAGCCTTGCTTCTCTGGAATAAAGCTGTCTTGGTCATGGTGTATAAGTTTTTAATACATTGCTAAATTCTGTTTGCTAATATTTTGTTAAAGATTTTGCATCTATGTCTAGGAGAGAGATTGTATCTAATTAATGTCTTACTAGGCTGCCCCTTTCCAAGTCATTTGGCTTGAGAAAGCAGGATTTGGGTGGGGGGAGGCTTTTTACTGTCTGCCTTTATTGGCATTTATGGATTGCTGACTTCTGCACCAACCAGTCTGGGGTATATGAAGCAAAAAAGAAAGCTCAGAGAATTCACTGCTATGTGTTTCCCTGGGTACTGAGTTCACTCTACTTTTTGGAGTAATCTTATGTTTGTCTTATATATTTTGTCCAGGATTTTAACTGTACTTGGTGGGGTAGAGAGAAGTATGTCTACTCCACATTGTCCTGAAACTGGAAATCCAATTCTTATCTTTTTAAAAGTAGATGTTAAAGCCTCTTCTCTGCCTATTTATGGATGGAAAAATTAATCTTTCAACTTCTTGGGGGAAGGGAACATGCCTTCTGCAGATTAGCAGAGTGGGTAGCATAGTGTATATTCTCAGTGAATATTAATCAGATCTCAACAATGGTCGCTGTACATTCCGGTTAAATGGCCGTGGCATAGAACCTACCTCTCACTGATTGCACATATGTCTGTTTTCCTATGGGAACCGAAATTGCCCCTTTGCTTTGAGAATTCAGTATTTTTTGCTGTGGGATAAAAGGCTGTAAGTTATACCATCATGTTGATTTATCATCCCAACTGTAGACAGCTTTGAGGGAGAAAGAGGTTTCTAAGAATAATTAGGGCCAGTCAGGCAGTGTAAGCAGAGACTGTAATGGGCAAAGTGGAACATATGGTCACCCTAGTTATACCTGTTCTGTGAATTTACTATTGACTTAATTTGGGAATAGTATTAAAACATTTTCTCAAGTCCCACAGATGTATGCTGGTGTGTGCACATGCGTGAGCATACTCACACACATACACACACTCAAGCATTCATGCCTAATAATAAAGAAATGAAGGAGAGTTACATAGGCTGGCTAAGTTAATGTAGGATTTTTCCTAAAGAGAATGTTCTTCTATTCATTTCCTTCAGACTTGTCCACAGAGGCCACCTGCAGGTCTTTTAAATGCCATTAAGACTTACACAAAAAGGGCATTCTAGTTAATGTGGTTTGTCAGGAAGAAATACTTATTAAAATGTCTTGGAATAAATGGAATGCGAAGTTTGAAAAGGTCCAATTCACAGCTTTTCTTTCAAGTTATAAAATGGGAACTACTTCAGGTGTAAATAATTCATCCCAACAAATTTGTTTCGTTTGGTGTGTGCCTGCCTGCCTGTGAATATATGATTTTCTTTTTGGAGCCTTGTGACATTAGCCCCTTGTTAGTTGAGCACTTCTCATGAATCAGAGTGTTCTGACCAACAAGGGTCCGGACCTCTGAGTTCTATTTCACTGAACTATTTGGACTTTTTTATAGACAGTCTTCCAAACAGAAGAAGGCTATTCAGACTGCTATCCGCAAAAATAAAGAGGCAAATGCAGTGCTGGCCCGGCTGAACAGTGAACTCCAGCAGCAGCTCAAGGTAAGGAAATTCCCAAAATTGGATTACTAGGCTTTTCATGTGGTGGTTTTGTTTTGACCATTGGCCGAGCACCTGGTTCCATTCCTGTTGGTAAGACTTGGATCTTTGTCCTCAAACCTCTTTTGGAAGGCAGAGAATTGCTACACTTAGGTTTCGTGGGTTGGTTTTGTGTGTTTAGAGGAAGAGTACTAACTTGAATTTGCAGGCTGCATATTGTGTATTAGTGAACAGGACAGAGAATCCATTCAAAGGCTGTTGGAAGTATTCTTCATTGCCAAAAGCTTCTGGACGAGCCCTTGATTGTTTAGATCCTCCCTGAATAATGCTATACCTATTTAGGTGGTAGAGGGTAACCCTGATACTATCAAAGGCCCAAACCCTCCCTCGGGCAAATGGTTCCATATCACCTTCTCAAGAACATCACTCTTCTCCTTCCCACCTCTTTCTCTTCACCATTAATCTCCCCTGTATTAGTTTTCCAGGACTGCCATAACAAAGTACTACAGCCTTGGTGGCTGTAAGTACAGAAATCACTTCTCGCAACTCTGGAGGCTAGAAGTCTGAAATCAAGGTGTAAGCAGAGCCATGCTCCATTTCTGAAGGCTCTAGGGGAGAATCCTTCCTTCTTTCTTCCCAGCTTCTGGTAGTGGTTGGCAATCCTGGGCATTCCTTGGCTTCCAGATGTGTCATTCCAATATCTGTATCCACTGTCACATGGTGTTCTCTCTGGGTCTGTGTCCAAATTCCTCCTCTTATTGTGTCCGCTTCTTATAGGGACACCAGTCATTGAATTAAGGCCTTCCCTAATTTAGCATAACCTCATTTTAATTAAATTACATCCACAAAGGTCCTATTTCTCTTTGAGCTCACATTTACAAGTGCTAGGGGTTAGCACTTAAGCATATCATTCTGGGGGACACAGTTCTACCTACTGCATCCCTTGATTCTCTACTGCATCATTCCCACCCACATAAACGTGCTCCAGTATTGTCCATTATCTTGACCTCACATCCTTCTTCAACTGCAGCCCCCTCTCTCTGCTCTCCTTCCCAACTAGGTTTCTTAGGAGTTGTTTTCATTTACTCTTCTTCCTCACCAACAGCTTTCTCTCTCTCCACTTCAGTGTGGCTTCGCTCTCCTCCATTCACACCCCTCCCACGATCAAATCCAATGGCCCTACTTCAATGTTATTTGACTTTTCAGAAGAATTCTACACAATTGGCCATTTTCTCCTCTGAAATGGCCTTTCTCACTGGCTTTTGGGCTACTATACTTTTTTCGTGTTCCTTCCACTACCTCCCTCTTCTCCCTGCTTCCCTCCCTTCCTGGTGCTTCTTCCTTAGCATTCTGTACTATTTCTTCCTTCTTTGATTTCTCTTTTATTACTCCCCCTTTGCCCTGAAATTTTATTATGAACATTTTAAGCATACAAGAAAGGTTGAAAGAATCCTACGGTAAACACTTTTATAGCCACCTCTTTTAACATTTTACTATACTTGTTTTTATCACATATCTACCCCTCTGTTCATCAGTCTACCTTATTTTTAACATGTTTTTCAGTAAATTGTGGACATCTGTATGCATCCCCTAAATATTGCAACATGCAGATCATTAACTAGAGTTCAGTATTTTTACAGGTTTTTCTGATGTTGTTTTACATACAATGAATGCACAGATCTTAAGTGTGCCATTTGCTGAGTTTTTACAAATGCATATACTTATGGAACCCAAACCCCTATCAAGATATAGAGCATTCCCATCACCCTACCTGGCTCCCTCATGGTCCTTCCCTATCAAATCCTGCCCCTCCCCACACAGAGGCAACCACTGTTCTTACTTTGTTATGCCATAGTGTTGTTTATTCTGTAACTTTATATAAATGGTGTTCTTGAACAGATACTTTTATGTAAAGCTTATTTCACTTATTATTACATTTTTGAGATTCACTGATACTGCATGTGTCAGTAACACATTCCTTTTTACCGCTGGATAGTATGTCATTGAGTGGTTATGCCGCAGTTTTGTTATCAGCTCTATTAATAGACACCTGAGCTGTTGCCGGTTTTTGGCTATTTTGAAGAAAACCACATTCTTGAATAAATCTTTGTGTGGAAATATGTCCTCATTTCTCTTGGGGAAGTACCTAAGATTCGGGTACCTAAGTAGGTAATGTGGCAAACATATGTGGTTAGTTTTGTTAGAAACTGCTAGAGCTTGGGGCGCCTGGGTGGCTCAGTCGATTAAGTGGCTGCCTTTGGCTCACGTCATGATCCCAGTGTCCTGGGATATCGAGCCCTGCATCGGGCTCCCTGCTCAGTGGGGAGTCTGCTTTTCCCTCTGCCTCTGCTGCTCCCCCGGCTTGTGTGCTCTTGCTCTCTCTCTCCATCAAATAAAATTAAAAAAAAAAAGAAAAGAAACTGCTAGAGCTTTTCCCAAAGTGGTTGTAGCATTTTGTACTCCTCCCACTAGAGCGTGAGAGTTCCTGTTGTTCCACATCCTTGCCGACATTTGGTGATGGTCTTTAATTTTAGTTGATCCTGTGGTGATTTAGTTTTTATTTTGCAGCTCCTTGATGCTTAATTTTGCTGGGCATTTTTTATTACAATTATTTACCTTTCATATATTTTATTTTATGAAGGCCTGTTCAAAATATCTGGCCATTTTAAAAATTATTTTTGGTCTTTTTTCGTGGCATTGTAAGTAGATGCTTTTTATAAATTATCTTGGTTATTAGTCCTTTGTCAGATACCTGTTTTATAAATGTTTTCGCTCAGTCTTTCATTTTCTTAACTGTATCTTTTCAAGAACAGACGTTTTTCATTTTTATAAAGTCTAGTTTATCATTTTTTCTCTTATAGTTCTTATTTTCTTCCTATATAAGGAAACTGCCTACATCTAAATTATGAAGATAATCTCCTGTGTTTTCTTTTAAAGGCATTATTGTTTTAGCTTTTGCATTTAGGTCTTAAGTTACTTTTTAAAACTACTTTATTAAGGTCTGATTGACACACAACAAAAGGATGCATATTTAATGTATGCAATGTGATACATACAGTTGGAAGATAATTATATATCCATGGACCCATCACCAGAACTTATGCCATAAAACTATTCATTACATCTAAAATTTTCCTTCCCCCTTTTATTTATTATTATTATTATCGTTATTATTATTTTGTGTACGTGACAAGAACACTTAACATAAGATCTACCCTCTTGGCAAATTTTTAATTATACACTATGGTATAATTAATTGTAGGCACTATGCTGTATAGTTGATCTCTAGGCCTTACTCATTCTGTATAACTGAAACTTTGTACCTTTTGAATAGTATTTCCCCATTTCCACCAGCCCCTGACAACCACCATTCTATACTCTCCTTCTCTGAGTTTGACTATTGAAGATTCCTCATATGAGTGGTGTCACTTAGCATTTGTCCTTCTGTGTCTGGCTTATTTCCCTTAGCATAATGTCCTCCAGGTTTTATCTATGTTGTTGCAAATGGCTGAATTTCTTTCTTTTTAAAGGCTGAATAATATTCCATTGTATGTATATATGTTTTCTTTATCCATTTGTCCATTGGTAGACATTTGGGTTCCTTCCATGTCTTGGCTATTGTGAATAATGCTACAGTGAACATGAGAGTACAGATATCTCTTCAAGATACTGATTTTAATTCCTTGGATATATACCCAGATGCTGGATCATATTTGGTAGTTCTATTTTTTCAGCTTTATTGAGATATAATTGACATATAACACTGTGTATAGGTATGCAATGTGTTGATTTGATATATTTACATATTGTAATATGATTATCATAGTATGGTTAATACCTTTGTCACCTCACATAATTACCAATTCTTTTACGTGGTGAGAACATTTAAGATTTACTCTCTTGGCAACTTTCAAGTATGTAATACAGTATTGCTAACTATAGTCACCATGTTGTACATTAGATCCCTAGAACTTATTCATCTTATAACCAGAACTTTGCACCTTTGAACCTTGGTTAACATCTCTCCATTTCCCCTGCAGCTCCTGGCAACTTCCATTCTACTTTCTGTTTCTATGAATTTGGCTTTTCTACATTCCACACACAGGTGATATCACAGTATTTGCCTTTCTCTGTCTGACTTATTTCCCTTGGCATAGTGCCCACAGGTCCATCCATGTCACAAATGACAGGATTTCCTTCTTTCTTATGGCTGAATAGTACTCCATTGTATGTATGTACTACATCTTTATCCATTCATCTGTAGACAGATACTAATGTTGTCATAGCTTGACTATTGTAAATAATGCTGCAGTGAACATGGGAGGGAAGATATCTCTTTGAGATCCTGATTTTTATTTCATTTGGATATCTGGAAGTGGGATTGCTGTATCATATGGTAGTTCTTTTTTTAAAATTGAGGAACCTCCATGCTGGTTTCCATGGTGGCTGCACCAATTTACGTTCCTACCAACAGTGCACAAGGATTCCCTTTTCTCCACGTTTTTGGCAACACTTATCTCTTACCTTTTTGTTAATAGCCAGGTGTGAGGTGGTATCTCATTGTAGTTTTTTTTTTAAGTAGGCTCCACACCCAATGTGGGGCTTGCACTCACAGCCCTGAGATCAAGAGTTGCGTGCTCCACCAACTGAGCCAGCCAGGTGCCTCTCATTGTGGTTTTGATTTACATTGGTGATTGCTGATGTTGGGCATCTTTTTACATACCTGTTGGTCATTTGTTTTGGTATGTCGTGTTCCCATTTTCATTTGTTTCAAGATAGTTTTTGATTTCTTCTTTGACCTATTGGTTGTTCAGGAGTATGTTAATTTTTACATATTTGTGAATTTTTCAGCTTTCTTCCTATTAGTTGATTTCTACTTTCATAACATTGTGGTCAGAAAAGATACTTGGTATGATTTCAATCTTCTTAAGTTTTTTAGGACTCGTTTTGTGACCTATTGTGATATATCCTGGAGAGTGTTCCTTTTGTACGTGATTATGTATTCTGCTGCTTTAGATGGAATGTTCTTTCTATCTCTTAGGTCCATTTGGTCTAAAGTATAGCTCAAGTTCAACACTTCTTTATTGATTTTCTGTCTGGATGATATATGCATTGATTTCTCCCTTCAGATCTGTTATTTGCTTAATGTATTTAGATGCTCTGATGTTGGGTACATATATATTTACAGCCGTTATATTTTCTTGATTAATTAACCATTTTACCACTATATAATGACCTTCTTTGCCTCTTGTTACAGTTTTTGGCTGAAAGTCTATTTTTTATGAGTTAAATATAGCTACGTTGCTCTCTTGGTTTTCATGTGCATGAATTACTCTTTTTCATCCCTTCACTTTGAGCCTTGTGTGTGACCCTAAAGCTGAAGTGAGCTTCTTGTAGATAACATATTGTTGGGTCTTGTTTTTAGCCACTTTATGCCTTTCGGTTGGAGAATTTAATTCATTTACATTTGAAGTAATTATTGATAGATAAGGACTTAACTAATGCCATCTTATTGTTTTCTGGCTGTTTTGTAGTTCCTTTGTTCCTTTCTTCCTCACTTACTGCCTTCTTTTGTGTATGGATGATTTTCCGTAGTGGTATGCTTTGATTGTCTTCTCTTTATCTTTTGTGAATTTACTGTAGGTTTTTGCTTTGTGGTTATCTGTGAGGCTTATAATAAAACATAGCTATAACAGTCTATTTTATGCTGATAACTTTGCATATAATAACTCTACCCTTTTACTCCCCCCATTTTTGTTTTTGATGTCACAGTTTACCTCTTTTTATATTGTGTATCCAGTAGCAAATTATTGTAGCTGTAGCTACTTTTGTAATTTTTATTGCCTTAATTGTATTAATTCCTGTTCAAAGTTCTATCTTACTTTTTTTTCTTCAAGGTATTAACTGGATGCTAGTCGTTCTAGCGTTGTGCCTATTAGAGTTTTATGTTCTTGATTTTTAGGATTTTAAATCATAGAGTTTTGAGGGAGCTTGGAAACCCTCCTTCAACAGATGGGCATAGCAAGGCCCTTGAAATCTGTGTGACTGGCCCATGGTCACTTAGCTACCATGTGACAGAGCAGAGGAGGAGTAATACCAAGTCTCCAGCACCTTTGGTACTCTCCTTCCCCATATGATACTGATTTGCTTTTTATTCATTTTTTATTGTTGAAGTATAGTTGACATAGAATGTTACATTAGTTTCAGGTGTATTACAGTGATTCTCTAATTCTGTATGTTACTCAACGCTCACTACCACAAGTGTAGTCACCATCTGTCACTACATAATGTTATTATAATATTATTGACTGTATTCCCTATGCTGTACTTTTCATCTCCATGACTTATTTATTTTATAACTGGAATTTTGTACCTCTTAACCCACTTCACCTATTTTGCCCATCCTTCTACTCACCTCCTCTTTGGCATCCCTCAGTTCTGTGTATTTAAAAGTCTGGTTTTTTTTGTTTGTTCATTTGTTTTATTTTTCAGATTCCATGTATAAATAGAATCATATGGTATTTGTCATTCTCTGATGTATTTCACTTAGCATTGTACCTTCTTAAGGCCATCCATGTTGTTGCAAATGGCAGGATTTCATTCTTTTTTATGGCTGAGTAATATTCCAGTGTGTGTGTGTGTGTGTGTGTGTGTGTGTGTGTATCACTTTTTTTTTTAACCCATTCATCTGTTGATAGACACTTGAGTTGCTTTTGTATTTTGGCTTTTTTAAATAATACTGCAGTAAACGTAGGGGTGCCTATATCTTTTTGAATTAGTGTCTTTGATTTTCTTTGGATAAACACTGAATATTAGAATTACTGGATCATATGGTAGTTCTATTTTTTTCCTTTTGTTGAGGAACCTTCATGCTGTTTTCCATAGTGGCTGCACCAATTTACATTCCCACAAACAGTGCATGAGGGTTCCTTTTTTTTCATATCCTCGCCAACACTTGTTATTTCTTATCTTTTTGACACTAGACATTTTGACAGGTGTAAGGTGATATCTCATTTTGGTTTTGACTTGCCTTTCTCTAATAACTAGTGATGTTGAACATCTTTTCATGTGTCTGGTGGTCATTTGTATGTCTTCTTTGGACAAATGTCTATTTAGGTCCTCTGCCCATTTTTTAATTGGATTGGTTTTTTTTTTTTGGTGTTGAGTTGTATAAGTTCTTTATATATTTTGAATATTAATCCCTCATCAGATAAATCATTTGCAAATATCTTCCCTTATTCAGTAGGTTGCCTTTTTTTGATGGTTCTCTTTGCTGTGCAAAAGCTTTTTATTTTGGTGTAGTCCTAGTAGTTTATTTTTGCTTTTGTTTCCCTTGCTTGAGGAGACCTATCCATTAATGTTGCTAAGGCTGATTACCAAGAGATTACTTCCTATGTTTTCTTTTAGGAGTTTTATGATTTCAGGTTTCACATTTAATCTTAATCCACTTTGAATTTATTTTTGCATATAGTGTAAGAAAATGGTCCAATTTCATTCTTTTGCATGCAGCTGTCCAGTTTTCCCAACACCATTTATTGAAGAGACTGTCTTTTTCCCATTGGATATTCTTGCCTCCTTTGTCATAGATTAATTGACCCTATAAGTGTGAGTTTATTTCTGGGCTCTCTATTCTGTTCTCTTGATCTATGTATCTGTTTTTGTGCCAGTACCATACTGTTTTGATTACTACAGTTTTGTATTTTGAAATCTGGGCTTGTGCTACCTCCAGCTTTGTTCTTCTTTCTCAAATTGCTTTGGCTATTTGAGGTCTTTTGTGGTTCCATGCAAAATTTAGGATTATTTGTTGTAGTTCTGTGAAAAAATGCTGTTGGTATTTTGATAAGGATTGCATTGACTCTATAGATTGCTTTGGGTAGTATGGACATTTTAACAATATTTGTTTCCCCAGTCCATGAGCATGGAATATCTTTCCATTTGTTTTTGTCATCTTCAATTTCTTTCATCAATGTCTTATAGTTTTCAGAGTATAGGTCTTCAACCTCCTTGGTTTATTTTATTCTTTTTGATACAAATGTCAATGGGATTGTTTTCTTAATTTCTCTTTCTGCTACTTCATTATTAGTATTTAGAAATGCAAGAGGTTTCTGTATATTTTGTATTCTGCAACAAAACTGAATTCACTTATTCTGATTTTTTTTTTGTGTGCTGTCTTTAGGGTCTTCTATGTCTAATATGCTCATCTGCAAACAGTGGCAGTTTTACTTTATTCTTACTGGTTTAGTTGCCTTTTATTTCTTTTTCTTGTCTGATTGCTACAGCTAAGATTTCCAGTACTATGTTGAATAAAAGTGGTGAGAGTGGAGTAGACATCCTCATCTTCTTCCTTATCTTAGAGGTAATGCTTTCAGTTTTTCACCATTGAGCATGATGTTAGCTATGGGTTTTTCATTAGATGGCCTTTATTATGTTGAGATATATCACCTCTAAACCCACTTTGTTGAGAGTCTTTATCATGAATGAATGTTGTACTTTGTCAGTTGTGTTTTTTGCATCCATTGAGATAGTCATAGGGTTTTTATCCTTCCTCTTGATAATGTGTGATGTATCACATTGGTCGATTTGTAAATAGCTATAGGTATTTTTTTTAAAGATTTTATTTATTTATTTGACAGAGATAGAGACAGCCAGTGAGAGAGGGAACACAAGCAGGGGGAGTGGGAGAGGAAGAAGCAGGCTCACAGCAGAGGAGCCTGATGTGGGGCTGGATCCCATAACGCCAGGATCACGCCCTGAGCCGAAGGCAGACGCTTAACTGCTGTGCCACCCAGGCGCCCCATAGCTATAGGTATTTTTAATTCTCTTGTCCTTTCACCTTGTAATAGAGTTAAGTGGTTAACACCCCATCATATTACAGTATTAGAGTATTCTGAATCTTACTGTATACTTACATTTACCAGTGTGTTATATTTTTTTATGTTTTCATGTTGCTGATTAGCATCCTTTCATTTCAGCTTGAAGAACTCCTTTCTGCCTTTCCTGGCAAGGCTGGTCTAATGTTGATGAACCCACTAAGCTTTTGTTTTTCTGGGAAAGTGTTTAATCCTTCTTCATTTCTGAAGGATTACTTTGCCAAATAGAGTGTTCTTCGTTGGCACTTTTTTATTCTTTTTTGCACTTTGAATATATTATCCCACTGTATCCTGGCCTATCTGTAAGGTGCTTGCTGTGAAATCAGCTGAAAGCCCTTTGGGGGTTCACTTGTAAATTACAGACTTCTCTTGCTGCTTCTAAGATGGTCTCTCTTTGATTTTTGACAGTTTTATTATAATGAATCTTGAAGAGGATCTCTTTAAGTTGAGTTTGGTAATCTATGAGCTTTATGAACTTGGATCCATATTTGTCCGTAGTTTTGGGAAGTTCTCAGCCATTGTTTATTTAAATAAGTTTTCTGCCCCTGTGTCTTTTCAACTTCTGGAAGTCCAGCAAATCACATATTATTTCTTTTGATGGTACCCTATAGATAATGTAGCCTTTCTTCACTCTTTTTGACTCTTCTTTTTTTTGTTCTCTTCTGACTGTATAATTTTAACGTTCTGTCTTCTGTCTCATAGATTCTTTCTTCTGTTTGATCCATTTTGATGTTTTTGCTCTATATTGTAATTTTCCTTTCATTCATTCTTCAGCTCCAGAATTTCTCTTTGGTTCTTTTTTATGACTTCTCTCTCTTTGTTAGACTTCTTATTTTGTTTGTATAATGTGGTTTTCCTGATTTTGTTTTTCGTGTTCTCTTGTAGCTCAGTGAGTTTTCTTAAAACAGCTATTTTCTTTTTTTTTTAAATGATTTTTTATTATATTATGTTAGTCACCTTACAGTACATCCCCAGATTCCGATGTAAAGTTCGATGCTCCATTAGTTGCGTATAACACCCAGTGTACCATGCAATACGTGCCCTCCTTACCACCCATCACCAGTCTATCCCATTCCCCCACCCCCCTCCCCTCTGAAGTCCTCAGTTTGTTTCTCAGAGTCCATAGTCTCTCATGTTTCATTCCCCCTTCTGATTACCCCCCTTTCTTTATCCCTTTCTTCCCCTACCGATCATCCTAGTTCTTATGTTCCATAGATGAGAGAAATCATATGATAATTGTCTTTCTCTGCTTGACTTATTTCACTTAGCATTATCTCCTCCAGTGCCGTCCATGTTGCAGCAAATGTTGAGAATTCGTTCTTTCTGATAGCTGAGTAATATTCCATTGTATATATGGACCACAGCTTCTTAATCCAGTCATCTGTTGAAGGGCATCTCGGCTCCTTCCATGATTTGGCTATTGTGGACAATGCAGCTATGAACATTGGGGTGCATATGGCCCTTCTCTTTACTACGTCTGTATCTTTGGGGTAAACACCCAGTAGTGCGATGGCTGGGTCATAGGGTAGCTCAATTTTTAACTTTTTAAGGGACCTCCACACTGTAAAACAGCTATTTTCAATTCTTTAGCAGGTAAATCACAGATCTCCATGTCTTTGGGATTGGTTACTGGACATTACTGCAACATTTTGTTGGTGTCATAATTCCTTAATTTTTCATTTTCCTTGAAATTTTGCATTGCTGTCTTCATATTTGACTTCCTGCAGTCTTAACTGCCTTCAGGAGACGAGTATGTTTCATCAGTCCTGCTAGGGAGTCTGAGGTTTTCTCAGACCTTTTGTGAATGTACCTGCTTGACATTTCTTGCTCCTTCCTGTGGCAGAATTATTAAGCTTATATGCCTTCTCCTGATCCTGCAAAACACCAGGCCAAGTGTTAGCAGCCTCTCTTTTGTTTTCCCAAAGGTGGCATTAAAGCCAATTTTGTGGTCTCTCCATGACCCACAGATTTGAGCCAGCACAACCTTTCTGCATGTGCTTACCAGCCACCTGCCAAAGTTTGCTGCCAAGGGAGTGTGAACAGGTATCTGGTACAGGATAGGGGTTTGTATATGTGTGTGTGTATGTGAGAGAGAGAGAGAGAGAGAGAGTAAGGCTAGAGGTGTGCTGGTAGGTACCCTGTGGGCAGTTGGGGGATCCCCAGAAGCTCATGAGTAGGCTTCTTATTGAGTCCTGCAACACATTTAGTAGGATCCATGTTTCCTTTAATACCTTTTGAGGGTCCTATCTGCCACTCTCCCAGCTACTTTTGTCTCTTGGTCATGCAGTTCATAATTTAGTATCCTGGACAGGGCAAGTATCCTGGACGTGAGCCTCTTTGGCAGTGTCCCACACAGCTGGGGAAGCTGGGTGTGTAGTCACACACTCCTGTTTCCCCCATGGGAGAAATCATGGGCTGAGAAGATTTCTCTTGGCCCTAAGCTGTGCTGCCTTGTGGAGGAGGGTGATGGGAGTAAAATTGTACAGTTCCTCTTATTTCCTCCAGTGCATCCAAAGTACTATTTTTTTTAATTTAAATTTAATTTTTTTTTTTTTGGCTCTAGCATTGTGCTAGAACTTCTGTGCTAGAAATTTAGACTTCCACCAAGGCTCTGTCATCCATGGGTGATTGTCTTAAACAGTATATTCCATAGACTCCCAGATGGTGGCTAAGAGGGTCTAGAGCTGGTTCAGAGGACAGTGCAGGGTTCCGAGCTGGGACTGAGGCCTGTGTGCCCCTTACCCAATACATGCTGGGTGAGACGACTCCTGGATCTCTTAGTGTATATATGGTGCTGGATCCCACAGCTCCCACAAAGGCACTTTGCCCAGGAATGAAAGCCAGATTTTTTTTTTTTGGCATTGTTGTTGTTGGCAGGCAGACATGGACAAGGAATGTCTTATATAGCCATGATGCTGATGTCACTCCTGGTAATTTTTTCATTTTTTGATGAACTTTCATAGTGGTTTCCATAGTGGCTGCATCAATGTCTGTGATCCACCTTGAATTAAATTTTGTGTATGGTTTGAGATTAGGGTCAAGGTTTATTTTTTTCTCATATCAATATCTAATCTAACACCATTTGTTGAAAAGAGTTTCTTTTCCTCCTTGGATTACTTTGGTCTCCTTGTCAAAGGTCTAATGACCATATTAAGTATAGATTTATTTCTGCGTTCTTATTCTTTTTTTTTTTTTTTGAGAGAGAGAGAGAGCGAGAGCATGCCAGTGAGGGAGGGGCAGAGGGAGAGAGAGAATCTCAAGCAGACTTCATAGAGAGCACGGGGCTGGACATGGGGCTCAATCTCACAATCCCAAAATCATGACCTGAGCCAAAATCAAGAGTCAGATGCTTAACCAACTAAGCTACCCAGGTGCCCCTGAGTTCTTACTCTGTTCCATTAATCTGTTTGTTGATTCTTACACCAGTACCACACAATCTTACTTTATAGTAAGAAAATCAGGTAGTATATATTGTTCAACGTGTTCTTCTTTTTCAAGATTCCTTTGGATATCCTGGGCCCTTTGTTTCATATAAATTTTGAATCAATGTGTCATTTGCTACAAAATAGCCTGCTAGGATTATGATTGGATTTGTTTGAATCTATAGATCAGTTTAAGGAGGATCAAAATCTAAACAGTGTTGAGTCTCCCAATCTGCTAGTAGAGTACATCTTTCTAATTATTTATATCTTGTGAAATTTCTATTAGCAGTTCAGAGTGTACACATATTCCATGTGTTTTGTTAAATTTATTACTAATTTTTTGTGACACTATTGCAAATTGAATTGGTTTTTAAATTTTCATTGTCTAATTGAGTTTGTGAAGGTTACAGAATACAAGATCAACACACAAAAACCAACCATATTCTTTTATGTAAACAGTGAACTATTCATAACAGAAATATGAAAAACACTGCCATTCACAATATCTTGCCACCCTCCTCCAAATGAAATACTTAGGTATAAATTCATCAAAACACATAGGCTGTGAATATTGAAAACTATGAAGTGCTACTAAAAGAAATCCAAGACCTAAATAAATGGAGAGACACATTCACTTTTTGTGGATTGGAAGATTTAACATAGTAGTTGTGTTATTTTTCTCTAAAGTGATCTATAGATTAGCTACAATGCCAATCACAGTGCCAGCAGGACTTTTTATAGGTATAGATCAGCTACTCTGATAATTTTTATGTAAGGGCCAAGGAACTTGAATAGCTAAAACAAATTTGGAAAAGAAGAACAAAGTTGGAAGAATCACTCTAGTATCAGGCCTCAGTAACCAAGACAGTATGGATTTGGGGGAGGGATTGATGCATAGGTCAGTGGAGCAAGATAGAGGGTTGTGAAGCAGACTACGCGAATGTAGCCATTCCATTTTTGACAAAAGTGCAACATCAATTCATTGAGAAAGGGGATAGTCTTTTCAGCAGTTGTTTCCTAACAATGGGTCCTCCACATGTGAAAAAAAAAAAGAAGCTCGATGGAAACCTCAGTCCTTATACAAAGATTAACTTGAAGTGGGTCATAGATGCAAATATAAAACATAAAGGTATAAAACTTACGGAAGAAAAGATAGGAAAAAAATCTGCATGTCCTAATGTTAGAAATGATGCCAAAAGCATAACCTAGAACAGAAAAATTAAATTGTACTTCATCAAAATTAAAAACTTTTGCTCTGCCTAAAATACTGTCAGGAGAATTAAGAGACAAGCTACAGACTGGGAGAAAATATTTGCAACCCACATATTTGACAAAGGACTTGTATCCAGATTATATAAAGAACTCCTCAAACTCAAGGACTCTCAAAACTCCAAAAACTCAGCTTAAAAATGGGCAAAGGACTTGAACAGACACTTCACCAAAGAGGATATAAGGATGGCAAATAAATACATGAGAAGATACTCAGCATCATTAGCCATAGGGAAATGCAAATTAAAACTATGATTGTGTACCACTAAACACACATTAGAATTGCTAAGACAGAAAATAATGACACCACTAAGTACTGGCAACTGGGACTCTCATGCGCTGATAGGAATGCAAAATGGTACCCCACTTTGAAAAATCATTTGGCAGTTTCTTAGGAAGTTGTATATACACTGACCATGTGACCCAGCAGTCCTACTCCTGGGTATCCACCAGTGAAATGAAAACTTGTGTTCACTCAAAAATCTGTACATGAATGTTCATAACAGTTTTGTGTGATGGCCCAAACCTGGAAACAGCCCAGGTGTACTTCAAAGGATGAATAGGTCAAGTGTGGTACATTCACACAGTGAAATAGCACTCAGCAGTAAAAGTAGTGAACACACAACTTGGATGAAGCTCAAAGACGTTACACTGAGTGAGGCAAGCCAGGGTTGAAAGGTTTTATACTATTTGCTCCCTTTTATTTGACATTCTTGAAAAGAAAAACTATAGTGCTGGGAAAAAGAGATTGGTAGTTGCCAGGGGTGGTGCATGAAGGTGAAGTTTTGTAGATCAGTGAGTTGTACCAGGGAGCTTTTTGGTTGTTGGAACTGTAACGTACCCTCTTTGTGGTGGCAGTTGCACAAACATATACATGTATTGAAATTTGTAGAACTGTACACTAAAAAAAGTCACTCTTACCATATAAAAAAAGATTATTTTTTAAAATGTCAAGCTTCATTCTGTTTTATGAATCTTTGTATGTGAACTTGTTTTTGTTTTGTGTTTTATTTCTTGTTTTTCTCCCCTCTTTGCTTTGGTGTAGATCATTTTCATACACTGTTCTCTCTTCTTGGTAAGCCTTTTTAATTTGGAAGCCCATATTCTTCAGTTCTGAGGATTTTCTTGGTTTTTGTTATAGTTGTATTTTCTCCATGTTTCTTCCCCCTCCCTCCCCTGCTCATTTTCTCTGTTCTTGCTAGCTGATACTTTTCAGACATTGGAACGCTTAGCCTGTTGGTTCTCTAATTCTTTAATATTTTCTCTTCTGTTTTCTGTCCTTTCTCTTCTTTACTTTTGTATTTTTGTCCATTTCTGGAGACTTTCTTAATTTTAAGTTTTCAAACTGTTGTTTAATAACCAAGAGTTCATTTTTTGTTCTCTGTTTCTTTTTAAAGGTATCCTATTCTTATTTCATTGTTGTAATATCTTTTATTAATGGTAGTATTTTTCTTCTTCCTGAATACTTTTCTATTTTACTGTTATGTATTTCTTATTAGATGCTTTCCTTCAATATCCGATGGTCCTTTGCTTATATTTAGGAAAAGGATGCAAATGATGACTAGAAGTGCATAGCATGTTGTAGGGCTTGTCAACTTTGAACTTCAGTCTACAACAGTCTGGTTGGGCTGTATAGTTGGGGATCCTCCCAAGGCAGTATCTTGGTGCTTTCTTTTTAATCTGATAGAATTTCCAGAGAGATTTTTTTTTTGGTCTCCTACATGGAGGAAAGACCTGGTTCAGTGGAGAAAGAGGGCTGTGGGTCTCAGTATCTAGGATATTCATTTGCTCTCCTTAGTTCCAGTCCAGTATCTTGTCCTCAACTGCATCTCTGTACTGCTAATCAAGAGGCCCTGTGTTTTACCTTTTCAAGGAATAAATCTTCAGTATTCTGCCCTGGTAGCAGGCAGAAGGTGGGGAGCTAATTGCTTCTGAAGCAGACTTTAAACCAACACTTACTGTAGCCGTCCTCCCCTCTTCCACTTACGTGGGTATCTGGCGCTGCCAGCTTGCATCTTTCAGGGACTCTTCTGTGTAAAATCAGGTTGTTTTGTCCCTATGCTTAGCTTAGGTTTAGTTTTCTATACTTGATCTGTATGAGTGAAAATGTTCTAGCTCGAGTGAAAAGAAGTCTGAAGAATCATGAAAACAGAGCTTCAAAATTCACAGCCTCTCAGTCAATTCCAAGACTAAATCAGTTTACAGATGCAGGACCCTTGAATAAAGGGGTATTTGGGTCACTTCACGGACAGACCCCAACATGTAGCAATGGAACAACTGGTAGAATGCCCACATTTATTTTGCTTGGATTTGCTGAGTCATTTACCATTCATCAGTTTGCTTTCCTGCTTGCAAATTGTATTGGTATTACTCCTTCCCTTTTGCTTTTCCTTGTTCTTGTGTGTTTGTGACTTAATAACTTTTTTTTTTTTCATTGTTTTAGTGGCGTTCTAGTAGGGAATGAGTATGCTGTGTATGTTCGGTTCCATCTTTTACCTGCAACTTCTGTCTATATTCTTTTGCTAGATGATACACAGTCTCAGAGCTGTGAAGATCATCCATAGCCTGGTGATCCTAAATCTGTGTCTCAATCCCACCCTACTTCTCTTACCTCTGATCTTTGGACATAAAATTGCAACTGCTTACTCAACATTTTCTCTTAATATATCTAATACACACCTCAGAGACTTCATTCCCAACCATCCCTTTGAAATGCCTATTTCTTATCTAATCTTGTTCTCAGTACCACTTACTAACCACCTACTTGCTTGATCCCAAGTCTCCTCCCTTCTTTCCTTCAGTTCTAAATTCAAAATATATCCAGAATTCATCCAGTTCTCTCCATCTTTATGGCTGCTACCCTGATCAAAGTCATTTTCATTTCTCACCTGGGTCCATGCAGTAACCTTGCAATTCCTCCTTGCCTGCACTCTTGCTCTGCTCTACAATCCACTGTCTTCATGGTAGCCAGAGTGAACATTTTGAATTCTAAATTAAGCCACATCATTCCCTGATTCAGAACCCACAATTCTGTCCCCCTGTACTGTGAATGGTGTCCACGCTCCTGACTCTGTCCACAAGGTCCGTGCCTAACTCTCAGACTTCAGCTCCTGCCAGGGTCTTCCTGGCTCCCTCTCCTCCCGTCACACAGGCCTTTCTGGTATCAAACACACCAAGCTTGTTCCCTCCCTTCGGGCCTTTGTAGTTGCCATTTTGTCTCCCTGAATATCCTTCCCCATGTCTTCATATGGGGACAAGGATATATTCAAGTCTCTGCTCAGATAGCATCACCTCTGAGAAGCCTTGCCTGACCAGGTGTTCCACCTATCTTCCAGATTCCTATATTACCTCATCTTATTTATTTCCTTTTGAAAGTATCTTGTTCTTTATTGTATTTGTCTAGCCATTTGAGTATAAAGCCTCTGAGGGCATTGGTCTGATCCATCTTGTTCTTTGCAGATACCATCACACTTAGGACAGAATCTGGCCGTAGTAGACAGTTAATCAAAGACTCTTGGAGGGGCGCCTGGGTGGCTCAGCCGTTAAGCATCTGCCTTCGGCTCAGGTCATGATCCCAGGGCCCTAGGATCGAGCCCTGCATCGGGCTCCCTGCTTGGCGGGAAGCCTGCTTCTCCCTGTCATACTCCCCTTGCTTGTGATCCCTCTCTTGCTGTCTCTCTCTCTCAAATAAATAAAATCTTTTTAAAGAAAGACTCTTGGACGGCTGGATGGGAGGAGGGTAGTGAAAAGATGCTTGTTGAATTCTGTTTGTACTGTTAGCATGTTGATTCTTCCGGGGCATCTCAGAATTGAGCCTTTCTACAGACTTCTTTCCCATCTTAACTGATTCTCCTTACAAATGTCTTTAAATGTCCCCCTCTCTTCCTGCCGGTAAATCTGTTTTAGGGCCAAAAGTTTGAATTCCCAAATAGCAGATGGCTGGTCCTGTTTTTCTTTCTCCCTGTTTTTAGCCATGCAGTCACACCTTCAGCTGTATTTTGTGCAGGAGCCAAGATGAGATTTTGGCAGAGGGATGGCCAGTGCATTTGCTCATCCCTCAGACCCACACGGGTGTGGTGCTGGACTAGAAATGAGAGATCGCAGCTAGAAATTGAGTCCTGCTGGCTCACCTCTCAGTATTTGCATTCTGCTTTTGCTTTTCTGCTCTCTCCCAGTCTCTGTCTTTTGATTTTTAACATTGACTTCTGCCAACCACCGATCCTGTTAAAACTGCCAGTGAGATTGAGGCAGGGGTGGTGTCAGTGAGTTTCATTTCCTCGTCTTCAGAGAGGAGCTGTGAGATGACAAATGGTGAAGCTGCTTCTGTCTAGTCACCAGTTGTAGAATATGATGCCTTCTGCTCTGCTAGTCCTAGAGTCATGTGGTACTTCAGTGTTTGTGGGTCCGCTTACAAGTTTCTTTTTAATATCTGATGAAGTAGGGATGAACCCAGGAAATGACCCCTTTGCTTTTTTGTTTTCTTCTCTCTGTTTTGTACAAATCAGGAGGTTCATCAAGAACGGATTGCATTGGAAAACCAATTGGAACAACTTCGTCCAGTCACTGTATTGTAATCCCCAAGATTCAAGTAACAGTGGGTGACTTTTTCTGCCAAGATCTTTCCTTTGAATGTTTCAACCCAACTACTTGTCATAGATGTCCAAGACTGTGTGAAAAGCTGCAAGCAGTGGAATATAATCCATATTTCCTTTTCTCTTGTACTTCACTTGTATGTTTTACTCTGGTGGAAAAAATACAACTGATTATCACACTTGAAATTGTAATTTCAGTGGAATTTATCTCCCATTCTTAAGTACTTCCTCAAGTTGTTAGATATTTCTCCTTACCAAAAACCAATCTTCTCGCAATTAAAAACAAGTTAGAGCATTATTTATTTAAAGAATTAATGATTTGTATAAAACCTCATAACCTAGTACCTTCAGGATGCTTGTTTTATTTTTGTATGTATGTCAAATACAGTAGGTTGGTTTCCTGAATAATTGGGATTCCAACTAGATAGTCTTTGGCATGATGATAATAAAAGAGAAAACTAAAACGAGCATCAGATTTAGACAGGCGCTGTGCCCTCCGCCACCATATGCCAAAAATTGCTTCTCTAGTGCCATTTTGACATTGTATCTAGCTATAAATAATACATAACTATTGTTTTCTGTTGAATGGCAGAGATTTATTGGGTCTTTGCTCCTCTGTAAAGTGGAAGTTTTGTCAGTGATCTATTTAACTTGGCCCAGCTAGGCCATCAACTCACAGAACCTCAGTCCTTTTGTGTAAATTTTTGGGCAAGAGCAATCTGCTTTAACCGCCTCACCTGATCAAATTAAATAAATAGTTGCCAGATCTCTACTTTTATCCTGCATGGGATAACATGTCTGTAAGTGCATGAATTTGGAAAGCACACATCAGATGTGAAAGGCTGAAGAGACTGTTTGGACTGATAAATATTTGTTGCTTGAACCCAGGTATTCACCCTGGAGAAGAAGGGGAAATGGTTGTTACCAGAAATCCAACAACTCTGGTAGTTATTTTTGTCTTTGTTATTTTAACCTGGATTGTGGTTGTATTGAGGTGAAGGAATAATGAAAGAAAACCAGTCTTCACTCTGGATATACAAGTGTTTGTTCTCTGTGAAGTGTACCCTTGGGAAGTGATTGGTTTATGTACCGTCCAGCAGAGCCCAACTGACTCCAGTGTATGTGATGTAAAACCATGAGCTCAAATTGCAGAAGCCAGTATCCTATGGAAATTTTGATCACCCGCTCCTCCTGAAAGCTCAAGTTGAAACTGGGACCTGACTGACCCCCACAGGGATCAGGGCACGCCCGCTTTCACATCACTTTGAGAGACTGATTACAAGGAATGCTCACTCTTATGCATTTTGCTAATTTACCCATTTTTAGAGTAGAGGTGTGTGGTATGCCTGGGGTCCTTTTTGAGGTGGTTTAGGGTAGGTTTGCAGTGTGGGATTAAGCCTTCTGTTTCAGTAGAGTTGACAGCTTTTAGAATAAGGAGGTGTTTATTTAATGCTTCCTTATTTTATTTGCAAGCTTTATCAATAGCTTAATGGCAAAAGAGAAAGGCTCAAGCAGATGATGTTTTCCCAAAGAAAAACAAATTGTTGATTCGATTCTGTGAATATTAAAAGATTTTGAATTGATTTGATTTTGAAAATCCCAGAACTTAAACTATTTCTCTATTCCCCCTTTCCTTCCCTTTTGGTTGCCTTTTCTGTCCCTCTGGGAGGGGGTTGGAGTCATTTTAAACCCTTCCTAAGATTATGAATGGGCGATGCAGATTTTTGAGGTAACCTCTTTTCCTGTGTCCTGAGATCTAGGGACTAAAGTTATTTTTATCAACAGTGTCCTTGCTGTAGACATTCCACAGCATGCTTAGCTTTTGTTACATTCTGCCCGGGAAAGACCAGTGTGTGCGCTCCATCTCCTCATCTTCCAGTACCCATGCGCTCCCTCAAGATAGCACTGCATGTCCAGTAAGGAGGCATACGAACTCAGGAATATTAGTCTTTGGTATACGTTTTAAAAATATTGATATGTTTTTCCCCCATCAAGTCAGTGCCAGAATGAGACAAATTAGGAGGTTGGGGTTTTGTTTAGTTGGCTTGGTTTTCACTAAAGGAAGAAACTCACATTGGACAATTAAGGTCCCATGAGTTGCATAGTCTCACTGATATTTTAAGATGAGCATTGCATTAAAGCACACATCAATGTCTATACCCCGCTTTCTTGACTGCACTTAACAGTGACACAGTGTATTAGTTGCTTAGAAGTGGATTAAAAAAAAAAACAAATACACACTATTATTATTACCTGACTAGTGCTTTTCTTCCATGTCTCTATTTTCTCAGAATGTGCACTTTTAATTTGGGATTATAACTCCTGTTAATGTTTCTGTGAGCCTTCAGTGTGATTTATAGGAAGGCTATTGAAATCACCATTATACCTCTTCTATAAAATGTCTCCAAAATTAGACCTGCTTTTTGGAATTCAATGGACAGAATGTGGATGTTGCCCCCATCCATGGGGGTTTAATAAGCTTGTTGTTAAGTGGTCTTCCTCCAGAGGGGTCCGATGGTCCCAAGGATGAAAGCAGAGTAGGAATTGATAGTGGGCTAATGGGGTACCTCGTTGTCTCCTGTAAGTGGTGTGTTGCTTTTGCCACCTCCCTGTCCAGCAGACATGAAGTACAACCAAGAGGTAGATACCTGGAATGGAGGTGCGTGTTGTAGTCAAGGCAGATACTTGCCTTGCTTTAGTTGGAAAGAGCTAACTGCTTTATAAATATTAGAGAAGTGTTTTGGGCCTGGTTGGGAGGGGAGACTTCTTAGTAGGAAGCTGTGCCCATTTTACTATCCTTGGAGAATAGGATGTCAGAGCTGAGAGGACTTGTACCTGTCTCCTGCAGTTTGCTTGTGGGGAAACTAAGGCCATCAGAAACTACATTTTCTAGCCCAAGAATGTGTAGAAAGATAACTAGTGGCAGAGTTGGAATGCTAGCTGATCTTACAGATTCTAAATCAAGTCCTTTAGCCTCTAGCAATACTAAAAATAGATTAGAAGGGTTTCTTCTATTTACCATGTTGAATTTTATTTACTTAGTAAGTCTTCAATTATGAAAACATGTTTCAGTGAGTTTTAGATCTAGATATTTCTCTTGGATTGAAGCAAAAAATAAAATCTGAAGGGAAGAATATGATTGAACTATTTGTTCTTTTGAACACCTCACCTTTCATGATGCAATAAATTACTCTGAGTTTCTTGGCAGAACTTTTGACAGCTGTTGCTTTGAATGGATTCCATTCCTGTATTCCTTATGGGAGTTTGTTTTTAAAATAGACTACTGCGATGGAAATGAACTCAATATGTAGTAAGTTATAGTTTTCTTCAATATATCTTTAGTTATGTGGGTTGCAAATGTTCGATTTCAGCATATTTTAGGGGGAGTAATCAAAAACATGCATTTTTCTTTGATTTCCTACCAGTGTCTGAACTATCATAAAGCATTCTTCTCTTCATATGTGACTTGATTCTATAGTCTCTTTATAAATGATAATTTGTCTATTTCTTAAATGATCTTTCAACCATGGTAATATTAGATGTGCACTCGGAAGATCAATAAGATAATCATCTGGAATGGATGTTTTTAATTGCAATTAAGGCAGGCATTTGTAAATGGCTTCTTCTAAGCAGTAGTTGGAAAGATCTCACAGTATAACACCTTATAGCTTAAGACATTTGTTCAACACAAACTACAATCACACCTCCTGACTAGACATCACCAAAGGATTGTGATTTTGAAAGTATAAAAAAAAGAATTCCAAATATCATAGGAACCAGATCTTCCCATATTATTGACAAGTAAGCCTTAGTAGGTTGTGGTTTAAACATTATGAACAAAATTTAATATCAGTTAGAAAAAGGAAGGTCTTTTTCTCCTTTAGTTATATAAATAGAAGACAAGTGACGTTAGTTTCTCTTTCCAACTGGCTTATTCTGTTGCAAGTGTACTCTTTGAAAACTCTGATTTCAAAGGATCTCTTGAATTTACACTTTAGTGATGGGTGTTTGTTATGTTCTTTTTTTGCATCATGACTTAGTGTGGTTCAAATTCCTATTAGAAGTGGGGATTTGGATTTTTGGAATTCTGAGGTGGCATCTCCTCTTTCGGCACAGGCTGAAGGCTACTGCTCACCAATGCCAGCAGCTTAGTCATTGATGGCAATTTGCATGTGAGTCTTACTCTGCGAGCCACCCCACTTGGCTTGTTTGAAATGAGAAATGCATCTAGTTTTGCGACCCTCCCAAGAGCAAACTTAAGAACAGACATGGAGGACCAGACTTCAAAAGCAGCACAATCAGAGTCTAAGAGCCACTGCCTTCCTCAAAAATAGGCATTCAGAGGTTGCCATACAGGTGTTCCCTGAAACAGCCAGTCTGTTAATGTGAGCAAGAGATGCTGAGTACACAGTTGCTTTTAGGGTTAGATACTTATTGTCTACATTTGCTAACCTACATGATGATAAAGGCACGGTTTCAACTGAGAGGGCTTGTTCTAGTTAAAGGAGCCTTGCTCTGTTCTTAACAATTGGAAAATGTTGTGTGTGTGTTTCGTGAGTTCCTCTGTCTTGCTCTAAGTTCATGGCTGTGGGAAGTTGCAGAGAACGGGCTTAAGACTCTGAAGACCAGAGGACAAGGGACTTTCAAGAGGGCTTGTTTTGGAATTTGAGGGCAACACTAGGGAAATTCGGGGACCAGTTCCATCCTGCTTAAGTACTCTGTTGGACAACAGGACTGGATCCTAAAGGTCCTTCATGGAGCTCTGCCCTCAGAATGGTGCAGTTGACACAAGCACCCTATCCTATGGTGATTGGATCGGCTGAGTTTTGTTGTTTTTGTTTTGTCTTGAGGCAACTTGTATGAGGACTTCACCTGTACCTATCTAGGGAACGGGGTGTACCCTTTTCTTTCGCACTGCCATTCTTTTTGTCTTCAGCACAAATATGGTGTTCAAGAAAGCCAGAGGCAGGAAGAGCCATTTTAGTCTTCAATGCAGTGGGCCAGGAGAGAATGAGCTGATGGTCTATTTTAACCTTGAGAGTAAAAGTGTATATTTTTTCTATTTGTTTCTCGTGTATTGAGTTTGAGAAGTTCTTTGTAGATCTTGGATACCAGTCCTNGACAGGAATCCATCAAAATTCTAGAGGAGAACATAGGCAACAACTTCTATGACATCGGCCAGAGCAACCTTTTTCACGACACATCTCCAAAGGCAAGAGAAATAAAAGATAAAATGAACTTATGGGACTTTATCAGGATAAAGAGCTTCTGCACAGCCAAGGAAACAGTCAAAAAAACTAAGAGACAGCCCACGGAATGGGAGAATATATTTGCAAAGGACACCACAGATAAAGGACTGGTATCCAAGATCTACAAAGAACTTCTCAAACTCAATACACGAGAAACAAATAAACAAATCATAAAATGGGCAGAAGATATGAACAGACACTTTTCCAATGAAGACATACAAATGGCTAACAGACACATGAAAAAATGTTCAAAATCATTAGCCATCAGGGAAATTCAAATCAAAACCACACTGAGATACCACCTTACGCCAGTTAGAATGGCAAAGATAGACAAGGCAAGAAACAACAATTGTTGGAGAGGATGTGGAGAAAGGGGATCCCTCCTACATTGTTGGTGGGAATGCAAGTTGGTACAGCCACTCTGGAAAACAGTGTGGAGGTCCCTTAAAAAGTTAAAAATTGAACTACCCTATGACCCAGCCATTGCACTACTGGGTGTTTACCCCAAAGATACAGACGTAGTAAAGAGAAGGGCCATATGCACCCCAATGTTCATAGCTGCATTGTCCACAATAGCCAAATCATGGAAGGAGCCGAGATGCCCTTCAACAGATGACTGGATTAAGAAGCTGTGGTCCATATATACAATGGAATATTACTCAGCTATCAGAAAGAACGAATTCTCAACATTTGCTGCAACATGGACGGCACTGGAGGAGATAATGCTAAGTGAAATAAGTCAAGCAGAGAAAGACAATTATCATATGATTTCTCTCATCTATGGAACATAAGAACTAGGATGATCGGTAGGGGAAGAAAGGGATAAAGAAAAGGGGGGTAATCAGAAGGGGGAATGAAACATGAGAGACTATGGACTATGAGAAACAAACTGAAGACTTCAGAGGGGAGGGGGTGGGGGAATGGGATAGACTGGTGATGGGTAGTAAGGAGGGCACGTATTGCATGGTGCACTGGGTGTTATACGCAACTAATGAAGCAATCGAACTTTACATCGGAATCCGGGGATGTACTGTATGGTGATTAACATAATATAATAAAAAAAATCATTAAAAAAAGTGTATATTTTTTCACTACAGGTACATTGAACAGTAAAATGAGTAACAGCAAAGTATATATTTGATGCCTTCTGTCTTTTCATGATAATGTGATAACAAGTTGTGTTAATATTTTACTTAGCCAGAGTTTTATTCATTTGTTAGACCTTGGGAACATTATGTATATTGATCTTAAATATAAATAAATATAGGGTAACCTATATTTGGATTGTGACTAGTAGACTCCAACCTTACTGCCTCTTTTTCACACTTGTTGGAAAGTCTGTGAAGAACATAGTAGGTTAAAAATCTCCAACTTTGGAAAATGTACATGATGTGAAACTGGGGTGCTATGTTAAAAATAAATGTATGATAACTAAGTCTGGCTTTTATGGAGTCTTCGTGTTGATATGTTGTGGCCTGAATTTGGTCTTGTGCATTTCATGGAAGTGCTGTGGAAAAGAGTTAGAGGTCTTCCCAATTAAATCAAAGTCTGAGATTTGATTATTTTTACCTCCTAGTGATCTGAGGTAGGCCCTTAAACATCTGTACATGGTAAACACTGGGCCATCCTGGGAGATCATGCCTAACTCATAGTGCATTTTAAAGATCCACTGGATTGAAAACTTGACTTAATGTGGGGTCCAGGTAATTTGCTTCATCCTGTCAGTATTCTTTTTGTTCAAAAATGTTACCATCATCATATCCTTAGCTGGAGTAAGTATGAAGGGGGAGGGATCAGGAAGAGCAGGCTTGAGAGCCCAACCAAGTTACCTGGCATCCCAGTTGCAGTTTCTTACTTTTAAAATTTGAATAATTGTAGGAGTCTGCCCGTCTCCTATCATATGGGGGTTTTATTCTGTATGGTGGATGCATATGGTGGCCTACACATGGGATATTTCTAGTACCCTAGTTGAATACCAAATGAACTCTGGAAAAAATTATCTATGATCTGGCTCATAAGCTTGGACACTGGAGATCACCTGGCCCTGACCTTTCCCAAGCACTGGTGAGGATCACTTTATCCCTCACTTTGGAGATAAAACAGATCTGAGATCTTCTAGACAAGCGGTTCCCAAAACACGATCCCCAGACCAGCAGTACCAGCATCATTGGGTAACTTATCATTGGAGAACAATTGAAACAGGGACTCTGGGAGTGGGCCTGGCAGTGTTCGTGATGACAAGCCTTCCATGTGATACTGATGCCCACTAATACTGAACTACTGCTCTAGCTAGCTTCATTTTGCAGCCAAAGAAACCACCCCATACACAGGAACTGCAGTGCATAAGATGTATGAGGGTAGGCTGACTGCTATAACAAAGAACCCCAAGAGTAGAGTGGCTTGACCCAATGGATGTGTATTTCTCACCTTACAGTGCAGAGTGGATGTTCTTAGTTGCCCCATTTTCTTTGTGGTTATGTGGGGGCCCAGACTCCTTTCATGTATGCTTTCATCTTACTCTAGGGCTAGAGAGTTTTCTCCTTTTAGCCATGTGTGGAGAAAAAGACATACTATAGGAAAGATACAATTTCTCTTCACAGAAGTGCTACATGTCACTCGTATGCATACTTCATTTCCCAGAACTCAGATGACAACAGTTAACTGCGATGGAGACTGGGAAGTGTGGTCAGCTCAGGAGGAAAAAGTTGTAGGGAGCACATTATCCACCAGGAGGCACAAGGCCAGTCTGCTGTGAGAACACATGGTGTGGGGGTGGGACATCTGATGCAGACTGTGGGGATCCAGGAGAGCTTCATGGAAGAGTCTAAAGAAAGGGATAGGTATAACTAAGAAAAAGAGGGTGTTCCAGGCGGAGGGAGCTGCGTATGTTAAGGCAAGGCAGTAAAAGAACATGGTGTATTCTGGCAACTGCAAAAGATTCTTCTCTGGAAGGAGGAGTCAGTGGAGCGTGGAGGGAAGGAAGTGGCAAGAGTCGGGCACGGGGGGCTGGATGGGAAGGTATGTCATGAAAAGTCATAAAGCATCCTGAAATTATAGCCTCTTTCAAGATTTAAGCACAAATGCATGAAGTCACTTCACTAATATTCAAGGAGTGATTTGTGTTCTCTCAATTTTTTTTCTATCCCCTAGAAAGGAAATGCTTCACTAGAAGACTGTAAACTAGTGTTTCTGACATGAACCAAACCTGTTAGTTTGATTTGTTACCCATCTTCTGGCATGTGTTTGGACAAAGGACCAAAGCCCAGAACACAGGGGACTAAACCCTGCTAGGCAGGAGCTCTATTGGATAACGCAAGACGTTTTCCATCCTCAGTCCTTTCTTTTTGGGGGAGGTAATGGGTGCTGAGATGACCGAGAGGTGCAGGGCTCTTCTGTTCCTTTTTTCTTTCTTATCTATTTTTCTTTCTCTCTCTCTCTCTCTCTCTCTCTCTCTCTTTTGGCAAGAAGGCTTTACGAAATGCAGAAACTAAGAGTTTGGAAATGAAGCTGAAATACCGATTTGTTTGGAACATGAGTTCTCATTTGAATTTATTTAATAATTCTGAAAATCGCTCAGTCTGGGGGAGAAATGCTCCCAAGTATAGCATCTCTGTGGCAAACTGCAACTTCAAAGAGTACTGCCATATTGTTTTTCAAATAGGTATTTTGGAAGTGCAGACATTGGTGTTGGCAGGTCTAAGTGATTTTCTCAGTGCATTTGTCTTTCAATCATAGAGTAAATATGTATATATAAATATATATATTTAATAAGTAAATATATTTAAAACAACAGTAACCACAGTAATTGTTTTGAACATAGACCAACAGAATAATTGGGGGGGTGCATTTTAGCATTGGCCAGTGTCTAAACAAGTTTAGAACCACTGGTACATGGTGAAAATAAAAGACTGACTTGTGCTCAGTTTTGTTACTGTTTTTTTTTTAACTTTTTACAGATAATGCACCCCAGTTTCATGGACCTGGGGTGAACACTCCTGCCCTAGGTACACCACTGTGGAACAGAGTGCGCACCTCCACCCCTGGATTAGACTTACTCAAAGCAACAAGGCTGAAGGAAAGCCAAGGGGAAGAAAGATAATGCTTGGGGAATGAAATAAAGGAAAGCAAAGAAAATTAAATACAGATACAGAGAATTGTGATGTAGGGCCTTTGAAATGCAAATGAAATTGGCTTGAACCTCAACCCATGTGTGGTGAGAGCCTGCATCTCAGTCTTTCTGGAGATTGTGAGAGGCAGAGGTAATGGTAGAGGAACTGATGTTTTTATCCTCATCACTTCTGGCTCAGATACGTTTCCTAGGAATTAGTTTGATAAATGGACCATCTATTTCCCTGCAGAACGTCATTTACATGAGGCATTTGTGTGTCTGTGTATGGAAGATGGGGTGGAGAGGGAAAGGGGCAGAATTTATGGAATATAGTTTATATCCAGGGGACGTTCACATTGTGTTCTGTGTGAAAGATGCCCCTTGCGGGTTGTGCTGCAGCTGACCCGTTCACAGCTCCGAGCTGCACAGTGTGCTCTCTGAGTGTTCCTGTCCCTCTTCCTGGATGTGTCCTTCTGCTGGCAGAGGGAAGGTGGCAGGTGGGAACTGTGGAGGTCCTACCAGTATTTCTGTTCTAACTCAAGTGCCCAGGCCCCCACATCAGATCTTGTTTCTCCCCTTCCTGTTTCTACGCTAGGTCTGAGCCAGTAGGTCTCAACTGGGTGCAATTCTACCTCTGCGCCCCCAGGGAACCAATACCCAGAAACGTTTTTAGTTGTCACAACTTGGTAGGGCTTCTGGTGGGTAGAAGACAGGATGCTGCTAAACATCCTACGGTGCGTCGCACAACCCCCACCACAGAGAGTGATCTGGCCGCACATGTTAATAGTGACCGTATTGTGAAACCTCTAGGGGAGCCCCTCAGGCTTCCTTCATTTCCCCTTAACTCTTCAGAGCAGTGTAGCCTTCTCCCCGGCACTGCCAGGGACACCCCTTCACATGGTCAGAGCTACATGAACAGGTTCTACTAAGTTAGTCCATTAATTTAAATACCTCCAGGGTCCGAGCAGCAGTGTAAATTAGTGAAGTGAGTCAGAATAAGATGAGAAGTGGCACTGGCCCATCTGTCACAGTGGTAGGGAGCGATAGGCGGGGACTGCGACAGATAGGACCTTGCAGACCTTGTCTTTGAGGGCAGGTCTAGATTAATGCTGTGTGGGCTCCTGTGTTGCTAGATTTCTGATTCCTTGAGAGAAGCTCAGTATCTCCTCTCCTTTACCCCTCAGAAGGTCTGTTTTGTGTTACCTACTTTTTTATTGAGTCATAACGTACATGTACCAATTTTAAGTGTTCATCCCAATGAATAGTCAAGATTATCTTAAAGAAGAACAGGGTTGGAGGACTTACATTACTAGATTTCAAGACTAGCTATAAAGCCGCAGTAATTAAGAGCATGGCGTTGTTGCAGATGTTAGACAAACAGATCAATAGTACAGAGTAGAGATCCCAGAAACACATTTACACATATATAATCCCTTGATTTACAGTAAAGATGTTGCCATAATTCAGTGGGCAAAAAAGACGGTCTTTTCAATAAATGGTGCTGGAACAATTAGATATCCACGTGGAAAAAAATGAACCTGGATCCCTACCGTGTACAAAAATTAATTCAATGTGGGCCATATATCTAAATGTGAAAGATATAACAATAAGGCTTCTAGAACAAAGCATAGGGTAATATCTTCATGAATTTCATGAAGAGTTTTTCTAAACAGGGCATACAAAGAACTAACCATAAAGGAAAAGATTGATAAATTGGATTTCATTAAGATTAGGAACTTCTGTTTGTCAGAATTCACGCCGAAGAGAGTTTTGGCAGGCTGTGGCACAGTAGAACTTATTTGCAATACATCTGTCAAAGGGTTCTTGCCTATTTTTTTTTAATATGTTGGCAACTATTTTCAATTTAAAACACTGAGGGGGGAAAACCCACTGTGCAGGCTAACATTAGGCAGGCCAAGCAAAACATGTCTGTGAGCCAGCTTGGGCCTATGCATTGCCAGTTTGCAACCTCACCTTTCACAGCATAGAAGAATGATAGAAGCTTTAACATTTCTGTATTTTCTCATTCTTTTCTTGCCAGCCTCTGTAAGGGGAAGAAACAATGTAGACATATATTTCTTAATAATAGGGATTTTTCTCTTAAATGGCAGTATAGCTGGTTATAGTGATTTTAGGTTTTAAATAGTACTTTTCTCCCTCTGATAGACACAATAATTAAAATAGTTTGAAATATAATTTAATCAGGTTTTTTTAAATTGGCTCCCACTGTGTGTTCAACCTGCTCTCTGAGGACCATAGCTGATTCTCTTTTCACTCTGCTCTCTGGCTAGAATTTCTCAGCATTTCTGGAAGTCAGCTTTAAGCTGCCATGAGGCAGAAGACATGGAGACACAGACAGGCTTAAACTTTTAACATTTTGAGCCCATTAATGTCCAACTTCCTTACTTTCTACCTGCTTCCCTAATTCTGGTTTTGGTCACCTTGTTTTCTTCGTCTGCCAAGTACCTCTCTTCCTTAATTCTCTGATGTCCCAGTGGAGGCAGTAGGGTGGGGGTGGGGCATAATTTCCTCTTGTCACGTCTTCTAACCACACTGTTGGGATGAGTAAGAAGGGGTGGCCAGGTGGATGGCACTCCAGCAGTGCAGCATAGTGGTTAAAAGTATGAGATCTGGAGTTTGACTGCCGGTATTCAGATGCTGGCTCCATCCTTTAATAGCTATGTGGTCTTCGGCAAGTTACTTGCTTCTCTATGCCTCACATCCTCATCAATAACTTACCAATAATAGTGCCTGTATGTTAATATAAAGAACTTAGAACAGTGCCTAGTAAGCAAAATGCTAGACATGTGCTTGTTAAATGAAAAATTCATGGTTGGTTGTTGTCAGGCCTTGGCATTGTGTCCAGCACTGGGAAGTAGATACAGGTTCCCTTGTCTCAGGATCATCTCAGAGATCATCTCAGAGACCACCAGCCCACACCTGATCTCAAGATAGGCAAACAACTTGACCAGACTGCACCCCCTTTTTTGAACTGCCCAAAAAAGGGACCACCAGATTGTTTGATGACATTCTTCTTCTTTTTTTTTTTTAAGAGAAGGAGAGGAGGAGGGGTTAAGGGAGAGAGAGAGAATCTTAAGCAGGCTCCATGCCCATCATGGAGCCCGACATAGGGCTCAATCTCACGACCCTGAGAGCATGACCTGAGCCAAAATCAAGAGTCAGACACTTAACTGACTGAGCCACTCAGGCACCCCAGTTTTGATGACATTCTTCTTGTGGAGCCTGGTAATGGCTGAAATCCAAAGCCACTTGGGTGATGATTAAGATCATTCTGTGTAGTATTCTTTAAAATTTAAAACAAGTATTATTCATGCAAATGAAGAAATTTTTACTCCTGAGAAGTGAAGTAACTTACCTAGGATGTGACAGCATGATAGAAAAAAGCCTAGATTGTCTTAAATAAACTGTTAGTAGAAATGTGGGTATTAAATACTGTTGGTCAGGGCTCAGAAATATTAAGGACAATCTAGAGAAATCCTAATCACCATAGAGAAATCTTAAATACCATAGGAAGACTTAGTAGAAAACTGAACTTGGAGGCCATGTGCAATGGATGGGGATCATGGGGGCCATCAGAGGGCGGATTGCGCTAAGCAGAATTTGGTGCCATCCCATTTTTGCCCTCTGGTGTTCTGGTGTTATTCCTGTGGTCATGTTGTGTTACACAGCAAAGGGGATTTTGCAGATGTAATTATGGTTGCTAATCAGCTGACTTTGACACAGGAAGATTTTTCTGGGTTATCTAATAGACCTCATGGGATCACATAAATCCTCTTAAAAGCAAACGAGGAAGGCAGAGATGTGAAGCATAGGAAGGACTTGCAGGGGGACAATGTGGTGAGGAATGCAACTGGCCATAAAGAGCTGACAGAGGCTTCTAGGTGACAACCAACAAGGAAACAAGGACCTCAGTGCTATCGTCCCAAAGAACTGAATTGTGCCAACAACTTGACTGTGCATGGAAGCATATTCATCCCCAGAGCCTCCAGAAAGGAATACAACTCTGCCAATACCTTGATTTTATTTTAGAGAAACTAAGCAGAGGACTCAGTGGAGCCATTCTGTACCCAGACTTCTGAACTTCAGAAGTATAAGATAATAAAGTTATGTTGTTTCAAACCACTAAATTTGTGGTTGTTATGGTAGCAATAGGAAACTAACACAGAATTATTGTTTGACTTCCAACATTATGGTGTCTACCAGGAATTTCCTGGGGATAGGGTAAGTAGGGATAGGGGAGAGACCAAAAGATATAAGGCTCTTTCTGACCTCTGTGAGCATTCATGTTTTTTATGAAAAACTTTCTTTTGAAAAATGATGAAAGGGGGCACCTGAGTGGCTCAGTAAGTGAGGTGTCTGCCTTTGGCTTGGGTCATGATCCCAGGGCCCTGGGATTGAACCCCACATTGGGCTCCCTGCTCAGTGGGGAGACTGCTTCTCCTTCTCCTGCGTCCCCTGCTTGTGCACGTGTGTGCTCTCTCTGTCAAATAAATAAATAAATAAATAAATAAATAAATAAATAAATAAAATCTTTTACTAAAATGAAAAAAGGTCATAGAGGTATGGTGGGTGCTGCTAGTGGGTTTCTAAAGGAAATTCTGTTCTTATCTCCATCAGTCCTGCAGGGTTATGATTTACTCCCCAGTTCATGAATCTGGCCATGAAAGCAGCATTTCTTAGCTGAGTTACAGGTAGCTGCTGTAACAGTAAGGTTAGCAAAGGGAACTTCGGACAGCCTGGGCTGTGGGATGGGAGTTAGGAGTCCCTGGAGACTCCTAAGTCCTTCTAAGGAGGACCCTGAGTGCCAAGTACTGACAGCTGGGCCCCAGAACACAGAGAACACAAAGAGCATGAGACCTGGGCTCAGAAGGCCTGAGCTGGAGGCCAGGCTGCCATGTCCAGGCTGTGTCTGTGTGCAGTTCATGGCTCCTAACTTCTTGACTTCCTGTCATAAAGTGGGGACAAGAAGATGACCTATTCTGAGGAACTGTAGCTCCAGTTAAATAGTGTGATGTATGTGGAAACGTTCTGCAGCTATATAGCATCACATGAGTCGTAGTTGGGATAAGTTATACCTGACACAAAGCTTAAATCAACATTTGAGTTCTTTGTATGAAATATCTTGAATAATACGAAGGAAACCCTGCCTTGGTACCTGCCCAGTGATGTGGCTGGCAACATGGGACCCCCACAACCATAGCTCAAGTATCCCTGAAGATTTCCACCTCCTTCACAGCTCCAGTGCAGGAAAGGGCAGGAAGTGGCAAGCTGCCTTCCTACCTCCTCCTTTTGCTTCCACCCAGGGTGGTTTTCTTGGGATATGGGCTGGGGTAGGACGAGAGAGAGCCACATCGAGGGATCTGTGGCATTGTGAATTCTGAGTAATTTTTTTAAAGATTATATTTATTCACCTATTAGAGAAAGAGCGTGAGCAGGGGGAGGAGCAGAGGGAGAGGGACAAGCAGATTCCGCACTGACCACAGAGCCCTCAGGGATGATGCAGGGCTCGATCCCGTGACCTCAAGATCATGACCAGAGCCAAAAATCAAGAGCTGGTTGCTCAACCGACTGCACCATCCAGGTGCCCTTATTTCTGGCTAATTTTTAAAGTAAAAACATTTCTGCAGGAACATGCTGTGAAGTGTGTGCATGCGTGTGCGCATCTAGCAGTGAAAATGAGAAGAGGCCCCATTAGCATATACAGAAACACTAAAATGAATTGAGGTGAGATTGAGACTAAAAAGAAATCCATTTTGTTGAAACTCAGGTTCCTTCTGACTACGGAATTTCAAGTGCCAATGAACTACACATAAGATCTGGACAGAATGTACCTGTGTTCTGTCCTGCTCCAGTCTCTGTTTCTGGGAGGTCTGGAATAGTTAGGTTCTGTAAGTGGTTAGGTTTACAGCACTTGGCTTTTATAACAACAGGAATGGTGCACGTCTGGTTTCTATAGGTAAGTAAAGAGTGTTTTCAAAAGCTGTGGTGTCTGAAAAGAATTATGGGAATATCTGGAAGCATTTAGGGAAATTTCCAGAAGCCTGCCAGCTTCCAGACAGCAAATATAAATAAAAGAGAGAAAATAAAAGCATTTGGCAAACATCCCATTCCTAAGACTTAATAGGTAATTAATTATCTTACAAAATAAAAAGTCTTAAGAAAGAGTGGTTTTGTGGCAGATCACTTAAACAGCCTGACAACCCATCCAAACCTGGGTTCCTTCCATCTTTTTGCTCTGCCATCTTTGGAAGATTTTTATTTCTCAGACTTGTCTCTTTTTGAACACAGGGTGCTTTGGCAGTTCTAACCACTTTATTCTTAATAAGGTGGGTAAAGCTATTTTCTCTCGTGCCTTTTTAAAAAGATTTTTTAAAAAAATGAAATAAAATTTACATTCATGATATTAACCATTTTATTTATTTATTTCTTATAATAATATTTTTTATTATATTATGTTAGTCACCATACAGTACATCCCTGGTTTTTGATATAAAATTAACCATTTTAAAGTGAACAGTTCCATGGCAGTACATTCATAGTGTTGTACAATCACCACTTCTGTCTAGTTACAGAATATCTTTATCCCCCCAGAAGGAGACCCAATACCTTAAATGGGCTTTAATTGAGCAAGCATTGCCCATTCCCTCTCCCCCCATCCCAGGCAGTCAGTAATCTGCCCTCTGGCTCTGTGAATTTGCCTATTCTGGACATTTCAGGTAATAGAATCATACAATATATGTCAGGTTTCTCTCAGCATAATGTTTTCAAGGTTCATCTACATGGTAGCACGTAGCAGTATTTCATTCCTTTTTATAGCTGAATGCTATTCCAGTGTGTGGATAGATCATAATTTGTTTATCCATTTATTCATTCACAGACACTTGGGTTTCCAGTTTTTGGCTATTATGAATGATGCTGATATGAATATTCATGTACAAGTTTTTGTCTGGGCAAATGCTTGTCTTTGGGAGGTAGGTACTAGAAGTAGAATTGCTGGGTCCCAATAATTCTGTTTAACGTTTTGAGGACCTGCCACACAGTTTTAGATTCCTTCCAGCAGTGTCTGAGGGTTTCAGTTTCTCCACATCCTCACCAACACTTACTTTCCCAGTTTTTGGAAAATCCTAGTGGATGTGAAGTGGTATCTCATTGTGGTTTTGATTTGCATTTCCCTAATGACTAATTATGTAGAGCATCTTTTTATGTGCTTGTTGGCCATTTCATGTGTCTGTTTTCAAGTTTCCCTCTAGAACTCACAAGATGGTCATAGTTTATTTCTCTGGGCCATGGAGAAATTCTCTTTTCCTATGTATTACTTGTGGAGCTTTCATATCTGATGCTCTTGATGTGGTTACAGGTATAAAGTAAATGCTAAGTGAATGAATAGACACAAAGCCACTGCCCATCCATCTCTCCTATTATTCTTTGCTAATAGAAACCCAGTTTGATTTAGGTAATGGGTAGTCATGTGATTCACAGGAGGCTAAACTATCCAGACACTGCCTGGCTCAGTATATACACTCCAATATGAACTCAGAGAGGAAAAAAGATATCAATAACAGGGCCGCTTTAGCTTTACATTAAAAAAATAAAGTAGTATTATGCCTTTTGACTTCATAATTGTACTTTGGCGCTTATGTCATAAGCAAATAACTAAAATGAGAGAAAAAGTTGTGTGGACATAATCATAACCTAGGAAGATAAATTTTTGTAATCCTATTTCCTTTGCCATTGATTGGCTTAGGGTAGACATATGACTAGTTATGGCCAATGGGATGTCAAGAGAGTTCTGCTCAGGAGACTAATGGGAAAAGTTTCCTCACACATCAAAATAGACACTTTTGGATGTTTGCGTGTGGGGATATGATGGTTGGAACTGCTTTAGCCACCTTGTGACCAGGAAGAGATAAGCCTGACGACAAACCCAGCGTGCTAAGGATGATAAGCAAAAAGATGGAAAGAATGCAAATCTTAGATGGAGTCATGGAACCATTTATTAGCCTGCTTTTAAACCACACTGCCTTTGAACTTATTGTATGAGGCAAGAAGTCTCCCTACGTTTAAACCAGTCTGACTCATTTAGGGTCAGAAACTTCCTGAGACACACAGCATGAACTGCATGGCTCTTCTCTCTCTAGTTTTCATCCAGAAATTTAAAACTTAAGATATAATAACTGGTTTTTTGATTTCCATTTAAGTTTTCACTTGTTGAAATAGTGCTGAGATGTTGTGGCTTTGGAATGTATCAACCTGGCTAAGCTGGTACTATGGTTCCTAGAGTTCCTCTCCTTGTATGTTTCTAGTTAGAGTTAGCCCAGGAGAAATCTGCAGGCTATTTAGAAGGTGGAAGTGAGGCAGTGGCCATGTTTACTCTCAGGAGATCAGTGTGGGTTAGGCCGTGTTACAGCTTGAGCACATTTTCATGGATCTGCTCGTGCACCTTGTTTCTGTGGCAGCAGCCAGCCTTGCGGTTTTTGTTATTGTAGGCTCTTTTCCTTTTACTTCTCCAAATCCTAGGCCAGTTGTCAGGGTGGCTTCATGGCAAGAGCACCAACCTCTCCTACAGGTCACCTAAGGCAGCAGGGTTGGAGGCTTGGAGATGGGGAAAGGCCAAAGCAAGTTCCAGCTTGTTCCTCACAGGTTTCAGTTGTCCTGTTCTTGCCTACCTCATGCCTACTTGACTATAGGCTCTGCACCAGATGCAGAAGAAACAACCAAACTGAGACCATTTTACCAGTTTCCATAATTGCTCAAGGTCAAATCCCCATGACAAATTCTTATTCTATATCATTCCTCGTGGTGCTGTTTCTCAGACTGAACCCTATCTGATGCAGAGTCAAGTTTTATTGACCCCCAAGGTCTACCTTTAGACTCCATATCCAGTTGGTAGTAGAGAAAGAAGTTTAAGCCAATAGAGGCGAGCTCTCTAATATATAGGATTCACTTATTTCTGAGTGAAAAGAAGACAAGGAATCATGCTTTCACCATTCCTTAGGAACACATCTTCAGATATGGATGGTGGGCCACCAGTTTGCAATCTCTGATATGGGTGTTTTAGAACCCATCACTTACCTAGATATCTATGAGTATTCAGATGACTTGCTGAATATATCCATTTTTATGTGAGTTTTGGGCCCCATTGCCCCAAGAAAGGTTATACTCCTCAATCCCCACCCTTATTGTATTATTTATCTCCATCAGAATGTTATGTAACAAGCCACTGTGAAATTCAGTGGCTCAAAATATTATGGACAAATTTAATGTGTCTCTGGTTTGGTGATGGCTCAACTGGGCAGTATACCTGGTCTTGCCTGGGTTTACTTACATTTCTGGCAATTAGCTGACTGTCAGCTGGTCCAAGATAGCTTTGGCTAAAATGAGTGAGGTGACTTGGCTCTGCTTGGTCCAAGATAGCTTTGGCTAAAATGAGTGAGGTGACTTGGCTCTGCTCCACATGTCTCTTATCCACCAGCAGGCCATCCTGAGCACGTTCTTATGGTGACGACAGAAGGCAAGAGCAAGCCAGTCCAATCATGGAGGCTCTTTGCAAACCTCTACTTGTGTCATATTCTCCTATATTTGTCCAAAAGGAAGCCACATAGCTGAACCTCCATGCACAGCAGAAGACACTGCAAAGTTACATGGCAAAGGGGCTGTAGAGACATGGAAAAGTAAAGAATTGGGGCAATTTTTGCAATCTCTCACAATTACCAACACTCCTCCGAGGTGATAAGTAACTGTTTCAGCTGCCGCTATTTCCAGAACCATTTCATTTCCAATATCTAGGTTTCTCATGGCTTTTAATTGCCCTGTTAATACATGATGCAAATTGTGCATTGTCAACCCATTGTATTCAAGCCTTGAGCTCAGCACCCCCTCTCATTAGGATAAGTAATTGCTTTATAAAGCTGGAGCTTCATGTAATGAGCTTGCCCTCCTCTTTTCTTCTCAGATATTTTATGAAAACAAACAACTAAGGGATAGCAAAAACAAAAACCCCAGTGGTGAAGAGTTGCTGAACATTTGACAAATAGACAAATATATACTGTTAGACTGAGAATAAACTGGGTGATGGTCAAGATTGCCTGAGTTGGCCATCAGAAATGGTGAGAAGCAGATCAGCACTAAGTTAGTTGCCCATATTATTGCTTATCTGTCTTGCTTCCTTTCTTCCTTCCTTCCTTTCTTTTTTTCTAGAGAGGGAGAGGTGGGAGGAGGGGCAGAGGCAGATGGAGAGAGAGAATCTTAAGCAGGCTCCATGCCCAGCCCAGAGCCCTGCACGGGGCTCGATGTTACAACCCTGAGATCATGACCTGAGCTGAAATCAAGAGTCAGATGCATAGCCGACTGAGCCACTCAGCCCGCCCACTTTTTAATTAATTAATTAATTAATTAATTAGAGATGGAGGAGGGGCAGAGGAGAGAGTATTGCTTATTTTTAATTGCGCTGGTTTTATAGACAATAATTCTAAAGTAGTCATAGGCTGAAAAATAAAGTTTTAGGTTCCTAAAATTTTTGTAGTTTTTCTATTCAAGGGGAGTATGTTTCTTAGCCATTTTTCTTACAGATGCTCACGTATTCACTAAAGGTGCCCACTACATCTTTGTCTTAGTTTGGGTTCCCCCAGAAGCCAGCCCTGAGACAAGAATTCAAGAGCAAGTAGTTTATTTGGAAGTAAAGGTAGAGAAGTGGGAAAGTGAAACAAGCATGGGAAAACAGGGTACGTTATCAAACCAGTTAGTTCTGTAGGCAATAGGAGAGCATAATCTTGTTCTGGACCTCTGGGGAACAGTGTAGAACATGTGTTTCAGAGTTACTACCCCCAAGAGGTGAGAAAGCTGGGTTATTTATACACCAATCAATTCCCAGAATCACAGGTTGAGAGCAGTTCCTCTGGAGGCATTAATTCCCTGGCACTTCTGGCCTGACAGGTGGGCAGGCAAAGTTGGCTTCAGCAGCTAGAGAAGTCCAGCGGGCAAATTTAGATGCTGGCTGTTGGACGTTGGGCCAACACCTGACGTGGTAAGGGTGAGGGGATAAGGGCAGATTACCCATAGAGCCTGCCCTTATTTCTTTGGATATACTCTGATACCTGAACTGTAGGTATTAGAACAGTTCTGCCCACAGAAAGTCCACCTCCTGTACTTGAATGAAGCACCACATTGTTAACTTTTCTTTGGAAAATAAAACACAATGAGATTAATTTTCCAGTATTACTAAGGTAAAACTGACATAAAACAAACTGCACATACATAAAGTGTAAAGTTTAAAGAATTCAACATATGCATACACATCAATGACTCTTGCCTGCAAAGGTTATTGCTGTGGTGTTCTAAGGGTGATTTTTCTGTTTTTCTCATTCTTTCTATTTATGTTAGTTGAAATTCTAATGTAAGGAATATTTGTTTCTTCTTCCCCATTTATTCAATGATGTATTTGTATCAGTATGAATTCATAGATATTTGTTTTCTTCTTTGGGTTATAATCCAGTACAATCAGTATTTATTTGGTTCAAATTGTTTCATTTTTGGCAATTTGAAGCTCTTTCAGGTTGACTCCAGTGTCCTTTTGCCATCTTTTTTTCTTTTTTTAGCACCTCTGTTTCTTTGAATTGAGGTCTGATGCATTCATAACAAGTTGTGAATGCCTCTGTATTGATTAGCATTAAGCTTCGCTGAATGTAAAAACAAAATCTAAGCAACAGTGTCTTAAATGAGATCGAATTTTATTTTTCTCTTTGTATGCCATGTACATGGATCAGAGGCTCAAAATTGTTATGTTGTCAGTGCTTCTCAAATTATCTATGTATTCAAAGCAATCCCAGTCAAAATCTTACAATTCTTATTTGTAGAAACTGACAGGCTAACTCTAAAATTTACATGGAAAATTAAGGAAATTAAAATAGCCAAGGCAGTTTTGAAAACAAAAAGGTCGAAGTTGAGGACTCTCACCATCAATTATAAGACTTACTATAAAACTACAGTAATCATGACAGCATGGCATTGGCATAAAGTTAGATACATAGATCAACAGAACAACATATAGAGTCCAGAAATAGTCCCCTGTATATGTGGTCAATTAATTTTTAACAATGGTGCCAAAGTAATTCAATGTGGAAGGAGGATAATCTTCCAATAAATGGTGCTGGCACAACTGGATAACCATATGTGAAAAAAGTGAACTTCAACCTTTTCCTTCCACCATATAGAAAAATAAATTTGAAATATATCATAAATCCAAATGTAAGCATTAAAACTATAAAAATTCTAAAAGAAAACATAAGAGAAAATCTTTGGGGCAGGCAACATATTCTTAAATAGGACACAAAATGCACAAACCACAAAAGAAAAATTTGCTAAATTGAACTTCATCAAAATTAAATAGTTCTGTTTTTTTAAAGACACTGTTGAGAAAATAACAAATTGCACTTTAGGAGAAAATATTTACAAAGCACGTATCTCATAAAGGACTTATATCTTAAATACAACTCAATACTAAGAAGACAACCAAAAATATGGGCAAAAGACTTGAACATACACTTCACAAAAGAGATTTAGATGACATAAACACAGGAAAAGATGCTCAACATTATTAGTCATTAGAGAAATGCAAATTAAAACCACAATGAGATACCACTGCACACCTATTAGAACGGGTAAAATGAAAATTTCTGACATTATCAAGTGCTGACAAGGATACGGAGCAATTGGAACTCTTATACATTGCTGCTGGGTAAAAATGGGCTCAGCAGATTCTTATACTATTAAATGTAAACTTATCATACCACCCATCAGTACCACTCAGGAGAAATGAACTATGTCCATACGAGGACTTGTACACAAATAGTTATAGTAGCAATATTTATAATTAGCAATCCTGGAGACACTCTGAATACCCATCAGGTGGTGAATGAATGAATAAATTGTAGTACCTGAGCCACAAAGAGGGATAAACTACTGAGACATGCAATGGTGTGGACGAATCTCAAAAGCATTATGCTAAGCGAAAAAAGCCAAATATAAGAGGCTACATACTGTATGGTTCCAATTATGTGACATTCTGGATAAGGTGAACTATTTGGACAGAAATCAAATCAGTCATCTCAAGCACCTGGAGATGGGGGGGGAGGGATTAAATGCAAAGGAACATGAGGGAACTTTTTTGGGTGGGATGGAAATGGTCTACATCTTGAATGTGGTGGTGGTAACAGGACTGTATAAATTTGTCAAAACTCATTGAACTGTGACCTAAAAAGAGTGAATTTTACTATATATTATACAGTAAACTTGGCTTTAAGGAAATGAATTTTATTTTTCTCTCAGGTAAAAGAAGGTAATAGGCCGGGAGGTAATAGGCCAGGGCTAATATGGTGGCTTCATATTGTCACAGGAAGCCTGGTGAATATCATGCTGTTTTATAATTCTAAGCATGTGGCTTCCTTTCTTAAGGTCACTTTATGGTCCAATATGGATCTCTAGTCATTACTTCTATATTCAGGCAGCAGGAACAAGAAAGAGGTAATTAAGGGAATTGTGGTTCTTATAAAGAGACTTCCTATAAGCCATACATATGTCCTGTTACATTTCATTGGCCAATACTTAGTCACTTGGCTATGTAATTGCAAGAGAGCCTGGGGAAATGTAATCTTTAGGCAAGACCATGGTTATATTAAATATAATTGGGGTTGTATTACTAAAAAGAAGTATGATGAGAGATGGGATAGGCAAACGACAGTGGCTGTCATAGGCTCATGACATTTGTACATCTGGTACAGATTGCCAGTCCCCAAGCAAGCAGTTGTACTTGGTTCACTCTTTGGTTCCCTAGAAAATGTGTTTCTCTTTCATTAAAAAACCCCAACACCTCCTTGATGTACATAAGCCCCACTTGAAGGGGGTCACATAAATAAAACATGTCTTAAGATTGCAGGCAGAAGCATCAGTGAACTGCTAGGCTTAAACTTTCATACATGTACATTCATTTACCTACTCAGAGAACACACTCTTTCCTATATCCAGAAAAGAATTAATCAATTCTTGTATACTTACTTCATTCATTAACGTTATTCTAATGATTAAGAAATGATCATCATCCATGATTAACATTATCAGTAAGCTAGAGTTTACCTGTTAAAGACTAAAAATTTAACTGAGCAAGATATAGTAGCCAAAAGAAAATTGCCAACAACTTTTTAAAAACACCTGCAAAGGTCGCTAAGTACCTTTACACCCATCTCCCCACATATCTTCCTCACACTCCTTTTTCAGGACCAAGAGCCTATGGACTGTTAAACAAATTTTCACCAGAAAGATACTGAGACAGAGACATTTCCCCCCACAAATGATGTCATCTAGTCAGAGCATGTGATCACAAACTGCTCTGAAGAAAATAACCAGTTTTCTGGAAGATAATCCTTGGAATGAAAACTGGAGTTTCCATTACTGCTTTCCATACTGCAAACTGTTCCTCTTAGAGAGGGAAGAATTGATCATTTTTCTTTCAGAAAAAAGACCTGGTTTTTTGACCTTGCATTTCTGCTCTCTGAGGAGTGATTTGCTGGCTTGAGAGATAGAGGCTGTCTTGGGTGTGCTCGATCTAATGTAATTGTTGCCTTTCATACCAGATATTCATTTCATAACTGACAAAAATCTAAAATGGCTCCTTAGCCCAGAGAAGATAGAGCAAACTCTTCCATTTGATAAGAGGGAGAGAAGGAGAGTGGTAGTGGCACAAATAACTGGTAGATATATTTGAGGTCCAGGTCTTACAGGGGTATGATCAAAACAGCATGTATCAACCAACTGTTGCCACAACAGGGCTGTATAATAAACCAGCTCAAAACTCACTGGATTAAATCATTTGTTCTTGTTCACACACCTGTGGGTTGGCTGACATTTCGATGATATAGACCAAGCTTGGCTGAACTTGGCTCCAAGCTCTAGGTTGAGTCCAGGTTGGCTTCCTGTATCTCTTTTCTTTCTTGGACCAGAAGACTAACTGCACATGTTCTTCTCATGGTGATGGCAGCAGCACAAAAAGGATGAGTGGAAACATCAACTGCTTTATGATCTAAGCTCAGAACTGGCACCCTCACTTTTGTCCACATTCCACTTGGCCAAGGAAAGCTATATAGCTAAGCAACATCATCAGTGGATCAGAAAACTATATTCCACCTCTAGATGGAAGCACTGCAAAGTTACAGGGCAGACAGAGGGCATGGATAGAGAGAGGGGTAGATAGTTGAAAACAGCAATGCAGTCCTCCACAGCTATATACCTACTGAGAAGCAACAACAGCCATCTGTATTTTTACACCTTTAGCTACTCCATTTCACTCCTTCCTAAGATTGTAGGCACCCTTTAAAAGTGAACTGCCTGGGAGTAATGTCACTGGGGATGTTGGAGCAAAGACCTCCAAAAATACTGTCCTCCAGAAAAGCTACAAGAATACTAGCAAAACTGGTCAGAATCAATTTTTTCAGAACTCTGGAAATTGGCCAAAAGCTTACAGCAATCCAGGGAGCTATATAGGAGCAAAGTTTTTATAGACTATTGAAGTTAAGTTGGTATTAATCCAAGCTAGATTGTTATAAGTTAACATTTTAATTATAATGCCCAGGGCAATCACTAAGAAAATAACTCAAAAATATAGTAAAAGAAATAAAAAGAATTAAAATATCACACTAAATATATCTATTTAACATAAAAGAAGGCAGTAATGGAGGAATATAGGAATAAAAGAGACAATTCATATAGAAATCAAATAACAAAATGGTAAGTGTTGACCCTATATTATGAAATATAAATGGGTTTAAATAGACAAAAGGCAGAGATTGGCATAATGGATACTTTAAAAATGATCCACAATGTGCTGTCTACAAGAGACATCTCAGATTCAGACACAAATGGCTTGAAAGTAAAAGGGTAGAAAAAGATATCATGCAAATGTAAACAAAAGAATTAGAGTGGCTACGCTAATGTCAGATAAAATAGACTTTAAGAAAACAATTGTTACTAGAGACAAAGAAGGATGCTTTATAATGACAAAAGGGTCAATTAATTAGCAAGAGAGAACAATTATAAACATGTGTGCACCTAGCAACGCAGTCCCAAAATACATGAAGCAGAAGCTGACAGAATTGAAGGGAGAAATAGACAAAACTTAAGGAATGCAGCTCAAACAGTGCTTATAGAGAAATTTGTAAGTGTAAATGCCTACATTAAAAAACAGGAAAGATCTCAAACCAATAACTTTCTACCTTAAGAATCCAGAAAAAGAAGAGGGAACTAAACCCAAAGCAAGCAGAAGGAAGGAAATGACAAAGATTAGAGTGGAAATTAATGAAATAGAAAATAGAAAAACAACCAAGAATTATCAGTGAAACCAATAGCCGGGTCTCTGAAAGGAGCAACAAAATTGACCAACCTATAAGTAGATTGAGCGAGAAAAAGATCATTTTAATAAAGTGAGTAATGAATGTGGGGACATTCCTAGCGACCTTATAGAAATGGCAGTGATTAAAAGGGGGATAATATGAACAATTTTATGTCAACAAATTGGATAACCTAGATAATAAGGACAAATTCCCAGAAAGACACAAGTACTGAACTGACTCAAGCAGAAACAGAAAATCTGAATTTAAGTAAAGACATTGATTGAATCAGTAATCAAGAAACTTCACAGAGTAAATCCCAGGACCAGATGACTTCACTGGTGAATTCTACCAAATGTTTAAGGAAGAATTAACACCAAGCCTTCAGAAACTCTTCCAAAAAATAGAGAGGAGGGAATACTTCCCAACTCATTCCATGTGGCCAGCATTACCCTGATACCAGAACCAGACAAAGATGTTACAGCAAAAGAAAACTATAAACCAATACCCATTATGATTATAGATGCATAAATCCTCACCAAAACACTGGCAAGCCAAATCCACATATAAACAAGATTATATACTATGACCAAGTGATGTTTATTTAATGTATGCAGGATTGTTTCAATGTGTGAAAATCAATGTACTGCATCATATTAATAAAGGACAAAAACTCCATGATCACCTCAATAGACAAAGAAAAAGCATTTGACAAAATCCAGCATCTTTTCATGATAAAAGCACTCAACAAGCTAGGAATGGAAGGGAACTCCTTAACTTTGTAAAGGGAATCAATGAAAAACACACAGCTAACATCATACTTAGGACTGAAAGCTTTCTTCCCAAGAACAAGACAAGGATGTCCCCTTCTTGGTAATTCTATTAAACTTTTAACTGGATGATCTAGCCAGGGCAGTTAGGCAAGTAAGTCAAATAAAATGTATCCAGATTAGAAAGGAAGAAGTAAAAACAATCTCTATTTGCAGATGGCATGATCTCGTATATAGAAAATTCTAAAGAACACACACACAGAGGAATGGGGGGAGGGAGAGAGAGGAAATTAGAGCTAACCAACAAATTCAGCAAGGTAGCAGGACACAGGATCAATATTAAAAAATCAATTGTAAGGGGGGCTGGGTGGCTCAGTGGGTTAGGTGTCTGCCTTCGGCTTAGGTCGTGTTTTGGGGTCCTGGGATAGAGCCCCATGTCATCATGCTCCCTGCTCAGCAGGGAGTCTGCTTCTCCCTCTCCCCCCGACTCATGTGTGCTCTCTGTCTCTCAAATAAAATATTTTAAATATTTTAAAAATCAGTTGTATTTCTAGGGACACCTGGGTGGCTCAGTTGGTTAAGTGGCTGCCTTTGGCTCAAGTCATGATCCCAACGTCCTGGGATAGAGTCCCGCATCAGGCTCCTTGCTCAGTGGGGAGCCTGTTTCTCCCTCTGCCTCCCACCCTCCCCTGCTTGTGTTCTCTCTCTCTCTCTCTCTCTGACGAATAAATAAAATCTTAAAATATATCAGTTGTATTTCTACACACTAGCAATGAAAACTCTGAAAATGAAATTAAAGAACAATTCCATTTACAAAAGAAACATAAAGCATAAAATGCTTAGGAATAACTTGAACAAAAGATGTGCAAGACTTATACCTTGAGAGTTATAAAACATCATTGAAAGAAATTAAAGAAGACCTGGCGTCTGGGTGGCACAGCGGTTGGGCGTCTGCCTTCAGCTCAGGGCGTGATCCCGGCGTTGTGGGATCCAGCCCCACATCAGGCTCCTCCGCTATGAGCCTGCTTCTTCCTCTCCCACTCCCCCTGCTTGTGTTCCCTCTCTCGCTGGCTGTCTCTATCTCTGTCAAATAAATAAATAAAATCTTTAAAAAAAAAGAAATTAAAGAAGACCTAAATAAATGGAAAGGTACTCCTTGTTCATGGATTGAAAGACTTAATACTGTTGTATTGACAATACTCCCCACATTGATCTACAGATTCACTGCAGTCCCTATCAAAATCGTAACTACCAAAAACCCAGAAGATAAAACAATGTTGAAAAAGAATAACAAAGTTGGAAGACTTACACTTTCCAATTTCAAACTCACCACAAACCAATAGTAATCAAGACAATGTGGTACAGGCATACTGAGACAATTCAATAAGGCATGAATATAGTCTTTCCAGTAAATGGTGCTGGAACAACTAGATATCCATATGCAAAAGATTGAAGTTGGACCACTACCTCCCATCATATGCAAAATTTAACTTAAGAAATGGATCAAAGACCGGGGTGCCTGAGTGGTGCAGTCAGTTAAGTGCCTGACTCTTGGTGTCGGCTCAGGTCATGATCTCAGGGTCATGAGATGGAGCCCTGCATCAGGCTCTGTGCTCAGCGTGGAGTCTGCTTAAGACTCTCTCTCCTTCTCCTTCCCCCACCCCCTGCCCCTTGACATTCTCTCTGTCTCTCAAATAAATAAGTGAATCTTAAAAAAAATGGACCAAAGATCTAAATGCAAAGCTAAAACTATAAAACTCTTAGAAGGAAGTATACACATATATCTTTGTATCCTTGAATTAGGCAATAGTTAACACGGCAGCAAAAACACAAATGATGAAAGAAAAAATTAGATAAATTGGATTTCATCAAACTAAAAATGTTGGTGCTTCAAAGGGTGCTATCAAAAAAATGAAAAGACAGGGCTGCCTGGGTGGCTCAGTGGGTTAAGCATCCACCTTCAGCTCAGGTCATGATCCCGAGGTCCTGGGATCAAGCCCTGCTTCTCCCTCTCCCTCTGCCGCTGCCCCTGCTTATGCTCTCTCTGTCTCTCAAATAAATAAATAAAATCTTTTTAAAAAAGAAAATGAAAAGAAACTCACAGAATCAGACAAAACATTTACAAATCAGATATCAGATACATATCTGATAATTGGTATCCAGAATATGCAAAGAGCTCTTACAACTCAATAATAAAAAATAACCCAATTTTTCAAATTGGTAAGGTCCTTGAATAGATTTTTCTCGAAGAAGAGATACAAATGGTCAACAAGCACATTAAAAAATTCCTGACACCATTAGTCATTAGGGAAATGCAAGTCAAAACCATAAGATGCTACTTCATTTACATTAGGATGATAATATTTAAAGAAACAAAAAATAACACGCAATGGCAATGATGTGGAAAAATTGGAAACCTTCTACAATGCTGTTGAGATTGTAAAATGGTGCAGCTGCTTTGGAAAACAATTTGGCAGTTCCTGAAAAAGTTAAACATTGAGTTACTATGCAACCTAGCGATTCCTCTCCTGCCCCTTTACCCAAGAGAATTGAAAATATATGTCCACACAAAAATTTGTGCACAAATATTGATAGCAGCATGATTTATAATAGCCAAAAAGTGGAACCATCCCAAATATCCATCAGCCGATGAGTGGAGAAACAAAATATGGTGTATCCACACATATCCAAAAAAGGAATGACGTATTGACACAAACTACAACATGGATGAAACTTTCAACGTTGTGCTAAGTAAAAGAAGTCAAGCAAAAAATGCCACGTGAGTCTATTTATATGAAAGGTACTCAACAGGCAAATCCATAGAGACAGAAAGCACATTAGCTGTTGCCATGGCTGGGAGGAGGGGTAAATAGGGAGTGACTGCTAATGGGTGTGGGCTCTCTTTGGGGTGGTGAATGTTCTGGAATTAGTAGTAGTGATGGTATTACAACTTTTTGAACATACTAAAAACCGCTAAATCATACACTTTAAAATGGTGAATTTATGGTATGTGAAATGTATCTCAAAAATTAAATAATAAAAGTAAAGTGCCTTCTATTCTCCTCCTTAAACCTTTTCCTGGTTTCCATCCTGTTGACTTGATCATGGATTTCTTATTTGGAATGACCGTTAGGGTGGATGGTTTGGTAGATAGTACAAATTGGCCCACTGAGTTCCATTCCAGCCCTCTGTAGCACACTTTACTGCATGCTGGGGACTGGAAAGTTCAATTCATTTGCTATTTTCTCTTACAGCTGGGATTCTACATGTGTCCCAGGTTTTGCCCCGAAGGTACCTTCCTGAGAGATTTGCAAAGTAGAAATGAGGTGGATGCCATGCTTCCCATAGCGCATGCAGTTAGAGTTTTGTTTCCTTAGCAGCAGTTACAGTGGTCCCTGTATGAAGAAACCCTGACTTAATGCCTGTTGAGAGGCAGATCATAGGACTTTCATTTTTGTCAATATGGCCTGGGCTGAGGCTGTAAATTACTTGAGCAGGAGCCCACAAACTTGCTGTAAAAGGCCAGATAGTACATATTTTTGGCTTTGTGGGCCACGTAGTCTGTGTCACAAGTACTCAGCTCTGCCATTGTAGCATGAAAACAGGCATATAAAATGAACATGACTGTCTTCCAAGAAAACTTGATTTATAAAAATTTGGCCCATGGGCCATAGTTTGTTGACCCCCTGTCCTAGAGCAGTAATTGTGTAGGTGATGGTTTTCTGATGGTTTATTAACTTTTTTATGGCAACAGAGGTAGGATTCCTGTTTGGGCCAGTTCTGCGGTGTGTTTTAACCAGCTGATTATCTTTTAGTAATTGCTTTAAGGATTGCAAAATGCATGCTTATCTTTTCACAGTCTATTTAGAGTCAATATTTTCCTACTTTGATGAAAATGTAGAAATCTTACTGCCATATAGATCTCTTTACCCTCCCCTCTTCATGCTATAGTTGTCTTACATCAACATATATTGAGAACCCCATCACATGGTGTTCTGTATTTTGCTTTCAACCTTCACACATGCTTTAAAGAGCTATAACTTATCATATTTTTACCATTTCTGTCTCTAGTTAGCTTGTGCTCTTTCCTCTAGCTTCTGGAACATATGGAATAGTTATAATAACTGTCTTAATGACTTTGCTTACTAATTCAATCATTTCTGTCATTCTATGTCAGTTTCAATTGATTGATTTTCCTGTTTCTTTGCTTTCTTGGTGTATTTTTTTATTG
>NC_048238.1:13900721-13909849 GCF_002007445.2 Ailuropoda melanoleuca
TACAAATGGTCAACAAGCACATTAAAAAATTCCTGACACCATTAGTCATTAGGGAAATGCAAGTCAAAACCATAAGATGCTACTTCATTTACATTAGGATGATAATATTTAAAGAAACAAAAAATAACACGCAATGGCAATGATGTGGAAAAATTGGAAACCTTCTACAATGCTGTTGAGATTGTAAAATGGTGCAGCTGCTTTGGAAAACAATTTGGCAGTTCCTGAAAAAGTTAAACATTGAGTTACTATGCAACCTAGCGATTCCTCTCCTGCCCCTTTACCCAAGAGAATTGAAAATATATGTCCACACAAAAATTTGTGCACAAATATTGATAGCAGCATGATTTATAATAGCCAAAAAGTGGAACCATCCCAAATATCCATCAGCCGATGAGTGGAGAAACAAAATATGGTGTATCCACACATATCCAAAAAAGGAATGACGTATTGACACAAACTACAACATGGATGAAACTTTCAACGTTGTGCTAAGTAAAAGAAGTCAAGCAAAAAATGCCACGTGAGTCTATTTATATGAAAGGTACTCAACAGGCAAATCCATAGAGACAGAAAGCACATTAGCTGTTGCCATGGCTGGGAGGAGGGGTAAATAGGGAGTGACTGCTAATGGGTGTGGGCTCTCTTTGGGGTGGTGAATGTTCTGGAATTAGTAGTAGTGATGGTATTACAACTTTTTGAACATACTAAAAACCGCTAAATCATACACTTTAAAATGGTGAATTTATGGTATGTGAAATGTATCTCAAAAATTAAATAATAAAAGTAAAGTGCCTTCTATTCTCCTCCTTAAACCTTTTCCTGGTTTCCATCCTGTTGACTTGATCATGGATTTCTTATTTGGAATGACCGTTAGGGTGGATGGTTTGGTAGATAGTACAAATTGGCCCACTGAGTTCCATTCCAGCCCTCTGTAGCACACTTTACTGCATGCTGGGGACTGGAAAGTTCAATTCATTTGCTATTTTCTCTTACAGCTGGGATTCTACATGTGTCCCAGGTTTTGCCCCGAAGGTACCTTCCTGAGAGATTTGCAAAGTAGAAATGAGGTGGATGCCATGCTTCCCATAGCGCATGCAGTTAGAGTTTTGTTTCCTTTAGCAGCAGTTACAGTGGTCCCTGTATGAAGAAACCCTGACTTAATGCCTGTTGAGAGGCAGATCATAGGACTTTCATTTTTGTCAATATGGCCTGGGCTGAGGCTGTAAATTACTTGAGCAGGAGCCCACAAACTTGCTGTAAAAGGCCAGATAGTACATATTTTTGGCTTTGTGGGCCACGTAGTCTGTGTCACAAGTACTCAGCTCTGCCATTGTAGCATGAAAACAGGCATATAAAATGAACATGACTGTCTTCCAAGAAAACTTGATTTATAAAAATTTGGCCCATGGGCCATAGTTTGTTGACCCCCTGTCCTAGAGCAGTAATTGTGTAGGTGATGGTTTTCTGATGGTTTATTAACTTTTTTATGGCAACAGAGGTAGGATTCCTGTTTGGGCCAGTTCTGCGGTGTGTTTTAACCAGCTGATTATCTTTTAGTAATTGCTTTAAGGATTGCAAAATGCATGCTTATCTTTTCACAGTCTATTTAGAGTCAATATTTTCCTACTTTGATGAAAATGTAGAAATCTTACTGCCATATAGATCTCTTTACCCTCCCCTCTTCATGCTATAGTTGTCTTACATCAACATATATTGAGAACCCCATCACATGGTGTTCTGTATTTTGCTTTCAACCTTCACACATGCTTTAAAGAGCTATAACTTATCATATTTTTACCATTTCTGTCTCTAGTTAGCTTGTGCTCTTTCCTCTAGCTTCTGGAACATATGGAATAGTTATAATAACTGTCTTAATGACTTTGCTTACTAATTCAATCATTTCTGTCATTCTATGTCAGTTTCAATTGATTGATTTTCCTGTTTCTTTGCTTTCTTGGTGTATTTTTTTATTGGATTCCAGACATTGTGAATTTTACCTTATTGGGTGTTGGATGTTTTTGTACTCCTCTAAATAGTTTTCCCTTTTCCTGGGATGTGGTTAAATTACTTAGAAGCAGTGTGATTCTTTTGAGTCTTGCTTCTGAGACTTACTAGGCAGGACCAGAGCAACGTTTAGTTTAGGGCTCATTATTTCCCGTGATTGAGGTGAAATGCGTCTGAGTACTCCACCTAATACCCCATGACTTACAAGGCTTTCCATGCTGGTTGATGGGAACAGTTACTGTACCCTGCCTCGTGTGAGCTCCGGGTATTCTTCTCTCTCATCTTCCCTCCAGGTACTCTTCACATTCTTGAAAATACCCTTAACTCCATGGCCTCCTTAGCCTTTATTTGCCCTCACCTGGCAAAACCCTACCTCTGGGTCAGTCTAGCTTTCAGACTCGGTCAATCTATACCCAGGCTCATGGAAAGCAAATCAGACAATGGCACATACAGAGCTGGATTGTCCAAGTTAGCTGAGGCCTCAACACTGTTACGTAATCATTCTCTATGCCCTTAGCTCTGTTTCTCCAATTTTCCTCCTCCTCCATTTTCTTCAGCAAGGCCCTCTGCCAACACAGACAGACAGACAGACACACACACACACACACACACACACACACACACACACCGCCTGCATTGAATTTATAGAAATAAGCAGAAAATAGAAATTATCAGATGGGGACTTCTACAACTTCTGACCACCAACCTTACTAAACAGCCCTGGTTTACTCCACCAGATACAGATTTGGTGAGTCAGTCAGACTGTGAGAGAAGCTGTTGGCAATGACTTTAAAAAACAAACTCTGCACATTAAAGCAAGAAATGGACAAACCAGTTTGGATAAACTAAGGCCCCCTGGACTTTTGCCCACTGCCACAACCTAACCAGATCGGACCCTTGCTGTATTGCTTGGGATAGGCTCAGTAATGAAGTGCCTATTTGTTTGCTGGTTACAAATTGTTCTCAGCACCTAGGAATCTTGTTCTCCCCTTGGGCATTTAAAGTAAGTGCAATATTTCCATGTGATCCCCCCCCAATTCTCTCACTCTCTCCATACTCCCATCTGCGGGGAGTCCGGCTGTGGACCAGTTTGTACCCTGTTTAGTTGTCTGAGGGAGGAGCGCAGTGTGTTTTTGAACAGATTCAGCTTTTGAAAGTTGCTTGGAGTCTGCTTCTTGCACTGCTCTGGCCTAATGTTGGATCCTGCTCTGGAGATTGCTCTTCATCACTCATTGACTTCCACGCTTGGGTGGAAGGGGTGATAAGAAGGGAGGAGAGGTTGGTGGAGAGGAAGAAAGAGAACAGCCTGTGTGTTTGTTTGTTCACGGTGGTGAGAATGTTCTGCCCTGTCCTTATTCTTGAATAGAAATGATGCATAGCTTCACAGAGGGAACCTGATCCCTCCCCACAAAAGGGTGCTTAGATACTGAGGTGTATGTGAACAAAAGAGATGTTCTTGCATTTACTAAAAGAAAGACAGCAAGCAAGCAAGCAAGCTGTGACTTCTTCTAATGCTCTATTTATAAAAATTCCTTTAAGCCTTCCTGATTATTATGCATAATTTTTTGTAAGACTGCACTGGGTTCCAGAACAGGAGGAAGGGTAAATTATTCCAAAGCTCCCTTTTGACGCTCTGATTCTCTCACCCCTGGCATGGGTGACCGTAGCAGTGGAGGGGCTGGAAGTCGCTTCCAGAGGTGGGGGTGGTGGTGGTGGTGTGGGGGAGGTGTTGCCTTCTTTGCCACCCACTGAATCCCTGAATATATTTCTCCTGTGATACCAGAGGGTTTGTGTTGTCTGTTAAGCCCAGGAGAAAGATAATCATCATGGCTAAGACACAGAGAGGTTTGGGCTTATCTGTGACTCCAGTGACCATGAGCTACTGCCCAGGAAATGTATTTGTTTTGTTGCTACTAATCCACAGCCTGCTGTAAGGGGGGAAAATAATAAATGAGCCCAGAATGTTATGTTGGGTTTTAGCTCATTGACTTAAAAGGCTGAGGTATAATTTCCCTGAGATTTTATAGTTATGAACATCTGCTCACAGGAGCCTGCAACATCTGCAGCCCTTGTAGTCATTCTTTGCAGAGGACCATAACGTTTATAGAAAAACGAATCCACCCAGACACAGAGGAGACCTGGCAGAACCACCTTCCTGGCTGAGAAGTTTATTTTGTATTCCAGCATGGGCAACAGAACATGGTGATATTATACTTGAGGACATGTGGAAAAAATGGAGCTCAGAATTCTGCTGTGCCTCTCTCTGTACGCCCCAGCCACATGAACACCCCAGTCACACTTACGGAGTCCTTGCAGCATGTTCGTCTGCTTTCTTATGTGTGTTGTCTCCTTTAACTCTCAGAGTGGCTCTGTTGGTCACCATCACCTCTTTCCACAACAATCTGTGCATATGTAGGCAAACAATTTTAAATGTACATACTGACTTGGGAAATTTCCAGCCACAAATATAAGTTTCTTCTCTGTATTCCTAATTATGTGGGAAGGAAGAAGAGGTAAATAGAGGCAGCATCGTATCATAGAAAGAGCACTGGATTGGGATTGGAAGACCTCTATTTTGGTCTCAGCTCTGGGGGCTTCATATATCCCTTGATTTCTTTGGGCTTTCCATTTCTCATTTATATAATGAGGAAGTTGGACTCAATTTTCCCTGTCTCTTCTAGCTCTCATGCTAAATAAGCTAGGAATCAATATCCAGTATGACTTGAACCACGTAACATAAATGTGTATGAAGAAGGAAAGAAGGAGCTATGCCAAAGTGTTTTTAGTGGTTACGTTTGGGTGGTAGGATTATGAACTCTATTCTTTGTTCTTTTTGGCATCCTTGAACTCTTCTATAATGCACATATATCATAACTATGATCAGAAAGACATTGTAAAAATATTAACCCATTTGGTGAAGAACGGCACCTCCTTCTTGTTGCATTATCTCCTTCTTCAGCTAGGTCTCCACTATGGCAACCAGACTAATCCAACATTTCCTTTGGTCTTCCTGGCATAACCATTGTCCCCTCAGCTTACTCCATGGCATTGCCTTAGACATGTTTACTTTTTTTAAAAAAAAGATTTTATTTACTTATTTTGACAGAGACAGCCAGCGAGAGAGGGAACACAAGCAGGGGGAGTGGGAGAGGAAGAAGTAGGCTCCTAGCAGAGAAGCCTGATGTGGGGCTCAATCCCAGAACACCAGGATCACGCCCTGAGCCAAAGGCAGACACTTAACGACTGCGCCACCCAGGCGCCCCCAGACATGTTTACTTTTTAAAACAGTTTTTATTTAAGTCCCAGTTAGTTAACATACAGTGTACTATGAGTTTCCAGTGTTCACTAGAGTGATTCCACACTTCTGTACAACACCTGGCACTCATCACAAGTGCCTTCCTTCATCCCCATCACCTATCTCACTCATCCCCCCTACCTCCCCTCTGCTAATCTTCAGTTTGTTCTCTATTAGACTTTATTGTGTGTATGTGTGGTTTATATACCCAAAAAGATTTTAAAATTCCTGAGATTGGGGAGTGTGAGTCTTCTGCTTGTTTCTGTTTGTTTTTTACAACCCTTCTAGTGCTGCACATTATGGATACCTGCAGTTACTTGTTGGAGTGTTTGAGTGAAAATTACCATGTCGGTATGTGCACTGATGTCCTTACTCAGCCAACGAAACTGATAGGGCTTTGTGGTAGGGGCCAACTTAGGGGTCTAAAAAGTTCTATCTGATGTGGCCACTGTCCTCTAGTAGCTTGTAGTCCAGAAGGGAGATTATACACATATATGAATGTCTACAATTAAAAAAAGTATGTAATAGGTGCCATAGGAATAATGGAAACTTCAGAGCACAGGATCCATGAGGAGAGAGAATTCCTCTCCAAAAAGACATCAGGGAAATTATATCTAACATTTTTGGTACCTCAAAAAACATTCCCTGGTCTAATTTCAGACACAGCTGTAGAGAATAGTTCCAGGGGAGCTCAGGGTCATGCTGACAGCACCCCACTTCAAAACTGCACATGGATCTTTCTGCCTCAAGGCTGTTCTCTGATGCTGTGGGAGCTGGCTTGGTCCATATGCAAGAGCAGCCTGAAAGCGTGGGGAAGATACTGTCCTTTGGGGTAACCCTCAACCAATAAAAAATGGGAGCTGGTGGAGAAAGGCTGTGGGCCCCACTTCTTTGAATAATGGACACTTCTGAGAGGTATCCCATAGCTTCTTAGGGATCCCTGTGGAATCCACCTCTCATTGCCCCCCAGCAGTGATCTCAGTAAAGCACCCCCATTTTGGCTTTTCTTCCATCTCTGTTTTACTCTTTTTACTTTTTCGCTCAATATCTTCATATAAGTCCTTGTCTTAGGCTCTGTTTTTGGGAGAGTCTAAACTAAGGCAGAAGTCATTGTGGAATAGGAGGCATTTGAACTGGAGTTGTCCACAGACAAAGACAAGGAGGAGGGAGAGGTTTTGGGTAGATGATACACTGTGAGGAAGGCATGGAGAGCATAGTACAAACTGGTGTAGTAGTTTCAGGCCTCCTCCTATCAAGAGGTGGATTCTATTCTCCACCCCTTGAATCTGAACTGGCTTTGTGATTGGCTTTGTTTGTTAAAGTGCTGCAGAAGCGAGTGAGTTCTGAGCTTGGGCCTCAAGGGGCTCTGTACAATTCTGCTCTCATTCTCATAAGTGTACTGCTGCTAGGTTTACAAGCCAGGAGTAGCCTAGTGGTGAATGAGAGACTGCATGAAACAAAGGCAAGCTGTCCCAGCTGAGGCACCCTCTAGTCCCAAAGCCCCTAGCCAGTCTGGCAGCTGACCATGAGGGAGCAGAGCTGGACCAGAAGAATCTTTTAGTTGAGCTCAGCCCAAATTGTCAATCTGAAGAATTGTGATCTAGATAAACGGTTATTGTTTTAAGCTACTAAGTTTTAGAATGGTTTGCTATGCAATCAAAGCTAACTGATAAGTCTGGGGACAGGAGGGTGGGGGAACTGGGTCATCCTGGTTGGTTAGAAGATGGCCTTCATGACTGGAATTGGGGCTAAGTTGGGGTAGGCTTTGAATACCATCCTAAAAAGTTTGGAAGTAATTCAGTGGGTGAGGAGATTTTGGAATAGATGGTTGGAATAGATGGTTGGCTGACCACCAAATATTGGGTTTCCCATTCTGTAGTGTAGAGCTATTGCTGGGAGCTGACTGCCCAGCCAGAGACTATGTTTTCGCAGTTCTCCTTGCACATGACTCATTCTCTCCAATGGGATGTGAGTGGTAGGAGTGTGTGTAACCTCCAGGCTGAGATGGGTAGGTAAGTATAGGATCCTCCATGCTCTCCCTCTGCCCCATGTGGTAGCTGGATGATACCAGCTCAGCCTTGAACATGCAGGATGATAGAACCTCAAGATTGATATAAGCTAGATTCCAGAGTCTCCCCTTACAGAAGAACCATTCAGCAGAGTGGACTTTGCATGAATAGGAAAGAAACATTTATCATGTTAAGTCACTGAGATTTTTAGGTTGTTTGTTACAGCATCTGACATTACTCACCCTGACTAAATGTAGGCACCATCATAGGCTTTTGAGTGGCATATTGTACCCCTCAAAGGAGTGATTTGAGTATGCTGGCTTTAGCAGACAATTGCAGGGTAAAAAGGGTCCTGCAGTGTTCTGTGTCTAAGGAGACAATGACCTGGATATCATTTGGCCATGAGAGCAAAAAGGAAAGCACCCAAATAGACAATTCTTTCGAGTTAGACATCTTTTCCTTCCAGGGGAGGAAACTAGTTAAATCGTGGAAAGTTCTGCATGTGCAGGAAAATATTTATGTCTAAATTGCTCTCCACCTTTTTAGTTGTGAATTAGGAAGCTGGTCTTGACATTTTAGGGTTGGAACCTTAAGAGGCCACTTATTTAAATTTGGGGTGCCTGGGTGGCGCAGTCATTGGGTGTCTGCCTTCAGCTCAGGGCGTGGTCCCAGCGTTATGGGATTGAGCCCCACATCAGGCTTCTCTGCTAGCAGCCTACTTCTTCCTCTCCCACTCCCCCTGCTTGTGTTCCCTCTCTCGCTGGCTGTCTATCTCTGTCAAATAGACAAATAAAATCTTAAAAAAAAAGAGGCCACTTATTTAAAATAAACACATCTGAAGGTTCTTTTAAAGGATCATAATCATAATCATAGTAAAGCCTGACCCACCAGAGAGGCACTGCCCCTTCTCTGAGTCTGGGAATACATTGCTCCTTCCTCACCATGCACTGCTGAGCTCCTCATCTAAACAAATGAATACGATTATTTCAGTGTTTGGTCTTTGTGAATGTGGAGACGGGTTCTCCTGAGGAAACATGAGTTTCCTTTTGGAGTTTTCTTGGGGAAGATTTATATGGATTTCATTTTTTACCCAGTTCATCATGGGAGCAATTCCATGTCTGTGTCTGGAAGTGTTTGGAGCCACATGCTTCTAAGAGAGGCTCATCCCTTAGAATTGCTCCTTGGCACAATAAGCCATCCTTAGCATCTTATAACTCTGGCACTGCTACCAGAAGCTTGGCTCCCTTGTGCCATCAGTGGCTTGGCCTAGTCTCTGCCAACCACTCTCTGCCAGACTCCCAAGGCCAGGTCTGTCCCAGGCAATGAAAAGTTTGTAGAGCATCCCTGACTCCATCTGCCTGTCTGACTGGCCATTTATTTGCCTATTGCCTGTGGCCACATCACCAGACACCCAGCCTATGGGTCTGCTGATGTTGGTCCCTCTCCTGCTCCAACCTGTTTGTCAAGTCTCCTTGGCCTGACCTGCTCCAACCAAGCCCAGATTTTGACACTATCCCAAGGGCAGCTGTAACTCTTCAGCTATGCTTCATGGTGGCCTTCGAGTGCTTCCACCTCCCACCTAGTGCCCAGAGGCCCCTGGAATGTTGAGAGAGTTTTGACCCAGACCTGGCTCACCTATAAACCTCAAACCAGCTTGACTCAAATTCTTTTTTTTTAAAGATTTTTTTTGTTTTGTTTTAATGTTTTTTTTATTATATTATGTTAGTCACATACAGTACATCCCTGGTTTTTGATGTAAAGTTCGATGATTCATTAGTTGCATATAACACCCAGTGCACCATGCAACGTGCCCTCCT
>NC_048238.1:13909872-13909961 GCF_002007445.2 Ailuropoda melanoleuca
TTCACCAGCCTATCCCACTCCCCCACCCCCCTCCCCTCTGAAGCCCTCAGTTTGTTTCTCAGAGTCCATAACCTCTCATGCTTCATTCC
>NC_048238.1:13910061-13972152 GCF_002007445.2 Ailuropoda melanoleuca
CCGATGATTCTGACATTGGAACGTTTCATTGAGTCAGTAATCTCCTGTAACCTACATTCTTGAGAATGGATGTTTTTGAGGCCAGATTCTATTTTAGCTTTCTCTTCTACTAACCCATCCTCCAATTCGCTGATACATTCTTCTGCCTCATTCACCCTGGCTGTCAGAGCCNTCATTCACCCTGGCTGTCAGAGCCTCTAGTTTTGACTGCATTTGGCTCATAGAATTTTTAATTTCTCCCAGATTCGCTCTCATTTCCGCCCTTAGAGATTCTATATTCTCATTAACATTTTGTTAATACTTTTTTCAAGTCTACACATCATCTTGACCATTGTTACTCTGAATTCCATTTCTGATAATTTGGTTATATCCATTATCCATTAGTTCTGTGGCAGAGGCCACAGACTCATTGTCTTTTCTTTGCTGGGGGGGATTTCTCCTTCTCGTCATTCTTATGAGGAGAGGTTGCAGGGTTGTCCAGAGCCCAAATTACTGACCGGGACCCAGGCCGTGTGCCCTTGTTTTATAGGGACTTAAGAGATGTGGGCTTCTTGATTTTTCAGCCTGCGTTCTGGGGAGGGGCCTGCCACGCTGATACTCACGCAACCCTGTTTGGGTAGAGTCTCCATGTCCCCTGCGAGGGGGGAATGGAGATGGGCACACTGTGAGCCGGTATTTCCAGGCTTTTGTTCTCTGGCGGCTTTCCCTGGCAGTTTGCTGTGCCTCTTCTGAGTCTGGCCACTTTAACTCTGTTTCTGTTGGTGCTGCTCAACCCTGCAGCGTCCCTGGACCATTCTCCACTGATGTTCTGGCCACTTTAACTCTGTTTCTGTTGGTGCTGCTCAACCCTGCAGCGTCCCAGGATGTGCACCCCACACCCGGTTTCCCAGCCCTCACTTCCAGGGCTGGCGCGTCTCTGTCCTTTGTGTTTCTAACACCGCCAGCCACCCCTGCACGTTCTGGAGCTCCTGGTCTCAGTCTGGATCCAGTGAGCACACCGGAGTTCCGTGAGAAGTCTGGTCGCGTGCACTCCTGGCTCACGTTCTCAGTCTGCTCTCTCGCAGGTGCCGGTCCACGAGTCCGCCCGCTCCCCCGTGCAGGTGGCTACCGCTTCCCCGCGCCCAAACCCGGCGGCTCCCTCCCTTTCCGTTTATCTTCTGATATCTGTGCGCGGTTTCACGGCTCCCCACTTCGTACCTCAATACTCAGCGCTGGAGATGTTCATTTGTAGAGATCCAGATGTATCTTCCTGCATCTCAGGCTGATTCCGTGGATGTTCCTGCTGGTCTGGTACCTATCCAGCTCAACTCAGGGGACTGGCTGAAAAAGGGGTCCCCTACTCCTCCGCCATCTTAACTCCTCTTTTTTTTTTCTTGACTGAAATTCTTAAAAGGCCAGTTCCAACCATCCCATGTCACCCCAGCAGAAGCATAGTGCTAATTATACTGAAGAACCTCTTTCTAGCATTAAGTTGGGTAAAATGTGTCTTCAGCATCCCATAACATCCACTTTAGGTCTTTCAAGGTATGTGATATTCTTTTAAATATCTGAATTAATATGCCATAATTATAATTCTTATGTTTTTCTTTGTACTTGTTTTAATGAACCTAAGAATAACATCAGGACCGAAATATTGGCCACTCCTGCAACAGGAAGTTGGCTGATAATAACAGTAATGATGATGATGATGGTAACGCTAACCAATATTTATTGAGCACCTATTATATACCAGGGTCATTTTAAAATAAGTTATATACACTGTCTTATTGAATCCCCATGATATCCTTATCCTACAAGGTAGATATTATTATTCTCCCATTTTATAGATGAGGCTAAATAATTTGCCCATAAAATACCATTGAGTAACCAAACTTAGAATCCAGGACATATGGCACTAGAGTTCGTGCTATTAACTCTGTGTTGTCCTATATCTCTACACATGGATGTTTTTTTCCCTCCTAATTACATCTGAGAGCAATGATGGTGTGATTTTTCTTCAGTAATTGAAAAAATAATCGGGAGTTATTTATTTATTGTTTAATTATGCCAGTCAGCATCAGCTCTTCAAAGTGGAAAAATTAAAATAAGTTTTTGAATTCTGAAGTATAAAATTCAGTCATGATTTCACCACCCTGACAACCACTGTTAGCACTCGAATATTTTATTCATTATTTTTATTTTCAATGTTTTCTAATATTATATTAAAAATGCAACTAATTTTAGCAGGTACAGAGAATCATAAAGAAGAAATACAAAGCCATCCCAAGTTCTACTATATTATTAGCTTTCTAGGTCCTGTGTGTGTTGTGTGTGTGAGAGAGAGAGAGTTGGATCATACTGCTTTATACTGTAGTATAAATTGAGTAGTATTTTGTAGATATATTTCATGTAAGAGAATATTCTTCCATGAAACCCCTATTAGTTTCTATTTTAGTATAGCAAATTACCACATATCCAGTAGCTTAAAACAACACCATTTATTATCTTGCATTTTCCATCAGTCAAGAATCCAGGCCTGGCTTAGCTTGAACCTCTGCTCAAGGTCATGAAGCTACAAACATGTTGTAGGCCAGGCTGGTTTCTCATCTGGAGGCTCAACTAGGAAAGAGTCCACATTTGAATTCATTGAGGTTGTTGGTAGAATTCATTCTTTTGAGGCTGCATGTCTGAGGGCTTAGCTTCTTCCTGGTTGTTGGCTAGAGGCTGCCCTTAGGTCCTAGAGGCCACCAGCAATCCCTGCCATGTGGCTCTCTCCATAGGCAGTTCACAATATGGCAGTTGTTATTCAAAGTCGGCCAGAGAGTTTCTCTAGTGTGTGCTAGCAAGATAAGTATTGTATCTATGTCCGTATCTATCTGTCTATATCTACTTATATCTACATTATAATGTAGGAATGGTTTGGAATGATATCTCATTCCAATGGAATGAGGAATGACATCTCATCACCTTTGCCATATTCCATCCATTAGAAACAAGTTGCAGGTCCCATCCACACTCAAGGGGAGGGTATTATGCCCCGTGTGAACATAACCGCCCTGGGATCTGTTTGCCACATATCATTTATTTATTTCATTTCATTTTATACTTGTTAAAGGTTTTATTTAACTCATTAAAAATATGAGGGAACCAGGCAGATGGTTCGAAAGAAGATCCAGAGTGGCACCTGGGTGGCTCAGTTGGTTAAGTGTCCAACTTTTGATTTCAGCTCAGGTCATGATCTCAGGGTTGTGAGATCAGGCCCCATGTTGGGCTCGCACTGGGTGTGGAGTCTGCTTGGGATTCTCTCTCTCCCTCTCCTTCTGCCCCTCCCCCCTCTAAAATAAATAAATAAATCTTTAAAAGAAAGAAAATCCAAAGAATGGGCACATTTATAGATAAAGAATATTGAAATAAAGGTGCAAACGGAGGCAAAACTACTCTCCCACAGTGGGGGAGGGCAGTCCCTTGAACTTCTACAGGACAGGACAGGAGAGGATTTGCATGTCTGTAAGCAAGAGAAACTTTACATTGCTATCACTGATATAGCTTACAGAATTGTAAAATAGCTCCCCAGAGTCAGAGTCGGATAACATGGAAGAGCGTGCCACACACCATTTAAAACTGAGCCATGCTAGTTCAGCTTTTTGCTGTGCTATAATTTGTTTAATGAATCCCTTATATTTGAAAATTAGTGTTTCCATTTTTTGTCATTATAAAAACTTCAGCGATCGCCATTGTGGTTAAATTTTTTCATACACCCTTAATTATTTCCTTTCATGACTTTTAAGATTTTGCTGGGTCAAAAAGTTCACACATTTTAAAGGCAATTGCTCGTGTTGCTAGATCACTCCCCCGAGTAATTCCCCCCAGTGGCGTAGGAGGGTACAGGAGGCTATTTTAGTGAACTAAGCTGAGTTAATATTGGTAAAGCACTTGAATAGTGCTGGGCAAACTGGAAGGCCATATGTAGATATTAAGCAAAATAAATTAAACAGTAAGATGGAGTTGTTTCATCCTTACAACAGCCCTGTGAGGTAAGTTAATGGGATACTCATTTTATAAAAGAGGAAGATGAGGCCAGAAGGGTTAAGGAGAAAGATTACTGAATTAAATACCAAAAGCCTGGGGCCACATCCTAGCTCCTTCAGTTATTAAGCATAGAACATTAAGCAAGTTATTTTTCCTGTCTGAGTTTTTGTCTTCTCTGTCAAATGGGGCCAACAGTTGTACATCAAGGGAGCTGAGGCCAGGGCGTGTACTTGGAAGGGGTAGCCCAGGGATTCTCACCCTGAGCTGCACGGTGGAATCACCTAAGGAACCTTGAAACCTTCCAGATGCCTGGGTCCTGGCCCCGGAAATTCTGACAGTATGGGTCTGGGGGATGGCCTGGGCGTTGGGAGTCTTTCAGCTGCCAGCTCTGAGCCCCATTGCTAGAGCTGCCCACACTTGCAAGGGATTATTTCTGTCTACAGCTGAGGAGGCAGCATTCAGTTCTTGCTCTCTGCTCCAAGCTGTCAGGAAATGGCCCGCTAGGGTCCGGCTGGAATCAAACCTCTGTCTTTAGCTCTAGAGTCAACTCGGTCTGCTAAGTTAGTTTGGGAAGCCATCAATTACCTGCTGTTTTACCCTCCGGTGTGGGTCCCTGGGCGGTGGGGCGTCAGCATCAGCCATGCTGGCAGGGCTGCTTTCCAGTGGAGCCTGCTGCTGCTGCTGTTGCTATTTTTCTAGGAGCCAACGCGGATCCTCACATCAGAGCTTCAGCTCCCTGCTGCCTGTCAGTCACAGCTGCACGACTGAGGCCGGGGACCAGACGCCTGGCTGCCCGCCACTGGAGCTGGGTAGCAGATTTGCTGAGGTATCTTTGGGGCCAGGCCAGGCTTCCAGCTCCTCATGAGGACTGGGGACACAATTTTCCAAGCCAAATGCAGCTCAGAATGAACAAGATCAATCAGGGGAATGAAAGCCTTGGTCAAGTTGCCCCAGCATGACAGAGAAGGCCAGCATTGGCCCCTGTCTTTCTCCTGCACCTGATAAATTGTGAGACTGTAGGTGTCTGCCATTTCAGGGAGGACAGACACTACTCAGTGATGATGGGGGAAAAATGCGAGTGTGCAGAAGCTTCTGGAGAAAAACAAGGAAGACAATGGAAAGCTCATATTTAACGTGGGTCCACTCTGCATCAGGCATTGTGTGGACACTAGATACGTAATCTCACTGAACCTGAGCGTTATGACAACCCCAGGAATGAGACGTGCCTGTGTCTATTTTGAAGGTGAGGCAATGGAGCCTTAGAGGAGAAGCATCGTTGTGAGGGCCCACAACCCACCAGGGAGAAGGCCAGAATCCACTTACAGGCCTGTGAGCCTGCACAGCACTTGCTCTTTGTACATCGCTTCTCAAACTGAGAAAGGAAACTTTTGACCCAGGTAAATTGTTTTTTGTTGGTTTGTTTCTCATTAGGATTCTTTTTTTTTTAATAATAATTTTTTATTATGTTAGGTTAGTCACCATACAGTACATCCTTAGTTTTTGATGCAATGTTCCATGATTCATTGTTTGCATATAACACCCAGTGCACCATGCAATACGTGCCCTCCTTACTACCCATCACCGGCCTAGGATTCTTGTCAGCAACGCCCATTCTTGGCTCAGTTGTGAAACATTGAAGGTTGTTGTTGTCGTGGTTCTGCTTCCCTGCTGAATTAATTTAGGTAATATTAGCTGCTCTTCACAGGTAAACCCCTGAACCTCGGGGGCTTAACACAATACACACTTACTTTTTGCCCACGCAAAGTCCGGCTGACCATGTGGGGCTGCGAATTTTGCTCCCTGCCGTCACACATGGGCCTGGATTCCTTCCCCCTGCGTCTCTGCTCTCCTCTAGGGCTTCAGTGTCGCCCACTCCACCCTCTGCCCCTGGAAGGCAGGGGCAGGAAGGGAGTGGGGGGAGTATCCTATAGGAGGTTCTATGGCTCAAAGTGAGGACAAGTACGCAACATTTCTGTCCGCGTTCCATTACCTAAAACTCACTCACGTGTCAATGCCTAATGCAAGGAAGGCTGAGAAATGTATCTAGCTGTGTGCCAGAGAAGACAGGAAGTGGACTTTAGTGAATATATAGCAATCCTGGCCACAGCTAGAGATGCCCCCAAAGCCTCTTCATTCCTGAAGCCTCTCCCTCTTGACCCTACCCATGCCCTCTCCAGAACCTCCTCTTGTCCTTCATGTCAGCTGTCCTCTGAGTGACAAGTGCCTTCCACCAAATTTCTGTCCAGAGTACATAGACCAGGGCAGGAGCCCCAAGGGTGTACTTGGCCATGCCTTTGCTGAAGGTCTTCACGAGGCCACCTCACACCCAAGTGACACCTGTGCCACAAACTGGGGGCCTCTCAGAAACTGTCTGGCCCACCTTCTGCCAGCCCTTCAGAGGAGGGAGCCAGTAATGGAGAGGTTGCTGACCTTTGGCTTAACTCTTCATTTGGCTAATGATGATGAATGTCACTGTCTCTGAGTCTGAAAGCCCTGGCTGTTTTTCCTGCAGCGTCTCCTCCTCGATGTGTTTTCTTTTTCCTCAGCTCTGCTAGCTGCAGACCCTGGGGAGAAGATGAGTTTCACAGTGATGGACGGTAGGGATTTTTCACACCTGCCAATTCTGACATCCCGAGTCAGCAGGATCTGTGCTGCCAAGATACATGATTTAGAGGCGCTACATTAAGCCTAAAAATGTTCCCTTAGTATTTTCATGATCTTCTGTGGTCAAGAATGGTTGTAACAATTTCTTTCAGAACAAGCTGGCAAGGAAAAGCTCAGTCAATGTCAAATGAGAATTCTTTTGTTCTCTCTCCTCTCCAGGTGAAAGTGTTCCCACACCCTTCCCCACTGTAACCCCTGGATGAGTGGTCAGGACTCAAACCTATGTGCCTTGTTTCATGACACTTCGTGGAAGCACTAGGGCTAACCCAAGCAAAATTTACGTAGGAAGCTACTTGCAGTGGCTTGTAGGAGACCTCTTAGCATTTTAGTGGAGAAGGCCTTGGTCCAGAAGGTTTGGTGAGCTCACAATGCCTCCCCCAGATTGCCGAGAAATGGGGCAGGTGCTGAGGTGAGTGAGACAGGCCCCGTCATACTGTGGCTTGTAGCTTGGAGAAGGAGTTGAGGTGGCCCAGGTGCCTGTCACCAAGATCCTGAGGCTCACCCCCCCCCGCTCCTTACCTAAATCAAGCCAGTGGGGAGCACAGACTCCCCCAGTCCTGAGGCTTTGTTCCCTGGAAGCAAACTCTGGCCCGAGGCTTCTGGGGACGGCGCTGTATTAAAGTCCAGGACAGGAGTGGGAGTGGGAGTGGGCTGGGGAGGGAAGGAGGCAAAGCAAGGGTGAGGCAGGCAGCAAAGCCCACAGAGATGACCAACTCCACTTCACAGGGGTGCTCTTCACCGGGCTTGTTTACACCCGGTACTTACCGGTATGTCCCTGAGGCGCTGTCCCTGCACAGCTCATTGTCACCGCTCAACACAGCGGGTTCCAGCAGCCTTGGACAGCCCACCGACCGAGCTGTGGGTGCTGGTGAGTGGGCAGGAAAGCCCACCTGGCACCACATGCCACCACGGGGAATGGCTCTGCTGGGGTCTGGGTGGATTATGGATGGCGCTGAGTTGGAGGCTTCTTTTCCCTTTTGGAACAGCCCTTAATATCAACTTTATCTCAAGAGCTCAAAGTGAGTTTGGCCTGGACCCCGCAACTCCTGGGGATGGGCTGGGTAGGGGAGACACTGTTGTAGGTGTGGGGCTTCCAAATCTCCTCTCTCTCTAGGCCAGGGGTAGCCATACATAAACTGAATGCAGGGGAGAACGGTGGCTTGGCGTGTGGAGCCAGGCCGTTAGAAACTTAGAAGAAGTTTCAAAGGAAACTTAATGCCTGTTCTTGTCACTATGGGAAAAGGGCTGGGATTTGAGGTCTGACATGTCATAGTCTGTGTTAAGCTTAGCTGGCACTCTGGGGATGGGAATCTCTGTGTGCGGGTGTCAGTCATCCATGTGGACAGTGTCTAGCCTGGCCCTCCTCTCCTCCCAACCCCATCTGCAGACCCATTGGCCTCTCAGACCCAAGCCCTGTAATGCCTTGAGTGCATTTCTCTTGTTGCCAGAGCCACATTATTTTACAGTGGTTTGTTCCTATGTCTGTCTCGATTAGTAGGCCGAGCTCCTTGAGGGCAGAGCCCATGTCATATATTTGTCCGACCTCTAGGGTTCATCTCAATGTCGGCGCCTAGGGTAGGTGCTTAGTAAATATTTGCTGAATGAGTGAATCATGTGGGAGAAGTGAAGAGTTACCAGAGGAACAAATCGAGGGCAGGAAGACAGAACCATGACTAAGAAGGAGATGAAAGGATTGCAGGAATGTTCAGTGTCTTCAGTGTACCAAGCCCTGGGGACACAGGGTTAAGACTGAAGCAGCACCTGAGTTTGGGAAGTTTAGTTGAACAGGTGAGGTACCAGCGCTCCAAAGTTACCAGATTAATCCTGTATTGGCAGCAAGGACACAATGTAGCCCAGAGGAGGGAGCCATATCTTCCTGGGGTCGTCAGGAATTTCTTCCTTGAAGAGGTTCCATTCAAGTGGGGCTTGAGAGAGCAGCTGTGCCCTTGAAGAAAAGCAGCTGAGGTGAAAGCAAAAGTAAATGAAGCCATGGTCATGTTCTGAGAATGTTGACTTCAGTATGGCTTTGTGTGGGCCAGTAGAACTCAACCAGGCATCTCCACACCTCATGGTGACCTAGCAGGACTCTTCCCCTTCTCTCCACCAAGCCTTTCCTGAGCACTGTCAGAAGAGGCCAGCTTCCTCTCCCGTGCCCTTTCTCTGGTGACAGAGGTACTAATGAGCCCTGAAAAGTCCAAAGCCCCTGATGCAGGGGTGGTGGTGGTGGTAGAGGAGTAGGGAGAGCTGGAGGACCCAGGCGTGAGGTTGCAGCATGGAAGGGAGGCCCTTTGGCTCGGCACACCATGTCAGTCCCACAAGCTGGGGTGGCGACCAGGCCTGAGGGCTGTTTTACCTGGGGGCTGCCTCCCTGTTGTGGAGAAGCAGGGCAGTCCTCTTCTCCTCCGGGGCTCTCTCAGATTGTTCTCAGCTCTGGTGGCCTCCTGCTGCATCAGGTCAAAAAGCACAACATTCTAAAGTTAGAAAGCCCATGGAACGTTATTTGGCTAAACCCCTTCATTGTGCACATGGCAGAATTAAACTCACCAGCATGTGGGTGGGCCAACAAAATTATTTTATTTAATCTTTAATGAGCCTACTGAGGCCCTATCTGCTTGTTGGTGGGATAAAATTAAATGAAATGTCCCATCTGGTTTCAGCGTAGTTAGCTGTGATGATATAAATGGGCCTATCAGGAGATGTTCAGACACTCATTTGGTGAGAGAGCATGTTCCTGGCTCCATGCGGAAAAGACGTAGGCAGGTTCTTTTGGACACTAGGCTGATGTCTTTTTTGCTGGTGCAACTTGGGATCTGACCATTCTGTTGGTGTGGCTAAGGCCTATGGCCTCCCAGGATGACCAGGCCTCCCCTTGGCTCCTGCTGACTGCGGACCCCTGGGTACCTGTTGAGGCATCTGTGCAGCCCACTGCAGGGTGACATTGTCCTGCTAAAGTGGTCTCATGGTGGGACTTCTGGCTCTTACCCTAGGTATTATACCCTATGGGGCCCAAAGGCAGCTTGGGCAGATCAGGGACTCCTGTGCCTGATCCCACCGTGCCCTGCACTTGACTCTGCGGTGACTATTTCAGATTTGTTTGAGGCCCTCTAGTCTCTCAGTATGGCTGCTGCACATTCCAGAAAGGGGAGCTTGGGACACACCCCTGCAACTGCTTCCTCACCTCACACTCTCCTACTGCTCACAAGTTCTTAGGCCGGAAAAAGAGTGGGCTTCTTTTATTCCCCTTTGTCATATTTCCTTTTTCCCGACTCCAGCTATGCCTTCATGGTAGACAGAGGTCTCCCTCTTTCACTACAGTTAAAACCTAAGAGTAGAGTCTTCCATTTACTGATTGATTACAAGAAGAGACAAAAGATTCTGGAAAATCCTTCCTGAAGACAATGTCTTGGCTTGCAAGCCCCTTGCCTGTTCCATATTTCAGTTGTGAATATCAAAAGCCAAATATTACTTTGGTCTTTTTTTTTTAAAAGATTTTATTTATTTATTCGACAGAGATAGAGACAGCCAGCGAGAGAGGGAACACAAGCGGGGAGTGGGAGAGGAAGAAGCAGGCTCATAGCAGAGGAGCCTGATGTGGGGGCTCGATCCCATAACACCGGGATCACGCCCTGAGCCGAAGGCAGACGCTTAACCACTGTGCCACCCAGGCGCCCCTTACTTTGGTCTTTCTGTCTTTACTCCCTCTGCAGCAAAATCTCAATCCTACCCCCCCCCCATCTCACGCCATCTCTCAGCAAATAGATGCCTTGGGCTGACCATGGCAAAGTCATGTCCTTGAGAAGGCACAGGGGAAATGCACCCTCAAATTGCAAACAAATATTGTCCTTGTGGAAAGTGCATGAGGCTGCTGAAGGCCATAAGGTTCTATTTAGATGGCTCTGCCCTAGGTTATCTGTAGGATCCCCATTTCCCAGCTACTGTGAGTACTGGCTGACAACTCATAGCTGTTCTTATCCCTTCAAGCTGTGCTCCTCCCCTACTCACTTACACCTCCCTCTAACCCCCACAGTCCTTGATCAGTCACTGACTTGCGTGAGAATATAAAAGCCTTGCAGAAATTTGATGAATGTTGTTTTGCTATTTACGCTTCAGAGCCTCCATGGGATCAAGTGGAAGCTAGTCTCCAGTAAAGACCACATCCTTGCTTAGCTTTCCCCCCTATCCTACCCCGCTCCCCCCAAGAAATCACTTGCACAAAATCCCTGTCTTACGCTCTGCTTCTAGGGAACATGACCTAAGATCTGCTTAGGCCTAATCTCAGCTGTATTCATTTTCTATTGCTGCTTGAAAAATTACTACAAACTTGGTGGCTTAAACAGTACAATTTTAGTACCTTATAGTTTTGTAGGCCAGAAGTCTGACATGGGTCTCCCTGGACTAAAATCAAGGTGTTGGCAAGGCTGTATTCTTTTCTGAAAGCTCTAGGAAAGAATCCATTTCCTTGCCCTTTTCAGCTTCTAGAGGCCACCACATTCCTTGGCTTGTGGCCCCCTAACACCATCCCCGGTGTTGCATCTCTCTGTCTACTCTTTCATCCTCACATATCCCTCTCTTTATGGTGAGAGAAACTTTTCCACTTTTAAGGACTCGTGATTATGTTGGGCTCACTGGGATAATCCAAGATAATCTCTCCATCTCAAAGTCCTTTGAGTAACCTTAATCACATCTGCAAAGTCCCTTTTGCCATGTAAGGTAAGATATTCACAGGTTCCAGGGATGAGTGTGTAGACATCTGTTATGGGTTGAATTGTGTCTCCCCAAAGGGTTTTGAAGTCTTAACCTCCAGTGCCTGTGAATTTAACTTTATTTGGAAATAGGATTTCCACAGATGATCAATTTAAGGTGAGGTCATTAGGGTGGGCACTGATCCGATATGACTGTGTCCTTGCAAAAAGGGAACAGACGTTTGGGCACAGAGATGTGCACACACACACACACACACACACGCACACACACACACAGAGTCCCATGTGAGCATGAAGGCAGAGATCAGGGTGATGCATCTACAAGACAAAGAACACTGAAGATTGCTGGCAAACCACAGGAAGCTAGAAGAGGCCTGGGACAGATTCTTCTTCATAGCCCTAGCAAAGTCATACAACATCTTTGGGCGGGGGCATTATTCCTGTGCCATCAAGCCTATGAATTTAGGAAATGAGTAGAGAGCATCCTGGAATCAAGTAGTGTCCTACCTATAGCTCATATGACTCTGAAAGGATATCAGGAATGGGGGAGAAGTTGCCTGAGAACTTGGTCATGAATGTGTCTGCTGTCAGGGTCTGGTCTTAGTTCTACAGGCCTGGTCCTCCTGAATGAAGGAGGAGCAGATATTTTGGAACTCCATTAAGCAGTTAACTGCCAAGCTGTGGGGATAAGGTGGGGGTAGGGTAGGAGGATGGAAGGTAGGGATGGGGATTGTTCTTTGGAGACAAATTATTTATGGCTTAAATACTAACCCCCCCCCCAAATAGTTGTAGCCACAGAGGAAGGCCATAGTTTATGTTCTGGGTAAATAAGTGAGGTATATAAGTGGAAGAAATAAAGAAGGCCAAAAGCCCAAGGACAATTTTCAAAAAATAATTTAATATTCTAAAATGCACTTATGGCCTCACTTGATACAAAAACACACTTACCTTGGGGGCTTTGTCTGACCATGTAACCTTGTCCATTTATGTGGTAGGTTGCTTTCCTGCCCTGGCTGACCTTTTGTTCTTCCAGTCCTCTGCTCTAGTCCGTCAAAACAAAAATATAAAAAGAAGAAAAACATAGAACAAAAAGCAGAACTGAGTTGCTTTTTACTTTTTTTGTTGATGATAATATGAATGTATTGAGGTTGAATGAAAGCTCCCTTCAGGGCTAGGTGGGCCATGATGAGTGGGTGCAGCAGTGTTAGACTGACATCTTCTAGAAGGGGCTTTCCCCTCCCTCTTCTCCCATTCAATTCTTCCTTGTCTCCAAGTATGCTGCCCTCATTCCAGCCTGATGTGGTCCCTGCTCTTGGACCACATGAGGCTGCTCCCATGTGACTAGAAGTCCCGGAGACTCTTTGCTCCTGGTCTTCCCTTGCTCTCCTAGGGGAAACCATAAGGAGTCTCCAGTAGGCTCCTTCTGTCACTATGACTCTTTTCTGTGAGAAATTGTTGTGAAGAAGTTGGTGTGCCAAATTTTACATCTCATGCTGTGCAAAGATGGCCACACATTTTCCCCTTCCCTATGTCTACACTCTTGTAGTGTTTGTGGATCTTATCTGGCTATGTGACTTGATTTGGTCCATGGGACATTGTGACAGAGAAGAGATTTTAAAAGGGCCTGTGTAATGGGGTTTGCTGCTCTAGGACCTTTCCACTGGATGAATAAGCCTGGGCTAGCCTGCTGGAGGGTGAGGGACCACGTTGGGAAGAACCAAGGTGCCTCAGCTGACCTGGCAGTTGACCGATGATGCGTGAGCAAGTGCAGCAATCAGTCGAGGCTGGCGTAGAGCAAAAAGAACCTGGTTAGCTGAATGCAATTCAAATTGCCATCCCGCAGAATCATAAGCTGAATGGTCATTGATGGACAGTTGGCAATGTGTGAAACATTCAGGGTATAATTGGTGCTCAATAAACATGAGTTTCCTTCTCCCCCTTCCTCCTAGCCCCATAATTGCTCTCTCTCTTAACCTGATACAGGTAGGGCCATTCAGGTAAAGCTACAAATTTAGCCAGCTTAAGTGGACCTGTGACTTTTTGTTCCTTGTGGATATCATCTCCTTGGCTAGCACAAGCCATGCTTTGACTGATGCTCTTTCCATCTGTGGCAGAGCATATTTCCAAAAATGGCCATAATATTTGCAGTCCCACATGCTCTTCCAGAACCTTGCCACCCCTCCCCCACCCCTCATCAAGAGATGAAGTCTATTTTGTTTTCCCTTTGAACATTGGGTGGGCTTTTTTGACAGCCTCAACTAATAGACTATAATATTAGCTGTGACTAATATGTGACTTCTAAGTTTAGGTCATAAGAGGCGATAGAGCTGCCTGGCTCTTGCTTGCTCTCTCTCTCTTCCTTTCCCCTCCTCTCACAGGCACTGTTGGAATCCTGAGCCACCATATAAGAAGTCTGGCTACCCTGTGGCTGCCATGTTGGAGAAACCACAGGGAGAGACCACACAGAGATAGAGATGTCCAAGGAGCCCCAACTGTTCAACCCCTAGCTGTTTGAGCCTTCCCAGACCAGGCAGTAGGCATTTGACTGAATTAGCTTGTAAGACGACCTCAGCCCCCACCACCCTCTAACTGCAAACTCAGGAATAACTCTACCATCACCCCTTTTGGAGCAGCAAAAGAGTATTTTTTGTTGTTGTTAACTTTGAAAGGAAATGATATTCTGCACCTTTCAAATAGTCACACTAACAAAGATGAGTAGTCCGGTGAGTGACATCCTAAACACATTCAATGTTAAATATTAATAGCTAACGCTGAGCACCTACTATGTACCAGGGGCTGTTCTAAGTGCTTTCATTGTATTAAATAATTTAATTATCACAACACTACCATATGGGAAGTACTATTATCACCTCATTTCAAAAAAACATGCCAAAGATCACACAAGTAATAAATGGCAGAGTTGGAATTTGAACCTGACAGACTGGCTCCAGAGTCCATGATTTTAATCACTAAACTACACTGTTTCTCAATAATTGTTAAACAAACAAATGTTTCCAAATTAACTTCTAAGAAAAATACTCTAAGAAAAACACTTGCAGTAAATGGTTTATAAGCTAACATTGACATCTTAGGAAGCTATAACGGGGATTCTGATTACAAATGTTCAGGACATTTTCTGAATAGAAAAATTTTAATCTTATTCACAAAATTGGAAATATTCATTATGAACCAAATATTCCATTCTGTGAAAAACCAGATGTTGAATTTATGTTTTATCCACTTTTTTTAAGTATGAGGAAAACCTTATGCACCTATTAATAATTAACAATAAAAACTGATATAAAATATGAGTAAATTATACACTTATTAAAAACTCCTCAATAAAATTTTTGGAATAAGCATATGAAAAGTAAAGCAATATCTATGACCTAAGCTTTATTAGACATATGGATCAAATAACAAACTTTGGTTTTAAGCCAGTTTATGTGCTGTGAGGAAGCTTTCCCTCCAAAACAGTTCCAGAATCTGACCCCTTGTCATGACCACTACTGATACCCCCTTAGTCTAAGCCAGCATCTTCTCTCACCTGGATTTTGCAACCGCCTCCTGATCAGGCTTCCTGCTCCCAGTCTTGGCACCCTACAATCCGTCCTCCACAGTGCTGCCAGAGTGACCTTTAAAAGATGGAAATCAGATGTTGTCATTCTTCTTTTTAAAACCCTCCAGTGGTTTCTTGAGGCACCTTGCCCACCTCTCTCACTACCTCTGGCCACATTCTCCCTCTCTCATTGGGCTCCAGCCATGCTGGTCTTTGTTCTATTTCTTGAAAACACACCTTGGAGGCTTTGAATTGCAATTTCTTCTGCCCTCAGGTCTTCACCTAGCTGGTTCCTTCCCCTCTTTTGGGTCTTAGCAAAAATGTCAACTCTTGAGAGAGGTCTTCCCTTGACTATCTTTCCCAAATTTGTCACCCAGAGTCCTCCATCACCTCACCCTGTTTGTTTCCTTTATTGTACATGTCACCATTTGTATTATCTTGGTCTTGTATTTGTTTTCTTCTTTACTTTCTATCTCCCCCTGTATTCATTTCCCCTGTGAAAACGCAGTCTTGGCAGATGTGCCCTTTTGAGAAGATTTTTATCTTACAGAACTTGACAGATTTTCAGCCTCACTCTTTAATTTGAAGTTTCTATTTTATCTATTTTATTACAGAACAGACTACCCCAAAACTCAGTGATATCAATCATCCCTTATTTAGTTACTCATGATTTTGTAGAATACCGATATGGTCTAAGCTCAGCTGGGTCATTCTTCTCCTTGGGCCAGGCTTGGCTGATTTTGGCTAGGCCTGCTCACATGTCTGCTGCCAGCTGATGGGTCAGCAGGACTGGCTGGTTTGTTATGGCTTTTCTTGGGAAGGCTGGGGCATTGGAGCCTCTCTCCTCATGTTCTCTTATCCCTCATCTTCTAGCAGCTTAGCCCAGGCTTGTTCACATGGCAGTTGTAGCATCCCAAGAGCTTAAGAGCAGAAGTTTCAAGGCTCCTTGCACTCTAAGCTAGGAATCAACACACTGTCACTTCTGTTGTGTTCCATTGGCCAAACAAGGAAGTCACAAGGCCAGCCCAGATTCAAAGGGTGAGGAAATAGATTCCACCTCTTGATGAGAGGAGCTGCAAAGTACGGTGGCCTTTACTGCATTTCAACACACGCCTATTGGATTGTAGCTCTGTGGGAGTGGGACCTTGGCCCTGCTCCATGGACTGGTGCTTGGAAACTACTGCTCAAAAGCCCAGGACTTGCTACATTCTGGTCAATCCCATATTCATTCGTCACTTTGGTTTAAGTTATTCAAGATGTGGCAATTCTGCCTTTCATATTAACCCACTGTGGAATGTAACCACCAACTGAGAAACTGTCGCTTTAGAGAAAAATTACCCAAGCTGGAACAACGGGAGGGGAGGGGGTAATATGAGAAACTTCAAATTAAAGAGTGAGGCTGAAAATCTGTCAAGTTCTGTAAGATAAAAATCTTCTCAAAAGGGCACATCTGCCAAGACTGCGTTTTCACAGGCAGTGCTGACTGGAAATGAGGTCAGCATGAAGCTAGTGTCCTCCCTCCCAGCCAGGCCTGGGGAGAGAGTGGAGGGGTTTTGACAAGAACTAAATTGGATCCCCAAAGCCAGGCTCTGTATCCCATCTTAAAGAAAAAGAAGCCTCGTAAATTGGTGAGGGAGGCTGGTAAGGGCAACTTCATCTTTGCTGTGGACTTGGAATTAGGCTATGCAGACTTTCCCCATTCTCGCCTGAGATGTTTCAAAGTGGACTCCATCGAAATGTATTCTGTGTTTCTGAAGGAACTCATTAAATTAGTCGGCCCATCAACGAGTATTTAGAGCTGACCTACCATATTTGTAGTGCTGTGCTGAATATCCTGGGGACATCAAAGAAGTGGGGGTCCTGCCTTCAGAGAACTTACTAGGGACACACGGGCCCTGAAAGTGCTGACAGTGGGCCTGTCAGCTGGCGGCACTCCCCACAGCTGGGGGCATGAGGCTTTCCTCAAGGGAGGATTGGTGAGGCGCACTTCCATGTCTACCATGACTATAATTTATGGAACAATGCAGATGTGCAGGCATTCTGCTAAGTGCTTTATGCTAACATGCAATTGAATCCTTATGATAACCCTCTGTTGGGGTGAGTACTATTAGTATTGCTATTTTATCAGTGAAAACTGAAGCCCAAAGTTACAGGACTAATTAGAAGCCAAGTCGGGATTTCAACGTATGTTTGTCTAATTCCAAGCTAGAACACTATCCTGGCTGCCCAGTGTAAGATTATCAATAGTAAACATGAATGGTAACATTTATTCTTACCTCATGTCGGGATTTTCATGTATTCTTTTATTTAATTCCCACCATAACCTTAGGAGATAATTACAGTTATTATATCCATTTCACAGATAGGGAAACTGGGGCTCGGGGAGATTTAAGTTCTTGCCCAAGGTCACAAAGCAGATCAGGGTGGCCCTGGTTTTCCTCATAACTTCATGAGCTGATGGTGACCCTCCTGTACTTTCTTGTTCTGGGTGCTGATCTGATTCCGTGGGAGGAGAACTGCCATCCACCCACAAGTACCTTTGAGACACATTCAGTGGGAATCCTGGCTCTTTCCAATAAACCCTTCCCACTCACCCTGATGCCATTCAGGTCAGACCCGTCATGAATTCCATTCCTCTAGCTGCCCTAGCCCCCCACCCTGCTGGAATTCTTACAAGTCTTCCCCTTCACTCCTTCATGGTTGGAGGGTGGCTCTGTGGAAACCACCTCCTTTCTGCTTTGTCCGTCATGGTCTCTCCTCATAAGCAGTATGCAGGGCCCAGGGCTCACAGCCAAGGAGAATCCAGGCTGCTGAAGGGGCTTTCCTTAGAAGCTCCTGAGAAAAGATCTTGAGCAGCTGACACAGAGAAATGTGCTCGGAATCCTGCAGCCTCCAGTCAGCTTTATTTTAGGCAAATGAAAGCTGACTGCAGAAGGGGGCCAAAGAAATCCAGCCCTACACACATCATGGACATAACACCGCTTCTATCTTAGAGGATTGCCCCTGGAGAGGCTCCAGGAATGACTACAACTAACCCTTTCGTTCTGCTTAGGATAGGACTGAAGCTCAGGGAGGTCATGGCTAGTACAAGGTCACATAGCCCTTTAGTGACAGAGTCTGGCCTAGAGCACCCATGCCGAAGTCACTGTTCTCACAGCAGGGGTTCTAGGCTTCCGTCCTTTGCAGACCATCTTCACAATTTTTGCCGTATCCACATGCCATCTATGGTGTTCATCTCTTAAGATTTTCTTTGAATAGACGAATGTTTAAAGCAAATAAAATTTATTGAAAAGGGAAGCTTTGAATTACCAGTTTGTTCTGGTTTTACATTTTGCTAATAAATCTATCACATGTAAAATTAAATCATTTGTACCCCGCTGGCAGTATGCCTTCCACCTTTTTGTAAACAGGGACTTAGAGGTAACCGTGAGGAGGAGCTCTGAGTTCAAGTTTCTTCTCTATTACTTACCAGCTACAATGTCACTGGCAAGTCACTTTACCTTTCTGAGTGTCCATTTTCTCATCTGTGGAGCGAGAGTGAACACTAAGCACCCCCTCTGCACTCCCTATAGAGTTGTTGTGAGACCCAAACATAGGAATATAACCGAAAGAGCTTTATTCATTCAAAGAAGCTAAACCAATAGAAGTTTTCATTCATACTTATAAGATTTCATCATACTTATAAGATTTACTATTTTCCCATTTATAGTAGAAATAGTTCTTTATTTGCTCATCTTCAAAGAGATGTGGAGGTCTCTTGGGTGCTGGTTCTATCCTTTTCCTGGAAGAGTGTCTCTGAGCAAATCCCCTTTTGTGACATGCCTATCTGTCCTGTGGTGTGCCTATCACCAGGCCGGTGATGAGTGGAGGTTTATTTTCACATAGCTTGGTGAAAAGACTTTCTTCAACAGAGTTTAAGTCTCCAAAGTTAGAGAGGAAAATCTCCTAGGAAAGGCTCAGCTGGTATAGCTTTGGACAGGGAAGGAGAAATGCTGACCTATAGCTAAGAAATGGGATCTGAGTTTCTGGTTGTGAAGTGAAAGGAGGAGTCCTGCTCAGAGCTTCAGGGCCACAGGGACAGCGAATGGATGGCTCTGTCAGTCTGCGGGCCTTGCTCGCTGGAATCAGGGTAAATGTCACCAGAGATAACTAATTTTCCAATTTCTTTTTTTATCTAGTCTTTGCATTTAAAAATATCAAGGAATTTAAAGTTGGTTGAAGACAGGGATGTTTGGTGGCGGGGGTGGTGTGCACTTACCATTTGTAGCACTTATGTGCCAGGTGTTATTATAGAGCTTTACAAATATTAACTCATTTAATACTCTCAACAACCTATGAAGCAGGTACTATTAGTAGCCTCACTTTATAGATGAGGAAACTTAGGCACAGAGAAGTTAAGTGGCTTGCCCTAGGTCACGTAGCTAATATGGGCAGATCTGACATGAACCCAAACAATCTGGCTTCCTAACCCCTGCTCTTAACTACTGCATTATGTTGTGAAAATAGAAATGTATTAAACCTCCAATTTCTAACATCTTTCAAGGCCTAGTTTCAAAGGTTCCCATTGCCAAGTGCCTCCCCTGAGCTCATACAAGAGAAACCTTCTGTTAACTCCAAATGCACTTTCTCTATACCTCTCTAAAGGTGTGTACCACTTTCTAGCTTGCATTTGAATGATTTTTATGTCTTATCTTCCTGTGTGTGTGTGTTTGTGTGTGCATGTGTGCATGCATGTGCATGCCTTCACAGTCATCAGTGCTCTTCACCAAATATTCCTGGCTCTCCACTTCCAGGCATATTGTAGAATTGCATTTCCTAGCCCCCTTCTGGTAGAGCGGTGTCATGTGACTTGTTCTGGTCAATGATTGTGAGCAGAATGTATGTGAGTTACTGCTGGGCCGACCAATGAATCTTCTGTGAAAAATTCTCTGGAGTTCTCCTTTGCTCTGGCACACTCACAGGGAACATTTAAGACAGTGCCTGGTCTATCTGACTGGGTTTCTGGGAGGCCACAAAGGGCAGAGTCCTTCTGTCAACCAATAATGGGCATATACTATGAGCAAGATTTTATAACTTTGTTGAAAGTTATTTGTTGATGAGATACTAGGGTTATTTGTTACTACAGCAACCTAACCTATCCTGACTGATGTAGTCTAGTTGATGCCTAATTTTAGTTACTAGTATGCAATATGAGAAATGGATAACATNGCATATACTATGAGCAACCAATAATGGGCATATACTATGAGCAAGATTTTATAACTTTGTTGAAAGTTATTTGTTGATGAGATACTAGGGTTATTTGTTACTACAGCAAAACCTAACCTATCCTGACTGATGTAGTCTAGTTGATGCCTAATTTTAGTTACTAGTATGCAATATGAGAAATGGATAACATCTTAAGAACTTTGGGGTTTGAAAGATACAGACATAGTGAAGAGAAGGGCCATATGCACCCCAATGTTCATAGCAGCATTGTCCACAATAGCTAAATCGTGGAAGGAGCCGAGATGCCCTTCAACAGATGACTGGATTAAGAAGATGTGGTCCATATATACAATGGAATATNACTCAGCTATCAGAAAGAACGAATTCTCAACATTTGCTGCAACATGGACGGCACTGGAGGAGATAATGCTAAGTGAAATAAGTCAAGCAGAGAAAGACAATTATCATATGATTTCTCTCATCTATGGAACATAAGAACTAGGAGGATCGGTAGGGGAAGAAAGGGATAAAGAAAAGGGGGGTAATCAGAAGGGGGAATGAAACATGAGAGACTATGGACTATGAGAAACAAACTGAAGACTTCAGAGGGGAGGGGGTGGGGGAATGGGATAGACTGGTGATGGGTAGTAAGGAGGGCACGTATTGCATGGTGCACTGGGTGTTATACGCAACTAATGAAGCATCAAACTTTACATCGGAATCTGGGGATGTACTGTATGGTGATTAACATAATATAATAAAATTAAATTAAAAAAAAAAGAAATAGGAAGATCGGTAGGAGAAGGAAGGGAAGAATGAAGGGGGGGTAAACGGAAGGGGGGATGAACCATGAGAGACTGTGGACTCTGGGAAACAAACTNCTCTGGGAAACAAACTGAGGGCTTCAGAGGGGAGGGGGGTGGGGGATTAGGATAGGCCGGTGATGGGTATTAAGGAGGGCACATATTGCATGGTGCACTGGGTGTTATACACAAGTAATGAATCATAGAACATTACATCAAAAACTAAGGATATACTGTATGGTGACTAACATAACATAATAAAAATTATTATAAAAAATTACTTTGGGATTTGGCTTTTTAAGGGAAAATTTTTAACCAGGGATGGGATTGACCTCAAAATGCATAGGTAAAAGGCTTCCAGATTGTAAACTTGTTTCTGTTTACAGAAGACATCATTGTCTATATAGAAAACCATGAAGCATCTACAAAAAAGGTTCTAGAACTAATAAGAGAGTTTAGCAAGGTTACAGGATACCAGGCAAATATACAATAATTCATTGTATTTCTACGTATTAATAATAAACAATTGGAATTCAACATTTACAAACAGTATTATTTACATCAGCACCTCCCCCCCAGAAGGAAAGAAACATTTACATGTAAGCCTAACAAAGTAGGTGCAGGATCTGTATGCTGAAAACTATAACACACTGAAAAAATAAAGAAGATCTAATAAATGGGAAGGTATATCATGTTCATGGATTGGAAAACTCAACATTGTTTAATGTCAATTCTCAAGAAATTGATCTATAGAGTCAATGCAATCCTCATAAAAATCCCAGCATGATTTTTGGGGGTAGATATTGATAAGCTGATTCTAAAATTTGCATAGAAAAGCAAATGGACTGAAATAGCCAAAATAATTTTTAAAAGAACCAAATTCAGTGGACTCACACTGTGATTTCAAGATTTACTCTAAAGACACATTAATCAAGACAGTGTGGTTTGGTAAAAGGGCAGAAATATAGACAAATAGAACAAAATAGAGTCCAGAAATTAATCCACTCAATTGATTTTTCATCAATGCTGCAAAGGCAATTCAATGGAGAAAGGATAGTCTTTTCAATAAATGGTAGTGGAACAATTGGACATTCGTATGCAATAAGATGAACTTCCACTCAACTTTACAACTTATACAAAAATTAACTCAAAATATATATATATATATATATATAAAGCTATAAGGTTTTTAGGAAAGCATAGGAGGAAATATTTGCAACCCAAAGATTTCTTAGATATGACATGAAAAGTATGATCCATAAGAGAAAGAAATCAATAAATTAGACTTTATCACAATTAAAAACATCAGTTCTTCAAAAGACACTATTAAGAGAATGAAAAGACAAGCCAGAGACTGCAAGAAAATATTTGCAAATCCCACTTCTGACAAAGTACTGGTATCCAGAATATATAAAGAACCCTCTAAATTCAGCAATGAGAAAACAAATATCTCATTTTAAAAATGGACAAAAGACTTGAAGAGACACATCACCAAAGAAGATATGTGGATGGCTAATAAGCACATACAAAAACGTTCACCTTTATTAATCATCAGGGAAATGCAAGTTAAAACTATGTGATACTACTTCACATTTATTACAAGAGCTAAAACTTTTTAAAAGTGAAAATACCAAATGTTGGCAAGGATGTGGAACAATTGGAACTCTTATACATTGCTAGTGGGAAAGCAAAATCATACAAGAACTTTGGAAAACCATTTGTTGGTGTCTTATAAAGTTAACCCTACAATTAATAGCAATTATAGGTATTTGCCCAAGAAATGAACACATATGTTTATGTTTATGCAGAAACCTATACATGAATGTTTGTATCAGCTTTATTCATAATTGCCAGAAACTAGGAATAACCCAAATGCCCCTCAACTGGTGAATGATTTAAACAAACTGTGCTACATCCATCCTGTGGAATTCTATTCCGCAAGAAAATGGAATGAACTATTGATATATGCAACAAGGATGATTCTCAAAGACCTTCTGTTAAGTGAAAGAAGTTAGACCCAAAGAGCTACATATTGTGTGATTCCATTTATGTGACATTGTGGGAAGGGTAAAACTATCAGGACTATAAGGATGGAGAACACATCCAGTTACCAGGGTTGGGTGGGACAACAGGGGTAGATTACAAAGAAGCACCTCAAAGGAAAGTTTTGGTGTGATAGAACTGTTCTGCGTCTTAATAGTAATGGTGGTTACAGAACCATATGCATTTGTTTAAAGTTAAACAACTGTATACCACAAAGACTGAATTTTACTATGTACAAATCAGAAATAGAGTTTGGCATACCCTGCTATTTTTTCTTAAATCTCTTCTCATTTTGAGTATTTAAATCCCTCTGGGATCACTGCCTGTTGGAAGTAGGTGTGTGTGTGTGTGTGTGTGTGTGTGTGTATGCTTCTGTCTCCTGAACTCAAGTTTCCAAGGGAGCGGAAATTATCCGTGCTCATATAATTTCTCCATCTCCGCCTCAGCATGAGTCACCCTTTTGTTAACAGGAGACAGTAAAAGTCTCTGGAGGCATTTTAGCATGAAGTGCTTATCCTGCCTCAGGCTGCAGTGCCAATCTCTCATCTGGTTTTCCACTAATTATTCCTACTATTGTGTCAGTTTGGGTCCCCAAATAATCTATTGGGGTGGAGCAGCCAAGTGGTTCTGTCATATGTTCTGGTGTCCACAGATCCATAAATGAGGGGGAGGAGGACAGGAAAGAAGAGTGGCCTGGTGCAGTGTTCCCTGAGGTCAATGGGGGAGCAACTCTCCCTTGCATTTGTTTTGACCTTTTAAAATTTTGGTATGACATTTATATAGTAAAGGGTCTAAAGTGTACAAATCTTTAAGTGTTTTGCTTGATGAATGATTACCTATATATGTACTCAAGTCACCACAAGCCAGATCAAGACTTAGAACCATTTACAGCACGCTGGATGGCTCCTCATATCACTTTTCAGTCAGTAACCATCTCCCACTCCCTCCAGAGGTAACTTTCTGACTGCTATCACCATGGCTTAATTTCACCAATTCTTGAACTTGATATAAATAGAATCACTCAGTCTGTACTCTTGAGTTCAGCTTCTATAAGGTTCATCCATGCATATATATCATCAATTTTTTTTTGCTGGCTAGCATTCTATTGCATGAATATTTAACATATCCATGGTCCCATTGATGAACATTGGGTTTTTACAGTTTGGCGCTATTCTGAATAAATCTGCTATGAACATGTTTGTACATGTCTTTTGGTGGACACAATCATTCATTTTCTTGAGTTTATGCCTCGGAGTAGATAGCTGAGTGATAGGAGCTGCATATGTTTGGTTTTAGTAGACACTGCCAAACAGTTTTCCAAAGCAGTTATACCATTTTGTCTTTCTCTCAGCAATGTTTGAGAGCCCCTGTTCCTCAGCACCTCGTCAGCACTTGGTATTGTCAATGTTTTTAGTGTTAGCCATTGTGGAGGGTGTGTGGTGGTATCTCACTGTGGTTTTAATTTCCCCTTTGGAACGTACATGTGTTCCCTTACTGTTGCCATAATTTCTGATTGAAACTGTTCTTGCTGCAGTTTCCAAATTTTTGATTGGTTTAGGGGTGTGGAGAGAGAGTGGTACTTGTAGGTGATGGGCTGGTAGGAGAAGCACTTTTATTAGGAGAGGGGGCTTAGGAATTGTCCTAGCATTGAAGTCCAAAAGGGGATAGCATTTCTGTGTCTGTTTTCTTGAAGGTTGTCCCCTCAGAGAGCTGGCTTTTTGTTGACAGGCATACTCATTCCTCCAAGAGATTGTGCTTGAGTTATGACAGGCAGAATGTGTCCCTCTCCTGGGCAGATGGGCTGCTCTGAACCTTTTTCTGGAACTGTATGAGTTGACATGCATTTCCAGTCAATTGTTTTCAGAATGACAATGTGTCAGTTTAACTACCACTCCCTTGATACGTTTGTCAATTGGAGGAGAAAGTCGGAAAAGAGCCCAAGAAACAAGTGAATGTTTATCAAGATGCGGGAAACCAAATCTCACCTTCAGCTTCTCATTTGGTTTGGTGATGACCCTCTCTAAGAACAGGCACCTCTAAAAGAGAAATCTATCAAGCAGGTGAGCTACCAGGCATCTTACTGCCCAGTTCCTCAAGCCAGTCCTGATTTATGGTGGGAAAATAATGGAGAAACCTGGGGAAGTGTAAACAGCCCAAAGTACTCTCTGGGTTCATTTTGGCCAGGCTGGCCCCATACTTGTGCTAGTCCAAGGGAAAACACTTCAAATTAACTAGCAAATGGCACTTATGGGCTTGGGAATTGAGGATCTGGACATGAATGCAGACTGTGCCACTTACCAATTTTGTGACATTGGCATGTTAACTGGCATCACAGAACCTCAGTTAAAGCACAAATACTAATATTTGTCTCACAGGACTTTTTGGATAAAGATTAGTTGGGACAATAGATACAAAAATGCCTAATATATACAGTAGGTATGCAATAAATATTACTGATCTAATAGCCAAAAACTGGAAACAGTTCAGATGTCCTTGAACAGGTGAACGGTGAAACCATGGTCCATATAGCCCATGAAAAACTTGTTGGCATCCGGAAAGAAGGAACTACTGATACACATAGATGAATCAGCAGAGTACTATGCCAAGAGAAAAAATATTCTAAAAGATTAGTGTTAGCCATTACATCATGTATGATTCCGTTTATGTAACATTTTTGAAATGATAAAATTTTAGAAATGGAGAATAGATTAGTGGTTGTCAGGGTTAGGGATGGTATGGAGGGGTGAGAGAGGTTTGTGTGGTCATAAAAGGGTACCATAGGGACACCTGGGTGGCTCAGTCAGGTAAGTGTCTGATTCTTGATTTCATCTCAGGTCTCAATCTCAGGGTTGTGGGTTTGAGCCCCACATTGGGCTCCACGCTGGGCATGGAGTCTACTTAAAAAAATTAAAAGGACACCCTGAAGGAATTTTGTGGTAATGAAACTGTTCGGTGTCTTGACTATGTTGGTGGATACACAAACCTACACATGCAATAACATTGCTTAGAACTACACACACATACACACACACACACACGTACTAGTAAAACTGGAGAAATCCAATTAAGATCTGTGGATTGTATCAATATTAATGTCCTGGTTGTGATACAGTATTATAGTTTTGTAAAATGTTACCATTGGGGGAAATTGGATTAGGAGTTGACAGGGTATCTCTGTTATATCTTACAACATCATGTAAATCTACGATGATCTCAGTAAAAATTTCAACTAAAAATACTACCAATCTGTAAGTATTACATTGAATTTCAAGAAGCACTGTTTAATAATAAGCTCAATTTAATAACTTAGGAAAAAAGAAGAAATACACAGCCTCATTAAATCTATTTATAGATTGCAGGATAAATCCTGACTTGAGAAGTACTCCAGTGTGTGTGTGTGTGTGTGTGTGTGTGTGTGTGTGTGTGTGTGTAGGGGGAGAAATTACAACTGAAATCAAGGAAATATGAGTTTCTAGCAGCTTCTCCACCCTCCCTCCAGCTTCCATCGTCTACTTCTCTTCCTTCTTCCTGCCCTCTCTTCAGATATCCAAGGCTCTGTTTGAGCCTAATTCCTAAAAGAAAAGAAAAACCGAGTCCCGCTAAGGTGTTGCTGACTTGATTGGTTAATTAATTAATTTGCTTCTTCTCCCTCATTCTGCCCAACCCCCCCACTCATCTTTGAGCCCTAGTATAGTGACTTGTATATAGTTCTCATTAAATATTTGCGGAAGCTAATGACAATACTTTAAAAGAGGATTACTGCTTAGGGTAATTCCTAAGTTGGACAAATAACTCCGTAATGGTGAAAAGTTCGGCACCTTAGCACCTGGTTGAGGAAGGGAGTTTGGGATGGAACTTTCCTGGCTCTGTTCAAATAGAGCATCAGAACTTCCTGCCCAGTCTAGTCTCATCTACACAAAAAGCTCATCTTTTCCCAAATATGTGTTCTGAGTTTTTAAAAAATTAGCCTAAAATTGTTGGCATGTACATGTTAGGAAATCAAATTATCATTAACACAAATGTGACTTTTGGTGGGTGTTCTAGATCCATCAGATGATGATTGATGATGAAAATTTTGTCTTCTAATACTTAATTTATGATCTTGCTTATTCTATCCTGGGAAAACACTTTAAAAATGTTGTATATGGTGTATTTGAGGGTAATATTTAAAGATTTCTCCCCCTAGCTTCAAAATTCCCCTCTGGATAATGGTAATTAGCTTGAATGCAGTTTTATGCAAAATGAAATAAAAATAACTCAATAATTATTGGCAAACCGATTTTTTATTTTCTTAGAGTAGAAATAATTAAAAATAGAAGCCACAACTTCTCATGACTTCATTTTTCAACTTAGGTGAGATATTAGGATAATGTTTTAAAAAATTATCCAAATGTGTTTTTCCTTTTTTGTAGGTAGTTTTTATTTAAAAAAGAAAGAAAGAAAAAGAATTACTTGCTGTTCTTTTTTCATTAAGATTATGCCATAAGATGTAGGCTTGCTGTCCTGGGAGGAGGTAGATACAGCATAGGACAAATTAATCATTGCTTAGCTTTAAATTGCAACTAGGTTTTTAAAAGCCCTTACTGGGACAATAGTCTTCAAAGCCAGACTAACAAGAGAAAGAAAAAGGTTTTCTTAGGATTCCCAAAATTGGGCTTTTATAAGACAAAAACCAAAGCTTAGAAGGCTGACCACGGAAAAGCCATAGAGTAGGAAGGATGAGGACACAGTGCAGGTAAGGGAAGCTCCCACACAGGAGAGAAAATGCCCTTCCAGTTCTAAGAGGGGGTGCTGGCCACAGAAAGGAAGAATAAAATGTCCCCCTATCTCCCCACCCTTTCCACTCTCCAAATAAGGCATGGGAGCAGGAGTAAGGGCTGGTAGAAACACCCACATAGGCTTGGAAGGATCTGAAAGCATCAGGGTAGGGGGCCACCTCATCGGGCACATCCTGAATTAATATGAGCATCTCAGGGAAGCCTGTGATAGCATTGTGTTTCATCCTCCTTGATAAGGGAGAAGTGAAGGAACAGCTGCTTCATAGTTTTGTGTACTCTAGAAGGGAGGAGAGAGTTCCTGGGTCCCCAACTTGGGCATGGAAGCCTTGATAGGGCAAATGTACTTGAGAAAGCCAGAGGGAACCTTGCAGTATCTGGGGACCTTGAAATGGGGACAATGGCAAGGGCCACGATCAACAGCACAATGACCAAAAGATCAGCTGCCCCCTCAGTGGAGACCAGGGCAGGATACCAAGTGGCTGGGTGGGCCAAGCCACCCCCAGAGAACAGCAGGAGGACCAGGCCATCTTCCCTCAACTATAAAAATGCACCTACTCACCAAATTGGGGGAAAAAGAGAAGGAATAATCCTTCACAGGGTGGCAGAACTCTGAAAAACTACATAACTATCTGAAAGAAGCAATTAAAGCAAGAAGAATGTGATGTCTATAAATAGCATCATCAATGAAGATAGGAGCTCAAAAGCAAGAAACAAAGAAAGTTGTATTTCTGGACACCCCAGTTTGCAAGCTGTAAATGTTGGCACTGGCACACTTTTAAAAAAGTATAATTTATTCAAAGAATAATAGGCAAAGGAGCTGTGGCAAAAGTATGGGAGTGAAGGAGAGGGGTTCCGTTTCAGAGGGTCACTCCTCAGTTTCCTGCTTGGGTAGCTGGGCAGTGCTGCTGACCTTCCTAAGTCAGAAAATTAGGAGGAAGGATGCAGATTGTCAGGAGAAGAGGGTGTGGCAGTTAGTCTGGGGTTATGCTTGGAGATGCTGCTGGGATAATGAGTTGGAGATGCTGAGGAGGTAGGGGACTTCTTTTGCTTTGCTTGCTTCACACAGCCATGCGCTGTTTCTGGGGTGTGCACTTGGCTCAAGGATGTTGACACACTGAGCCTATTGCCCCCACAAAGCTGTACTTCACATTCCTCAGGTAGGCTCCTCTCCACTGAAAGCTTTTCATTTCTCTCTAGGAGATGTCATCTTTAGAGAGTATCTTTTTAGAATGTGTATGTAAGAAGGCTTTCCCATTCCCCAACCTAGTTTTTGTGGTCATCTTTGATGCATAACAAGTTACCCCAAAACTCAGTGACATAAAACAACCACTTATTATGCTCATGAGCTCTGTGGGTCAGGAATTTGGACAGGGCACAGCAGAGATGGTTTATTTATCTCTATTACACAGTGGGGCCACAGAGGCTGATGGTGGCTTGACAGCTGGGGGCTAGAATCATCTTCAGGCTTGTCCACTAAACATATCTAGGACCATAGCTGGGTTTATTGGCTGAAACTCCAATATGTGACCTCTTTGTGTAATCTGGGCTTCCTCACAATATGGTGGCTCAGTTTCAAACATGAGCATCCCAAGAAAGAGCCAGGTGGAAGATACATTGCCTTTTCTAATCTGGTCTTAGAAGTCACACATCACTTCTGCTGCATCCTTTGTATCGAGGCAGTTACAAAGGCCCACCCATCTTCAAGGGGAGGGAAAATAGACTCCACCTCTTGATGAGAGAACAGGAAGGTTCTAGACAAGCATGTGGAACCGGGAATATTGTGAAGGCCATTTTTGGAAAATATCATCTGCTTCACAAGTCTATTCCCTTTCTCAGTAGAAGATTAGAAGCCATTGGACACCCTTCAACCTATTTCCTCTTCACCCCCTCATTTTACCAGGATCTTTTTCCACATTCTTCCCCTTTCCATCCTCTTCCAAAAAGAGTGTTCTTTTGCATCTCTCAGGTCCCACTCCCCTATACATTCCCTTGATCCACTACTCCCCATCCAACCTGCCCCAGTTCCTCTCCTATAATAAAACCCACTTGGTAGTAAGGAGGGCACGTATAGCATGGTGCACTGGGTGTTACACGCAACTAATGAATCATCGAACTTTACATCAGAATCCGGGGATGTACTGTATGGTGACTAACATAATATAATAAAAAATCATTAAAAAAAAACCCCCAGGGGCACCTGGGTGGCACAGCGGTTAAGCGTCTGCCTTCAGCTCAGGGCGTGATCCCGGCGTTATGGGATCGAGCCCCACGTCAGGCTCCTCAGCTATGAGCCTGCTTCTTCCTCTTCCACTCTCTCTGCTTGTGTTCCCTCTCTCGCTGGCTGTCTCTATCTCTGTCTAATAAATAAATAAAAAATCTTTAAAAAAAATAATAAAATAAAAATAAAAAAAACCCCACTTGCATATGCAGGTGTCCCATGGCCTTCTTCACATCCCCCTGTGGGAATTGGGGCTTGGGAAACTGATGCAAAAAATGCTGGTAATCTGGCTACTATTATTGCTGTAAGAAACTGCCCTTCATCTCTGACACAGGAGTTTTGTGTCTTCTGCAGCATCCATAAAACTGTGGCAGGCTACCTTGTTGGTTTGCAAGGAGGGTAAAATATTAGACCTTTTGCAGTTCTTGGCACCTACTTTGTACCAGTTGCTTTCACATGTAATATAGCTAGTCTTCACTATAACCCTGGCGTGGAGGTGTGAATAGCCCCATTTTCTAGGTGAGGAAACGGATTCCTAGAGGGTTAGAAACTTGCCCAAGTAAGTATGAAGGTTTGGATTTGAACTCAGGACAGTCTGTTTTCAAAGCTGTGTTTTTCCACAGTTGCACAGCAATCCTATGGCTATAGCCACTCTGTTTCAGGGAAAGGAAAGAATGAGCCTTGGTTACTTAGTCACTGTACCTATCATTGTTACCAATTGTGTCCCAATCATTGTTCACCTACTGTAGAGGACAAAGTCATTCCAAAAATAGCCTTGTACTTGACTTGTGAAGTCTTTGGAGATTTAGGGCTATTTGAAACAAAAATCTGTCTCCTCACTATATCTTATTTCTTTATGGCTTTTTACATTTATTTTCTCCATTATTGCAAAGTTCCACATGGAATTTGAGAATCTGGCAGTTGGTAATTTTTCTCAAGGAAAAGAAACATTAAGACATTTGTTCTTGGAAAAATAAATCCGTGTATGTGACATGTATACCAACACATATATACAACGGAACAATCTATTCAGGATTTATTTTTATATAGAGGACTGCTGTTATACAAATATACACAGACACATTCTATGCTTTAAAGACATTTTCTATATGGAGAACCAGGGATGGCAGGAAGGAGAGGGGACAGAAAGAAAGACAGGATTGCTCAGACGCACAGAACAAATCTTCCTTCCCTCGGCTCTTTTAAATGTCTTTGGAATAGATGTTGTGTGATGATTTGAAAGCATATTTGATATTTTAACTCCATCTTTAGAAGTAGAGCTCCAAATGCTAGCGAATGTCTGTTATGGCTTCTTTTTTTTTTTTTAAGATTTTATCTATTTATTTGACAGAGATGGAGACAGCCAGCGAGAGAGGGAACACAAGCAGGGGGAGTGGGAGAGGATGAAGCAGGCTCATAGCAGAGGAGCCTGATGTGGGGCTCAATCCCAGAACGCTGGGATCACGCCCTGAGCCGAAGGCAGACGCTTAACTGCTGTGCCACCCAGGCGCCCCTGTTATGGCTTCTTGATGTCCACATTACTGGACTTCCACAGTAGCATCAGAATCCCTTTGTTAAAGAAACTGAGTAAAATAGCAACAACATCTGAAGTCCCCTAGACCCCAAATCCACTTTTAAAACCATCCTAGAGTGATTTCCCTCCTGTCACTGGTGATGACAGATCAGCTTAACAGCGATGGTATTTCTTGCAGTCTGCCACTCCATGCGCTGGAGTATGGGCGGCTTCCAAGGCCCAGGTATCAGGAAAATAAAAGGAAGATCAGGAGTCAATTGGCCTCATACCTAAGCCTTGAACACAGAAGCAACTGCTGAAGCCTCCACATGCTTTCCCATCCCCCTCCAGCCCATAGACTCAAGTCTGATTTCACCATGTTCACCAGAGCCCCCTGGTTTAATTAGCATAATTGTGGCTGTGAGAGCACATGGCAAAGATTATGGTTTCCATGATCTCACTGATTCTGGAAAACACTGATATTTCAGAAAATATATGTATTCTTTCCTTCTGGGATTAAGAACAAATCTAATAACATATACAGGACACCTCCTCTGAGCCTTCTCTTACCACCCCCAACCCCCAAGTACTGATCTTTTTCCCATTACCACAACCAAATTCATGAATCCATTTGAATGAATTCAGGGTTTAAGAGGACAGACATGGGCTGCTTATCAGCACTCGACCCAATAGATGTGATCCATTTCCCCTGCACCCCCCTTTTTGGAAATGACTGTGCAATGCCTAGCCTGTGAAGTATAGGACCTACCTTTCCCAACAACCCCAGTTGGGCAAGTAGGTAACTTTTTTCCCCATGTAATTCCCCTCTTGGTGAGCTGCTATAGTGGGAAGCAGCAAAAGGAGCTCCTTTTTACCAGACTCTGTTGGTTCCCTGTCCATATCTCTTGAACTCTGCCATTTCAGAGTGATCTCACTAACTTCCAAATGGCAGCATCTACATCTCTGTGCCTGATGACCTTTTCTGGGACAGTGGGGCCAGTAAACTCCTATATGTGGCAGATTTATAGTGCCACAGAATTAACACCCCTGAGAACAGCCTTCAACTAATGTCTCTTGGTTGTAGGGGTGTGAGTACCTCAGCTCCCTTTCCCCTCATATGGAATAAATCTTGAGACCTGTATTTTATACCATTCACCAGAGCTGCCTTATGGGATTAATTTCCAATTATCTATTGTGGGTAGATGGCTTGATAATGTACTCCTTACTGGATGCCTTCCCTTCTCTGAATCACTTTTCCACTCTCCTGCTTAAACATTTTATTTTATTTATTTAAATATTTATTTGTTTTAGAGAGAGAGTGAGCAGGGGGTGGGAGGGGCCGAGGGGGAGAATCTCAAGTTGACTCCCCGCTGAGCATGGAACCCCATGTGGGGCTCATTGTGGAGCTCATTGCAGGGCTAGATGTGGGGCTTGGCAGGAGGCTCTATCCTACGGCCCTGACCCTGAGATCATGACTGGAGCCAAAATCAAGAGTTGGTTCCTCAACTAACTGCACCATCGAGGTGCCCCTGCTTAAACATTTTAAATGCATAAACTTATTTAGGTCACCCCAGAGCCCTTAACGATAGACACTATTCTTTGCTATTTTTATCATCCCCGTTTTACAAATAGAGAAGTACAGAAAGACCAGGTAGCTTGTCTAGGGTTGCACAGCTAATATACAGCGCCAGGACTTGAACCTAGTTGGTCTGGATGCAGAACCCACACTTTTAACCTTCCACCATCACTTCTCAAGGTGTGGTTCTTGGAGTAGCTTGTTGGGGGTGCAGAACCCTGGGCACCTGGGTGGTTTGGCTTTGGTCATAATGTCGGGGTCTTGGGGTTGAGCCCCACATCGGCTCCCTGGTCATCAGGGAGTCTGCTTCTCCCTCCCCCTCGGCCCCTCCCCACCCCCCTGCTCATGCTCTCTCTCTCTTAAATAAATAAATAAATAATAATCTTAAAAGAAAAAAAGTGCAGAATCCTGGTGCCCCCCCCAGACCTACTGAATCACAATCTGCATTTTAACACAATGTCCAGGTGATTTATATGTATATTACAGTTGGAGAAGGACTGCTGTACCCTATGCCAATTGGACTTTGATGAGTTAAGGGCTTTAGTGGAGCTATGTCTAAGATGCTTTTAGAGCAGAAGTCCAGGAAGACCTGAAGATAATTAAGTAAAATATAATGTACCTTATGGCAAGTCATTGATATATAGGTGCTCAGTAAACACTAAAGTGTGCATGCGCATGTGCGCGCGCACACACACACTACCCACAAACATATCATCATGGTAACATGAGCATGTAGCAGTGACTTCTGAAGGCCTAGCTTCCTCCCCTACCACAACTGCCCCCACAGGTGCCACTAGCCCTCATTCTACATTGGTCATTGGCCATTAGGCATTATTGCTGACAGCCATGTTCTCTCTCACCTTGATGGTTCAGGAAGGAATTTGCAGAGGCATAATTGGCTTGTTTTGTTTTCTTCCCTTCTTTGTTGTCATGGTTACTCAGTTCATTTGCATCTTCAAGCTTCTTTCATATTAACCTGAAAACCACTCAGAGGGTCTCCCACAAGGGGAGGGAAATTCTACTTGAAGGGTGAGGCAGAGTCCTAATTCCCAGGGATCAGGGTGATGGTATTAGATGAAGGCACCTCCAAAGCAGAAACAAATTTTAAGATTCAGCCTGAAATCACAGTTCATCTGGAGACTTCCTCTTCAGTTCTGCAGTTGGAGTTCTGTGTCTTGCATATGTGCATGTCTCAGTGGCAGACATTGTGTCCGAAAGCAGGAAAGAAGTCATTATCGCAATGACTCAGTGCAGAGACTACAGGGAGAAGGCACACTTCCCAAGGCAATCCTATTCTTCCAATGGAGAAAAACGAAGTTTAATTCATTAAGCCTTTATCCCTGATGATGTCAGTCACAAAAGAAACTCAGGGTTCCTTGGCCATCCCTCACTTACTTACCCTAGTCCCTAGATGACTTTGCATTCCTATTTCAGTAATCTGCTATAACCAAACTACTCAAAAACTTAATGGCTTAAAACACCAACCATTTATTATTTCACATGATTCAGTGGGTTGAATGGGCTAAGCTGGATAGTTCTTCTGCTCATGATGTCAGCTGAGACAGCAGTCATCTGAGGGCTTGGTTACACTAGAACATCCAACTTGGCTTGCTGATATGGCTGGCAGTTAATGCAGGCTTTTGGCAGAAAACTCCAGGGGACAGTTGACCAGAGTTCCTTGGTTGCCTTCCATGTAGCCATGTAGCCTGTCCATATGGCTTGGACTTCTCACAGAATGGTAGCTGAGTCCCAGAAGGGAGTAAGTAGTCCAAGGGTCAAGGGACAGCACTGATATTCAGGGGGAGGAGAAATAGGCTCTCTACCTCTTGATGAGCATACAGGGAAGACAGGATTTGGGGGAATCCTTGGAGACAAGCTTACAGACCCCTCTTCCTGACCTTTTTGTCCACCTTTCCCCAACTCCTTAAACTTTTCTACTGCACCCTCTGGAATTCTTGTTTAGTCATCAACAAGATTCCTTCTATTATAAATCTCTTCTCTGAATGTTTCTTTTACCTTCTTGCTCTACACGAAACCTGACTTTCCCTTGAGGACATAGCTTTTCCTGCCACCCTCTCAGATGGTGGCTCTATTCTCTCCTGTGTTCCTCATATCCCAAACTGGAGGGTGGGATAGGTACCTTTCCTTTCTATTTATTTCTAGTTTCCCAAATCATGTTGTCTTGTTCCTCACTAATACCACCCCGTCCCCATCCTTGAATGTCAAGTCATCAGACTATACCACCCACCACTCTTCCTGGTTACAGTCATCTGCCATCCCTATGTCATTCTCTCTCTCCCCTCTAAAATTGTACTGTTGCTCTAATACTGCTCCTGTCCTGATTCTTGGGGATTTCCATATCATGTCAATAACCTTTCCGGTATTCTGCCTTTCTGTACTTTGACTTTCCTTCTTCCAGTGATTTTGTCTCTCCCCTCCTCAGCCACAAATTCTCATAGCCATATCCTGGAATTTTTTCAACTCCTTCATCTCCTTTATAATCTCTGTTCTCCCAAGGCACCAAGTCCAAGCAGCTGTTTTGATTCTATGAAAAGTAGAGCTGGGACATTAAAAAATTACCCACAATATCCTTAATGCAGAATGGCTTTGGCCAGTTTATTTAAGAGTTGCTTAACAGAGATGAACAACACCCACAAATAGCATGCTCAACACTGGAATGAAGAAACCTCTAAATTCACTGGGACATAGTGTAGGGCACAATGTAATGGGACTCATGCTGCGTTTAGAAGCAAAAAGGCTGGCTTTGAGATCTAGCTTTGTTTCTTGGGTGTTGTGGTTCATTGGGCAATTCACTTAATTCCTGTGAGCATCAGTTTTCTTGTATAAAACTACTATAAGACATTCAGTTGAGTCTGCCTCACAGGATTGCTTTGAAGATTAAATAAAATATATATGTCATATTCATTTATAAATTGTAAAGGACCTTACAGTGATTTATTTATGTAAACTTGTGCCAGAATTTGGTCTGAAGGATGGTGTGATAACCAAAGTCTCAACAATACCTCCATTTTCAGAAGAAATAAAGGTATATTTGAAAGCTTACCGAGGGAGAGTTTGTTGTTGTAAACTGGTTCTGAGAGATTTTGATACTTGTTCCTAATGTCCAGTACTGCCACTTCTGTTCATTTTGGGGAAGCTCATTTTATGACAACTACTCTTAGAGCTCTCTTATAGTTCTTTCAACAAACATTTATTAGGGGTTATTGTATGCCAGGCACTGTGCTAGGTTCTGGGGATAAACTAGATGGGCAAAAATTGACATGGTGCCTACCCTCCTGGAGCTTTTAGCTGGGGTAATCAACAATCTCACAACTGTGACAAAAGCTGAAAAGAAGGGCCTACATTAGGTAGATCTGTTCTGGTCAGAATGTTGAGAAGCTTTCTTTGAGGAGCTCAGATCTGATGGAAAGTAGGAATCAATTAGATTGAGGAGAGGAATATCAATTTCCTATGGTTGCTAAAACAAATCACCACAAACTTAATAGCTTAAAACAACACAAATCTATTATCTATGGTTTGGAGGTCAAAAGTTCTAAAATCAAACTTTTCAGCTAGACTGCATTCCTTCTGGAGGCTGTAGGGGAGAATCCATTTCCTTGCCTTTTCAGCTTCTAGAGGCTACCTCCATTACATTCCTTGGCTCTAGTTCCCTTCCTTCATCTTCAAAGCCAGCAACATAGCATCTTCCAGTCTCTCTCCTCTGTGACCTCTACTGTCATCATCACATCTCCTTCTCTGGCTCTTCCACCTGCCTCTTTCCCTTATAAGGACACTTGTGATTACATTGAACTCACCCAGATAATCCAGGATGTTCTCCTTGTCTGAAGATATTTAGCTTAATCACACCTAAAAGTCCCTTTTGCCATGTAAGTAACATATTCATGGATTCTGGGGATATGACATGAACATATTTGGGGGGCTGATATGCTGTCTACCATAGGAGCATTCTAGGTGGGAGGAACAACATGTACAAAAGCCCTGGGATTGGACAGAGCATCTCAAATAGAAGGGACAGAAATCAGTCATTGTGGCTGGAGCCTAAAAGATATAGAGAGGGTGTGATGTGAAGAGACTGGAGAGATAAGGACTAGACTATATACAACCTTTTAGGCCATGTCAAATAATTTTGCCTTGAGCCCTGAAGCCATGGGAAAACATTGATAGGCTTTAAGCAGGGAAGTTGCCATGCTCATATTTACACTGAAAAGATAATTCTGCTATAGAGTATGGAGAATGAACTGGAAGGGCTAGTAATTGAGGTGAAAAATGATAATGGTTTGTACTAGACACAAATGGAGAGAAGTGGAAGGATGGGAGACATATACAGGAGGAAACTCAACAAGACTTGGTAATGCTTGGTCACAAGGCTTCAGTGAGAGGGAGGAGTGAAGGATGCTAAGAATAGCTAACTGATTTCAACTCTGCATCCTCTGGATGATGGTGGAGTAACTCAGCAAGATAGGGAATAGATCATGAACAAGAATTAGGTTTTTGGGGGACACTTATGCATTTGGTTTGAAATTGCTTGGTTTGGGGTGCCCTTGAGCCATCCACAAGCAGGTGTCATTGGTAGAGGTCTGGAGCTCAGAGGAAAGGTCTAGGCTGGAGAAGAAGTTTGTGGACCATCATCTTATAAATGTCTAAGGTACAGGTATGATGAGATTTTTTTAGGGAGAGTGGGAAGGGGAGATGGTCAAGGGCAAAATATTGAAGATCTCCAAAATCTAATAGCTTGGTAGACGAAGACAAACCTACCCTAGAGATAGAGAACCCATAAAAGTAGGAAAGTAGGAAGAAAAACAGCAGTGTTTTGGTTCATGAAGCCAAGAGAAGTGAAGATTTTAAGTAGGATCCACACCCAGCATGGAGCCCAATGTGGAGCTTGAACCCACGACCCTGAGATCAAGACCTGAGCTGAGATCAAGAGTTGGACACTTGACTGAGCTGCCCAGGGGCCCCCAAAAGTGAAGATTTTAAAAAGTAGTGAGTGGCCTACAGTGATTAAATCTTTTATGAAGTCAAGTTAGAGGAGAATGGAAAAATGTCAATTGGATTTAATATTATCTAGTAAATTCCTCAAAAGTGTAGGACTGCCTAAGCCTATATATATAGATATATTCAGTTCTTGAGATGAAGAAACTGAATTACACTAGAAGAAAATAACTTAACCAAGGTGAAATCACAGAAACCTGAACTGGATGGGACCAATTTCTGAAGTTGGAGTATTTGTAACACCAGGCTGAGCTCATGGCCCTTCTCTTTTCTTCCTCAAGGTCCAAAGGAGTTACAAGAAGTGCAGCCCTCCATACACAGTTGGTGCTAATAAATATTTGTTTATTGGTTACATGAGCAACCAGTACATTTCTTCCTGACATATATTCATCTTGTCTACAGGAATTAGCACTTCTTTGCTAGCACATATATTGCCTCAAGGTCCTGATTCATAAGCAAACAAAACTTCTGTCCTATTCATTGAAGTGTGCTTTTTCTAAACCACAGTCACTTTTATGTTCTCATATGCCTGAGAGATTATTTTCCTATTGTGTGCCCTTGGTCATTTCCTTCTTATTTGCAAAAAAGTTTGGGAATAGTTCTTTGTGTAGATAAAATGAAAAGTATTTTTTTAATGAAAGAAGGTTTTTTCACTTTGGGAAAGATGGCAGATAGAGCACCAGGAGTTTGAGCTCCCAGCCTGGCTTGGAAAATCATCATGAACTAGCTTCCTGCCAGTTGCCTTTTCTTTTTGAAAAATGGGCTCATGGCAAGAAACAACAATTGTTGGAGAGGATGTGGAGAAGGGGGATTCCTCCTATATTGTTGGTGGGAATGCAAGTTGGTACAACCACTCTGGAAAACAGTGTGGAGGTCCCTTAAAAAGTTAAAAATTGAGCTACCCTATGACCCAGCCATTGCACTACTGGGTGTTTACCCCAAAGATACAGACATAGTGAAGAGATGGGCCATATGCACCCCAATGTTCATAGCAGCATTGTCCACAATAGCTAAATCATGGAAGGAGCCGAGATACCCTTCAACAGATGACTGGATTAAGAAGCTGTGGTCCATATATACAATGGAATATTACTCAGCTATCANTATCAAAAAGAACGATTTCTCAACATTTGCTGCAACATGGACGGCACTGGAGGAGATTACGCTAAGTGAAATAAGTCAAGCAGAGAAAGACAATTATCATATGGTTTCTCTCACCTATGGAACATAAGAACTAGGAAGATCGGTAGGGGAAGAAAGGGATGAAGAAGGGGGGGTAATCGGAAGGGGGAATGAAGCACGAGAGACTATGGACTCTGAGAAACAAACTGAGGGCTTCAGAGGGGAGGGGGATGGGGGAATGGGATAGGCTGGTGAAGGGGTAGTAAGGAGGGCACGTATTGCATGGTGCACTGGGTGTTATATACAACTAATGAATCATCGAACTTTACATCAAAAACCAGGGATGTACTCTATGGTGACTAACATAATATAATAAAAAAACATTAAAAAACATGGGCTCATGGCAGTTGCTGCAACTGAATGCAACAAAGAGAAGTTATGAAAAGAAAATGAAGCATTTTCTCTGTGTGTGTGTGTGTGTGTGTGTGTGTGTGAATAATTTGCTACTTTAAGAGTATAGCTGATCTACCAGCATTTTCACTCCTATGCTCTACAGAGCTGCATGAACATATGGACAAGTTGTGTACAAGAATGTTCATAGCAGCACTATTGCCAAGAGCCCCAAACTGACTTAAAAGCTCCCAAAGCTCATTGTAACAGTTAGCTTCTGCTGCATAACAAACAAATCCAAAATTTAGCAGTTAAAACAAGAACCTGCAGGACCTGATTCTGCAGGTCAGCAATTTGGACTGGGTCCATATATGACTGGTTTTTCTGATCTGAGTTAAGCAAAATTAGCAGAGTCTGGCACAAATCAGAGAACTGTCCAGCAGAATGTAAACTCTATACCGGTTGTTGTCACTACATTTTGGGTGGTTTGCTATGCAGCAATAGATAAGTGATACCCCAGCTACCCCAGTTCCTTGTCTTAGAGGACATAGGCAAGTTTGTCAAGTTGCTGGAATAAAAGATGTAGCAATTATTTACCTCCAATTTTCCATTCTCCTTTGCTTAAAGGTAGACTCAGGTTCTTGAACACAGAACAATGGTAGAAACTGCTGAAAATTTCCTTATCAAACTTATTTATAGGCTACTCTAAAATCAAATTATTTTTTAAATGCAGTATCCTGACAATTTATACAAACATGCTGCCATTGAGCTTTATAAAAACCTTTAAAACAGGATTTCTCCATCTCAGTACTATTGGCGTTTTGGACTGTGCATTGAAGGATGTTGAACAGCATTTCTGGTCTCAGCTTACAGATGCCAGTGGCAACCATCCTCCCATTGTGACAACAGAATGTCTCCAGACACTGTCAAATGTGCCCTAGAGGCACAATTGCTTCTGAATGAAAACCACCATTCTATAAAAACTGTTCAGGAAACACCAGCTGGGATGCCACTATGAAAACAGAGAAGGGTGATGATGAATGGGTGACAGTGAAGCAAGTGAAGAGGTAGGGAGAAGAAGGATGGATGTTTATTTGGCCCCAACCGTGCATGTTGCTAATGTCATTAAAGTGTCACAGCAACCTTGTGAAGAGGTAACCATCACCTTGTTGTGTAGACGAGGAACGAGAGGCTTGGGAACATAAGTTAACATTGACTATTACGAGGTGGATCTAGTGATCCAGCCCAGGTCTGTCTGACTCCAATACCCATGTCCTTGCTGCTATGAATCCAGGGCTGCTTCTCACTTAGGCCAGGAAAAGTCAGAGATGTCCAGGAGCAATTGCCCCATGATGGCTGCTGGTCCCAAGGAGGGAATACAGGCTCTTCTCTAATGAGCTCAAAAGTCAGTACCCAAGGTCTGATGAGTGCCTGTGGGAAAGGTGAGACTCAGGAAGGGTTCCAAAGCAGGATTCCACTCATCATCACAGCTTCAGGTCACAGAATCTAATTGAGGCCCAGGTAGACATAGAGGACTGTTAGCAGTTTAGAATAGGAAAAGTGTGAACAATTGAAACCCACCAATAACGCCCACATCCCATTTAACTCTTCAGTTCTCTTTAGAAGATTGTTTGATCTTTAAAAAAAATGATTTAACTTATATTTTAACAGACAATGCATGCACATAGTACAAAGTTTAGAAGATGCAAAAAATAAACAATAAAGAATAAGTTTCCTTCCTATCTTTATCCCCCAGATTCTTATTTCCCATCCCAGAAGACAACCACTCTTATCATTTGTTTTGTATATACTTCCAGAAATACTCTATATATAGTCAAGCAAATATATTTATTTTTTCATAAATGACAGCATAATATACATGTTATTGAGCACCATAACACACACCCCTCTCTCTACAAATATATATGCAATATGTGTAGACAAAGACATAGATGTCTGTATGTCTATCTCTCCATCTTGGAGCACCTTTCATATCGGTACATGAAGATCTGTCTCGTTCTCTTTAATGGTTGCCTAATATTCTACCTTCGGAAAATGGCATAATTTTGTAAACCAGTCTTCTAGTGATGGACATTTACATTGTTTCCACTCTCTTGCTATTACAAGTAAAGCTACAATGAACAGCTCTATACATACTTTCCCTTCATGTGTAAGTATATCTGTTCACTGAGTTTAATTCATAACATATTTCCTCCTCTTGCCTGCAGTTTCAGTACTAAGATCAATATAACTTTGGAAGCAAGAGAAAGAAATAGAGCATCTGAATAAATATCGAGTAAAAATTGATAAATCAAGCCTCAGAAGTAAAAACTGAAAGGCTCCTGATCACACATGGTAAGTTGAATATGATGTCACCTGGTTTCTAAGGCCCCAGATTCCTCATGTAGACACTGCTAAAGCAGGGTGGGACCTCAGATATTCTTTAGTGTGTCCCTTTCTAATGTTTTCGCATTTAAGGCCATTGGGACCCCGAGATGCTTATAAATAGCTCAGTTAGATTGAAATGTCGGTCTTCCAAGTTCCAGTCCTATGCTCTTTCAAATACACAAGCAGAATGTCCTTTCCAACCCTAACATTTTGAAACTGAAAAAAATTACTATTTAAAACCCAAATTGATTGTCTCCACCTCTGCCTTCTAAAGTAGTGCCATAATTCACCACAGTGAACTAAATCTCTCCTTTCTTCATCAGAGGGACTGTGGAGTGAGAGAGGAGGCAAGGATGGTTAGTTCAAAACCTCTGCCAGTTGAGTGTTTGGCCCATTTTGTAACAAAATCTGGAATAACAACGTGCAGAAGTGGCTGCCTACCTGGGTAGAGGTGTAGAGCACTATAAAACCTTGCATCACATGGTGAGGGAGTGGGACCCTCAGGGAGGCCTTGAGATGATGATCCCCAAACTGGGTAAGCAAGGAGTTTTAGAAGACAAGTGGCATGGCTAAGGAACATGGAGGGGTAGCCTAAATATTTTATAAAGATAAAAATGTCTGATAGTCAATTTTGAGTTGTTTGGCTTTGTTGTGATATATACTCAATCCTTAAGTAAAGTCTGCTTTATATACAAATGTCTTCAGTGAATGGTTCTAGGTTTGTTTCTTTAACTCTACCAGGTCAGGGTACTGGGTTGACATGATTCTCTGGTGTGATTCTCTGGTCGTTTTCTCCCTCAAGTTCACGTGAAGGCTGCCATAGCCCTATGCAAACTACTCCATAAAATACTGCAAAATTCAGGGTAGGAAGATGAGGAATGGAGAAAACTGATCTCCTTATAATGGGGAGAAGAATCTTTACCAGGAGACTTGACCTCTCTTTGGCTGGAAGTGACTCTCATTTCTATCCTTAGCCACAAGGTGGATTGAGAAGTGAGTCCCCCATTCCCGCACTGAATGGCTTTAATTCGTTCTTGAAAGCCCTGCCACTAAAGTGGAGTGCTGTTAATTTTTTAAAATTCCATTAATTTTAATGGGAAAATTTATAATATGTTCTGTGCCAATCCCAGATACCCAAATAATTTTCACAGACAAGAAAATATATCAAATGAAGAATGAAAACAAGTTTGTATAGGAAATGAAGCACAATTTGAAAGTACATAAATACAATGTGTACACAAAATGTAATGTGGAAAGAATAGACTCAAGAGGAACTGTGGCCGAGAGGGTGAGAGAGTCATGCTTTGAAAGGTGAATTTTTTTTCTCTACACCCCTTGTTCCACCAGCTTTCCAACTTCGGAAAGAGGGTTCATGGTTATTTTGTACTCTAACTGCATTTAAATATAAAGCTATAGCCTAGTTATTGCCTCTAGGACAAAATAAAAGATAAACAGGAGAATGTTTTGTAATGTGTAAAATTGCACATGCACAAAGACTACAGATACATAGATGATAGTTCCTCATCACTCTCACTTGGTGTCCATATGCAAAGCAGAACATTTGGGGCTCATTCAAGCATGATGCTCAATTCAAATTTGTTCCATATGATCTGCTCCAACGAGTAAATGTGTGTTGAGTAAAATTGGTGAGTGTGACTTAGCCTGAAACTGAAATGATGTCATATCGCTTCTCATGGCATATTTGTTTAGTATGTTTTGGGGGTGAAAAAGTCAATATATTGGGGGGAAAGGGAGTCATTGTTCAAAAAGTGGTATAACTTTTCAAGAGCCATTATGACAAAAAGTCATCAACTGTACAATTGTTATGTGAGTAAATTCTGTACCTGGAAAGGGGGAATGGAATTGTCTCAGTTGGTTTCTCATTTATCATAGTCACCCTTTAAGCCTGGGCACATTGCCAACCCAAACCAAATTAGAGTGAGTATCTTCTCACAGAAAAGGGGGGTGGTTATTGGACAGGCCACTAAGCGTGTCTGCCACAAGGTATCTGTTCCCTTCCATGTTGCTTGGAAATTGTGTGTTATGCAGAGGTAACTGAGGATGGTAATACGACTTATATAATTTTAATTATAAAGTTAATATGTCATTGGTTCTTGGAAATACTACACTGACAAAAAAAAATTACTTCACTGGCAAGTGACTGGTGGCCAGTTGCTGGTGCTGAGTCCTCAGTATCTCAGAGACAGGCAGTAACAGACACCCTCCACACTGCAGAGAATGGAGCACTTGGCACTTGCTTTGAAATCTGAAGATCTGTCTGCAGCATTGTCCCTTTAGCTATCCAAACTGGCATGCCCATTGTGCTTGCCAGGCTTAGTAAAAGCTCCAGTGACCATCTCCTAATGGCATTCATCATGAGTATGACGCATACTCCAAATCACTTTCCAGATGATCATATTTGGAACTTTCTTTTCCTTGGACTCGTTCACTTTGAAATTGAGTTGTTGACTCAGTGACCCTTTACTGAGCATCTGTTGTGGGTTTCGTACTCTTCTTGGTCCTGTGGAAAATTCATAGACAAATCAGACATGACCCTTTCCTCTAAGAGCTTATAGTCTAGTAGAGATGATAAGACATAAATAACAATGGTAAAAGGTATAAAGTAGTATCTATACCATAAAGTGGGTCAGAAGATGTTTCTGTAGAAAAATTAGGAATATTTATCAGTATCCTTAATTTTTTTCATATCTGTGAACTAGTAATTCAAATATATTCAACCTAGGGATCCTTGGCCTCCTAGGAAATCCACACATGAGCTTCAGGTAAATTTCCTAAAAGTGTATGCAAAAGTGTGGTTATATGTTTGCTTACATTATTCTCAGGAGAGGATCGTTAATTTTTTCTAATTATGAAATAAAAGCATTGATGAATTCACTATAGTACTCCCACTTCTAGAAACCTATCTTAAGGAAATACACATGTAGACAAAGATTTATTATTAAGGGTGTTTATTGTAGCATTATGTATTATAGTATAAAATTGGAAACAACCCAGATATTGAACAACTGAGAATTGTTAATTATAGTACATCTGCACAATGAAATTTATGTTCATGTTGAAATAAGACATCAAAAAATTAACAACATGAAAATATGTTCATGATAAAATGTTAAGTAAAAAAATAACTGTATCCATGGTATGCTCTCAATTATGTTTTTTTTAAATCATCAGAAAGGCTAAGGGGATAACATGGGAAAATGTTAACAATGATTATCTCTCTGTGTTGTGGGAATGAATGATGTTTTTCTTTAATCTTTTCCATATTTCTCAACTTTTCTACAACGTGCACAGATCACTTCGCAAATGAGAAAAGAATTAAAGTTATATAAAAACTAGTACAGGTGAAGTGTCATGGCAGTTCTGCAATGAGATCTCTTTTATTGGGGGAAATCAGGGAGGTCTCTTAGAGGACGTGGACTTCAAGTATAGCTTTGAATCATGACCGCAGTCTTGACCTTCTGCAGAGCTAGGAGAGAGAGTTGAAGAATGTCAAGAGTTGAAGGAAGAGAGCTCCATGGAGAAGTTGAGACGTAGTGGTGACCTAATCACTCCCCTGAGAGGTGCTGGAGTAGGGAGGGCTGGCCCACATTCAGGCAGAAGGCCATTTTGGAGTGTGGGCTGACTCCCAGGGCCTCTCAGAGACCCCTGAGATGTGGCCTATACTGTCCAGAGACCCTTCCCATTCTGTGATAGAAAGTTCAATGTGGGGTTACACTGGATAAATTATGGAAGGCAAGGAGTAATCAAAAGTTTGGCAGGTGAACTTTTGGGGAGGGATTAGCCAGAAATTCCGAGAGCGGGATTGTAAGAGTCAGGGAAGAATGGCGAGAAAGCAAAAAATATATATTTCTTTGTGACTTAAATTGTTTTGAAGCCAGATGTCTTAGTGTGAAGCTGTACTGTTTAATCCCTTATATACCCGGAAGAAAACAAAAGCTAGTAACAGATTGATTAATGCCATATGGTGTAAAATTACACTGTATAATGTTTGTTAGTACAATTTACTATTCTACATTAGTTTAACAAAACAATAATTTTTAAGGAACTGCTTGTGCATTTTGACTCATTAATTCATTTGGGGAGTAACACTTAAGAAATTAACTCAAAAAGGGAAACAATAGCTATTTGTATAAAGTAGCCACTTTTTATAACAGAGGAAAAATATTAGAAATTTACTTGCATAAGAGCTCAAGGGTGCTTAAATATATTAAAGAAATGTATCATTGCCACAAAAATCATCAGTTTATGGGTTTGATAGTTATATGGATACATCAATAAATTCAGGTTAGGAAAAAAGATCACAAAACTAGTATGTATAGATTGGTGACATTTTGTTAAAACATATTTGTACAATGTGGGGCCACAGTCTCAGAACACTAGATACTATAAGGTTAAAAGGAGTTGGGGGTCTGTGCTGGATGGTTTAATTTTGACAAGATTCATCCCCATTTCTTTTTATGATCTCCCTTTTACTGAGGGGTTAGAAGCCTAGAAGCTACATCTCCTAGAAACTCTTTTGTCAGCCAGCTTCCAGGATAGAGTCCTCTGATGTGAGGCACCTTTGCAAGATTTGAAAAGCGGGAGAGAAGCTGAGGCCATTAAGACAGCAACAGGAAGGTGTGTGGGCTTCACCAGACAGTAGGTGAGAGATTTTTCAGCAGCTTGCAGGCATTCTCTTGTAAATTACCCAGTTCAGGGAGGCAGGCAGCTGAGACCATTAATGGCAGCTTTCTATAATTCCTGAAAGTTCCTCATTTCTTAAAAGCTACGGGCAGCTTTTCCTGACCTTCATTCCCGAGCCCCTCCAATGGTTTTGTAAGTATCTAATTTTCTGAATTAAATCTTTTTGTTCTTGGAACACCTAGTTTCTGATTTTCAGACCAAACCCTGACTGCTACAGGGCCTGTATAATTCCTTTGTTTGCTTTCCATGGTAAAGTTGATTCAACAGTTGAAATACATGTTCAACCATTACTTTATGTCCCTGTAGGTTAAACATAGTTTAAATATATATACTATGTATAGTATTCCTACCTGGATGAATTATACAGTACCTCTCACACCCACATTACTATCATTTTTGTAATCTCCAGCATATGCTCCTTACACAAAATGACAGGAGTGGATCAATAGCTGTCATAAAAGTAAGTAAATAAAAAGAAAATCTTACCACTTGTAAATATTTATTGTTTAGCTTGAAATTATAATGATTGTGTGTGTATTTTATAGGAGATTATATGGATCAGTTTACAAATTGTTGTGAAAAATTTCTATTTCTATCAAATGAGTAAATCAAGATTGGGATTATTTATTTATTTGACTAGACATGATCAACAATGCTTTGACAAAAAAACAAAAATATGCCCAGACTCTGTACTAGCATGCATAGTTACCCAAAGAACATAGTTTGTATGCGCATATACATAATTTGTGTGTATATACACATATATCAAATATACATATGTGTGTGATTTTGTTCTTGTAGAGATATGGAAATGTAATTGAAACAATACCCTCTGGCAACTTTAAACACTTCACATCTTTTCCTTTGTTTCCTCAAAACCATTTCATTTTACCAAAGGAAAAACATGAAGCATGGAGTTCAACCAAGCCTGTAACACTGCCCACCAGATGCAAGAGAGTCCTTGCATGGGCTGCTATCTCAAATGGCAACAGGGGTATGGTAGATCATTTGCAAAAGTGGCCACAATAACTCCTGTCCTTTCTGCATGCACCCCCCCCCTTTATAATGTGACTTTGCAAAAATTCCCATCATGATATGGAACCTATTTCTCCATCCCTTGAATCTGGTTTCAGCCATGTGACTTGTTTTAACCAGTGGGTTATTATAAAGCATGATGGAAACAGAGACTTAAGACAAGCTTCTGCACTAGGCTTGTCCTCTTTTGCTGCTCCTGGGAAACCTGAGAACCCTATTATGTGAATAAACTTCAGCTGGCCTGCTGAAGATGTGTAGCCCAATTATCCACATTGTCCCAACCAATAGCCAGCACTGACCATCAGACATGTGAGCGAGGCCACCCTAGACTGACCAGACTCTGAATCTTCCAGCTAACTGTAGTTGTATGCATAATTCAGGTGAGACCACTGGAAGAGCTGTCCAGCTGATCCCGGGCCAAATTGCTGACCCATGGAATCATAAGCTAACAAGTGATTATTGTTTTAAGCTGTTAAATTTTGGAATGGTAAGAATTAGGCAGGTATAAAGTTATGAGCCTGGCTTAGAACTGGAGCCCTTATTCCCTGCCTTCGTTCTACCAAGTAAAATAAAAACAAAAACAAAAAACCATGATGAAGGTAGCCACCTACATAAATTTATGACCTCTGCCTTAGAGGAAGGCAAACAAGACAAGCAATGTTGAAGATTCTTTTTCTTTCCATTCTAATTAGAAAATTCTGACAAATGAGTAGCTCATCACCCAGTTACCATCAAAACTCAATGAAGTGAAAATGATTTTGATTCGTTGAGAAATTTAAGGAAATTGAAATGAACCGGAGTCTGCATGCTTTCTTCATCAAGACCACCACAGTTTTGCCTGAGAACAGTCCATCAATCTGCCTTGCCATAAACTTTTAGAACTCACCCCCCACCACACTCCCCCTATATTCTTCAAGTTTAGCTATCCTTGGATCCATGATAGGCCAGGAACATCATTTTGTCTTGTTCACTAAGTTCTGTTTCTCTGCCAGTGATAAATAAACTAGAGACAGAAGAGAAGCACACCCCATGGGAATATTCTCTCCCCAAATAATCTCTCTCACCTATCACATAGCTTTTCCCACTGGCTCATCTTGATAATTATATGGCCAAAGATTCAAAAAAGTCTCTCTTCTACAACCCAGTGATCACTTTCTTGGAGTAAGCACAGTGGTCTTCCCAAGTGGAATGAGTCATCTTGTGTCATTCAAAAAGGGGAGGGGACCATGCCAGGTGCCAGGTGGGAGGAAGGAGGGCAGGGTTAACTTCCACGTGCACTGACTTTGCCCCATTCTCACATGGTCACCAGTGAGAATGTGAGACCATGTGAGACCATGTGAGAATCATGGTCAAGGTCGATACTCATATTCCATTTTTTCTCTTCTCCTAAGACTCACTCATTTTCCTGGTCTTCTAGAAAGCAGGAACCTAAGGTTTTGTTCTGAATACTGCGGAGTTGTCTAGTACTGGCCCAACCCCAAAGGTGAGAGTGAAGACTCCTTCGGTAGTTCCTAAAGGCTGAGAGCTGGCTCGGGGTCGTGTTTCAAAGCAGACCAGCCACTTAACGGTGCCCTCAAAGTAGCTATACTCAAAATCTATTTCTTCTCACCCTACCACTCCATCAGGTACATTGATAAGGTCACCTACATACCAAATTGTCTTTGGAGATATAGATTAAGGAATGAATGAAATGTAAACAGGCATTGGGTGGATTTACTTCAAGATATTCATCTCTTTGGAAGTATATAGCAATACAGGCCTACCTCAAGAAGGAAGAAAAATCTCAAGTACACAACCTAACCTTACACTTAAAGGAGCTAGAAAAGGAATAGCAGATGAAGCCTAAAGGCAGCAAAAGGGATATAATAAAAATATTAGAGCATAAATAAATGATATAGAAACAAACAAGCAACCCCAGCAGAACAGATCAATGAAAGTAGGAGCTGGTTCTTTGAAAAATTAATAAAATTGACAAACCCCTAGCCAGACTTATCAAAAAGAGAAAGGAACCAAATAAGTAAAATCACGAATGAGAAAGGAGAGATCACAACCAACACCACACAAATACAAACAGTTAGAATATTATGAAAAATTATATGCCAACAAATTGGGCAATCTGGAAGAAATGGATAAATTCCTAGAAACACCAAAACTAAAATAGGAAGAAATAGAAAATTTGAACAGACCAATAACCAGCAAAGAAATTGAAGCAGTAATCAAAAATCTCCCAATGAACAAAAATCCAGGGCCAGATGGCTTCCTAGGGGAATTCTACCAAACATTTAAAGAAGAGTTAATACCTATTCTTCTCAAACTCTTACAAAAAATAGAGATGGAAGGAAAACTTCCAAACTCATTCTACAAGGTCAGCATTACCTTGATCCCAAAACCAAAGACCCCACTAAAAAGGATTACAGGCCACTATCCCTGATGAACATGGGTGCAAGAATTCTCAACAAGATACTAGCGTATCAAATGCAACACTACATTAAAAGAATTATTCACCACAATCAAGTGGGATTTATTCCTGGGCTGCCAGGGTGATTCAATATTCACAAGTCAATCAATGTGATATACCACATTAATAAAAGAAAGGATAAGAACCATATGATCCTCTCAACAGATGCGGAAAAAGCATTTGACAAAGTACAGCATCGATTCTTGATAAAAACCCTCAACAAAGTAGGGATAGAAGGAACNGATAAGAACCATATGATCCTCTCAACAGATGTGGAAAAAGCATTTGACAAAGTACAGCATCGATTCTTGATAAAAACCCTCAACAAAGTAGGGATAGAAGGAACATAACTTAACATCATAAAGGCCATATATGAAAGACCCACAGCTAATATTCTCAATGGGGAAAAACTGAGAGCTTTTCCTCTACTGTCAGGAACAAGACAGGGATGTCCACTCTCACCATTGTTATTTAACATAGTACTAGAAGTCCTAGCCTCAGCAATCAGACAACAAAAAGAAATACAACACATCCAAATCTTCAAAGGAGAAGTCAAACTTTCACGATTCACACATGACATCATGTAGGAAACCTGAAAGACTCCACAAAAAATTGCTACAACTGATACACAAATTCAGTAAAATTGAAGGATACAAAATCAACGTACAGAAATCTGTTGCATTTCTGCACACCAATAACGAGGCAGAAGAAAGAGAAATCAAGGAACTGAGTCCATTTACATTTCTACCAAAAACCATAAGATACCTAGGAATAAACCTAACCAAAGAAGTAAAAGATCTGTACTCTGAAAACTATAGAACACATATGAAAGAAATTGAACATAACACAATGAAATGGAAAAACATTTCATGCTCATGGATTGAAGAACAAATATTGTTAAAATGTCTGTACTACTTAAGGCAATCTACACATTTAATGTGGTCTCTATCAAAATACCACCAGAATTTTTTACAGAGCTGGAACAAATAATCTAAAATTTGTATGGAACTACGAAAGACCCCAAATAGCCAAAGCAATCTTGAAAAAGAAAGCAAAGCTGGAAGCATCACAATTCTGGACTTCAAGCTATATTACAAAGCTATAGTCATCAAGACAGTATGCTACTGGCACAAAAACAGACACACAGATCAATGGAACAGAATAGAGAATCCAGAAATGGACCTACAACTATGTGGTCAACTAATCTTCAAAAAAGCAAGAAAGACTATCCAATGGAAAAAAGGCAGTCTCTTCAGCAAATGGTGTTGGGAAAACTGGAGAGCAATGTGCTGAAGAATGAACCTGGACCACTTTCTTATACCATACACAAAAATAAATTCAAAATGGATGAAAGACCTAAATGTGAGACAGGAGTCCATCAAAATCCTAGAGGGGGACACAGGCAGCAACCTCTTTGACATCAGTCTTAGCAAATTCTTAGTAGTCATGTTTCTGGAGGTAAGGGAAACAAAAGCAAAAATGAGCTATTGGGACTTCATCAAGATATAAGGTTTCTATCCAGCAAAGGAAACAATCAACAAAACTAAAAGGCAACCTATGGAATGAGAGAAGATATTTGCAAATGACATATCTGATAAAGGGTTAATATCCAAAATCTATAAAGAATTTATTAAACTCAACACCCCCCCAAAAAAATAATCCAGTTAAGAAATGGGCAGAAGACATGAATAGACATTTTTCCAAAGAAGACATCAAGATGGCCAACAGACACATGAGAAGATGCTCAACATGACTCATCATCAGGGAAATGCAAATCAAAACTACGATGAGATACAACCTCACAACTGTCAGAATGACTAAAATTAACACGGGAAACAACAGATGTTGGCGAGGATGCGGAGAAAGGGGAAACCTCTAACGCTAGTGGTGGGAATGCAAACTGGTGCAGCCACTCTGGAAAACACTATGAAGGTTCCTCAAAAAGTTGAAAACAGAGCTACCCTATGACCGAGCAATTGCACCACTAGGTATTTACCCAAAGGATACAAAAACAGTGATTCGAAGGGGCACATGCATCCCGATGTTTATCGCAGCATTATCAACAGTAGCCAAACTATGGAGAGAGCCCACATGTCCCTCAACTGATGAATGGATAAAGAAGAGGTGGTATATCTCTACAATGGAATAGTACTCAGCCATCAAAAAGAATGAAATCCTGCCATTTTCAATGACATGGATGGAGCTAGAGTATACTATGCTAAACAAAATAAGTCAGTGAGAGAAAGACAAATACCATACGACTTCACCCGTATGTGGAATTTGAGAAGCAAATCAGCTGAACATAAAGGAAGGGAAAAAAAGAGAGAGGGAGGCAAACCATAAGAGACTCTTAACAATAGAGAACAAGCTGAGGATTGCTGGAGGGGAGGTGGGCAGGGGATGGGTTGAGTGGGTGGTGGGGATTAAGGAGGGCACTTGCTGTAATGAGCGCTGGGTGTTATATGCAAGTAATGAATCACTAAATTCTACTCCTGAAACCAGTATTACACTATATGTTAACTAACTAGAATTTAAATAAAAACTTGAAACATTGAAAAAAAGACATTCATCTTTTTAAGGATTCGCCTCCCAAAGGAACTTCACAATGTATTAAGTAGCTGGAGACAAAGTTGGGAATGAGCTTGGGCAGTGATGAAATGGAAAATGGAAATATATTGCCTGTGACATTGCTTGTATTCTTGCCTGGAATTCTGATCTAGCTCTTGTATAAATATTTAATTCTTACTACGCTAGTATTTTTTTCTCCTAAGGAAACTGTGGGTTCCTTGAGGTTAGCAAACTCAGTTTTTTGCTTCTCTGAATCCTTCATATTGCTGAGCACAGTGTAAGCTAGATGGTAAGCTCTGTAAAGACAGGTCATATGGCTGTCTTGTTTACAGTAGTATCTTTAGTACCTAGTAGAGTGTCTGGCACATAGTAGGTACTCAATAAATATTGAATGAATGGGTGAATAAATGTGGCATCAAATACATTATAACAGCTGTTGAATTAAAGAGTGAGCTGCTGAATAAATGTATGAGAATGTATAAAGTCTTGAAATCTGGCCCTGGTACATTTGTAAAAGCCCAGGGTTATGAATACGATTGGAATACAGCCCACAGGAAAACGGCTCCTAATATCATACCTCTGTTTTCATCTCTCATTTACAGAGGCAGATGATTTCTGCTACCTTGATTTTCACTGCTTACTGAGTCTGATTTACTTGGTTATTAAAAATGGCTTCATTCATTTTCAATTCATTTCACTCCTTTGCTCAGCTCTGCTTTAGGGTTTCGTTTCCCACTAATGGGGCTTGCTGTCTCTCGGCTCAATGTGACACTACTCTGAAGACCTTGGAACGGTTTCCATGGTTACTTCTTCTGGAATTCTCCCTTTGGAAACCTTGTGTTCTTTCCTTACCTTTAACTTTCATCTCAGAAATTTAAATACACACCTTAGGGTTCTCGAGAGTGTTAACATTCTCCCTAGAAACACTTCAAACCACGGAGGGAAAAAAAAATCAAGGACTTCACATTCCTTTTCTTCTGTTATATGTGGAATGGGGCTGTATGATTTGATGCCGAAACCCCTGAAGCCCAGAGATCCAGAGATTTAAAAAAAAAAAAAAAAGACAAAATGATTTCCCAGGTTGCCGAAGCCGTGGTCTCCTTATTCCAATTGGATTCATACCAGAAAAATGAGCATTGCCACCATCACCAAAGCCTTTTCTTTCTTCTTTTCTTTTTCTTCTTTTTAGAAATGAGTCTCCATGCTGAACTTACTGCTGATGTGTTTGTCCTTGCAGTGCCTTAAATGTGTTAGTGAAGAAAAGAGGAAGGCTAGCGGAGACTGGGAGGAACTTCAAAAACGAAACAGATTGCTAAATGAAATTTTACTTTCTAAAACCTTCCACCCTTTCTTCTTTGGGGATTATTGGCTAAGATCTAAATCACAAGAGATGTCTAGGGAATCAAGTTCTGAAACAGACTCATGTTGGGTACACCTGGGATACACCTGTGGATCCCAATGGACTTAAAATAAATTTACAAGCTATACAGTCAGTAATACAGAAACCACCTCCCCCCCCCGCCCCCGGCGAGCACCTCCTCTTTTATGGCTCCCTTCCCCTCTGCCTGTCTTTCCAGTATTGTCTCTCTGCCTTCACTTCTGCCTTGCAAGCCCTTATTCTTCAAACAGTTTCCGGCAAAGTCTCTTTCCAGCTTCCAAAGGCCCGGACATCAAAACGAGAAGAAGCCTATCCTGGCTCTTTCCCATGCAGTTCAGTGTGCTTCAGATCGCATGCTCCTTGTGTTTGTACCCCAGAGGTGTGCTTGGCTCTGGGAAGAGCAGAAGGCAGCCAGGCCTTGTCCCCAGACTTCTTGCTTCTATCTAAAATGTGGGAGGTTTCACTTGAACCCCTTGTGAAGTTTTCTGCCTTCACAGATCTCCACATTGTGATCAGCCCTCATCTGGGGCCTGTCTGGGACCACGAGCCCCTCCCTGGTCCATGTGGGAGCCCCAAGAGTGGCAGCGACAGCAATGGATTTGGAATCTGGTAGCGTTCTGATAGGCGTTACATAAGTGTAGTTGCTAAAAGTGCCAATTCCGGAGCCAGACAATGTGGGTTCCCGTCTGTGCATCACCACTCACTAGCTAGGTCATCTTGGGCATGTTACTCAGCCTCTTTGTGTCTTTGTTTCCTCCTCTGTGAAATGGGGATGATGAGCATCATGCTGCCTAGCTGTCCTGAGTGTCAACTTCGTTAACCAAGTAAAATACTTAGAATAACGTGTAGCACACAGTAAGCACCCCAAAAGTTTTGTCTGTTATCGTTTTCCACATCAAGCCTTCTTTTCTTAGTGGGGCAAGTGCTGGCTCAAGTCCTGGTTCTGTCACTTTGGGTCAGTGTAATCTTAGAACACCTCACATAACCTGTATGAGCCTCAGTTTGCCAGGATAGTTAGGAAGGCTAAACAGCTTATTGGACATGCAAGCCCCTGAAAATAATAATGATTTGTTTGCCTTCTTGCTCTTTATGATCAGGCCTGGGGGATAATTGACATCTCTTCTTTCTCTCTGGTATTTTCTCTCATATTTTTCTCTTTCCTTCATTCTTTGATTCCCATTCCCTTTTTCTGACACTCAGTTCCTGATGTTCCTATCTCCTGCTTAATCTCCTATATCTCTCATTTTGCCAGATCACTTTGCCATCTCATTTCACCAAGCATGGGAAAAAATGAGGGCCTGAGTAACCCTTAAAAACCTTTTTCTAACTTCCACCTTCCAGGCCCTCCTTTGCTGGAGATAGAGTGGCTGAAGGAAGGAACCCAGAAGGTCTCTTCTTTCTGGGGCCCAGATAACTCCAGCTAGGCCACGATCAGTGAAGACCCAGTCTAAGGATCCTCTCTCCTCTCTGCTCACTGGCCCCCATCCTGCTCAGACTAGCCCACTAACTGCCACCTTAGGGGCTGCCACTGAGCCTGCCTATGGTTTGGGGCTATCACAGCAGCTCTGGTCCCCTTCCCTTCTATTTCCACCATGCACACCCACACCTGATGCTGCCGCCTGGGAAGAACAGCTATTCTCTTCCCTCCTGTATCAGTTAGCTTTTGCTTCCTAACAAACCACCCCCAAATGTTGTGACTTAAAACAACAAGCTATTTACTTAGCTTACAAGGTTGGTAGTTTGGGCTGGGCTCAGCTGGGTGGTTCTACTGCTCTCTCAATAGGATTCACTTACGGGCCTGCATTCCGCTGTCACCCACACACGTGGTTCTGCTTCTGAGGATTAACCAGCTGTAGGCTGGGATGAGGTGGGAAACTGGATCATATGCTCCTGATCATTCATTGGGCTAGCCCAGGCTTCTTCATATGGAGAAGTAAGTGTAAAAGAAAGAAATCCCCAATATTTGAATATTTTACAAGTCTCTGCTTTTGTCACAATCACATTATTCCTTTGGCCAAAGCAAGTCACATGGCCAACCTCAAAGTCAGGATGGGAGGTGACTGTCCAAGGGCTGGATTCAGAGGCATAAGAAAAAAAATTGGGGGCCATTACTCTAGCAATCACCACATCTCCTGAGAATGTAGTGCATGGCAACTAGATCCAAAGTCCCCTTCACACATTTTTCCCATAGGGCCTGAGAGCCCTCATGAAAATAAGAACATCTGGTGTAACATCTGAGAATTCACAAATTGGATATGAACATCGGTTCCTCAAAATATTATGTTAACCCTTTATTGGATTGCCTTCAAATATAAGCATATGCTTCTTTAAGATAATCCAGGCTTTGAAAACACCTACATTAGCAGGGGCTCTTAACTCCTTTTTTTGGAGGTAGGAGAGTAGTTACAAACTCCTTTCAGAAGCCAATGAAAGCTTTAAACCTTCTCCCCAGAGAAATTCACATTTACACATAGACATAGAACGTTGCTTATAATTTCATGGGATTCACAAATTCCCCAAAGGCAAACCCCAAGTTGAGGAACCTTTCATCACAGGGAGAATATATACTTTTGTAAAAGAATTCCTCCGAACCCAAAAGGATTCGCCACGGACTTGTTTATTTAAAGGAAATCTTATTGTTTAAAGTGATTTATAAGCAACGACTACCTCAGGTTTATGCAGAACGCTTCCTGAAACATTACTCAATTTAGTTAGCTTGCTCTTCAATGCAGGAAAAATTCAAGTTCCACCCAACTTTTCAAGAGTGGCATTAATTAAAGGCCAGATGGGTTCATTTAGATGTGCTCCTCTGTCTGTTCAGGTTGATTCTAATAGACCTTACATACATAATGGCACTATGTTGGAGAATGTGGCAAGCCCAGTGAAAATTTATGGGCCATTACGAACATTTGTGAACAGATTATCTGTGTATTAAAATCATTCTCTTGTAATTATTTTCTAAAATCCAAGTTCTAAAGTCTAAAGATTTTTTCATATCATTTCAGGATGCTTTTGGTTGTGAGTGACCTATGACTCAGCTAAAATGGGCTTAAACAATCAGATACGTTTGCTGTAGGGTTGATGGAGTCAGTGACCAATGACATGGTGCCTCTAGTTTTACTTCTATAATATTCTCTCGTATTTCCCTCATGGTTCCAAGAGGACTGTGGTAATTCTGGGTGTCACACACGGGTGACAATGTCCTGATGCAGAAGCAAAAAAGACCCCTTTGTATAAGCAAGGAAAACCTTGCCAGAGACCTGCATTGGGCATTCGCTAGATCTCATCGGCCAGCACCTAACCTGACAATGTCTGAACTGGTCACTTGCAAGGGAAATGCTAGTGCCCTGATTGACTTAGACCAAAAAATATTTCTCCTTTGGTCTTGGCCTCCTCTGAAAGACATGGCTTCTTCTCGAATGATAAAAAGAAAAAAGAAAAGAAAAAAAATGTGTTCTTGGTAAGAAGAAGAAGAGGATCAAACGGCCATTGGCTTGGCAGTCCACAGTGCCAGCTGCACTGCTCTTTTCCGTAATACTCATTTTGAAAGGGTAGCCTTACTCCTTTTATGGAGCGGGAGAGAAGGAAATGCTTTTGCTAACGTAAGTCATGGGAGAAGGGACTTCTGAGATACCACGAAGGCTGCCTACGGAACAGTTGGCAAAGAAGCTGATGGTGGCCAGAGAGGGGGAAACAAAGAATAATGGCTCAAACGAGGGACTTGAGCAAAAGACAGTTTGTAGAAGAGGGTAGTAATATAGGCTGGGAGGAAGGGTGAATGTACTGCAGAAAAGAGCCTTAGCAAGAAGCATAAGGATTAAATAAGAACATGATTATAGAGGAAGAGAATGGCAAGTGTCTCACATGTTGTATTCAGCAAAATGGCAGAAGAAGGCTTGGAAGGGGAGAGGGGATAGTGAAGGGGCAAGAGAGCAGGGCCCAAGTATGGAGCAGCAACTCTGTGCCTGGCATGGGTTGCCTGCTTAGAGCAGATGCTGTGATGCTCTGCTTATGGTCCACGGTCCTTTCAGGATGCTCTGGCCTACTTCTAACTGCCAGTGTCTGCGTGTACATGCCCGAGGGCTCACTCCTGTCCCCTCCTGTCCCCATGACTGTGGAAAGATGGGGGAATTAACACCCTCCTGGAGTAGCCCTCAACTAATGACTCTCAAGAATTGCTATGTAAATACCATAGTTCTGGGGCGCCTGCCTTCAGCTCCGGTCATGATCCCAGGGTCCTGGGATCGAGCCCTGCGTGGGGCTCCCTGCTCAGCGGGGAGTCTGCTTCTCCCTCTGCCTCTGCCTACTCCCCCTCCCCCTACTCAGCTCACACATGGTGTGCTCTCTCTCTTTCTCAAATAATTAAAATCTTTAAACAAATAAAATAAATTAAAAAATTAAAAAAAAATACCCAGTCCCCTCAACCTTTGTTTGGAATAATTCTGAGCTGAGGGCTTTACACTGTTTCCCAGAGTTTTCCTGCAGGCTGAGGTTCCTGTTGTCCACCACGGCAGCCAGGTTAACAATGCTCCCTTTATTGGCGGCCCCTCTCTCTGCTTCACTTCTCCTGCCTCCCTACCAGTCTTGTCTGCACTTCCCAAATAAACTAGTTGTGCTCGAAGCCTGGTATCACGGTCTGCTCTATACACATTGTCTTGTCCAATCACTACAACACCCCCCAGGGTGGTCGGTATTATGAGCCCCCCCCCGGTGATAGATGAGGTAACAGATTCAGGCAGGTTGAGTGATCTTCCCAAGTTTGTTCAGCTGATAATGACACAGCCCAGATTGAAATCTGCGTCTGTCTGGTGCAAGCCCATGCTCTTTCCCTAGTAACAATTGGTATCTTAGTAATTTTGAACATGACACAAATGCAAAGACTGGAGGGCCTGGGTAAAGCCAAGGATTATGGGGCTGCTGCACCACACGTCCACAACCTGCCCTAGGTGGCAGCTGGTCGCTTTCAGATTTCCAATGATCAGCCCTTTCCAGGCTAAAACTCGAAAAGCTGATGCAACATACCTGCTCGTGAGCATGGTGAAATGAAGTGGATCAAAGATCGTAATCATCCACGGTGAATCAGGGAATCCATAGAAAACATGGACACTGGCTTCATAGTACAGCCCAAACCAGAACTGATAGGAGAACTCAAGGTCTGACTGACCATTGCCTCGAGCTCTGACTATGTGGAAGAATTTTACAGGCAAGAACTTGACAAGCGACAGAATTCATACACAGCTGAGCTATTGAGACTAATGATGGACAGGTTAGGAGATGGATTTTAGAGCCAGACATGCCTGGACTAGAATCTTATTCTACCAATTTCTCAGTTTCCAGCACGCTAGCAGCTTCCTACCTCAAGAGCCTGCGTCTCCATTTGTTTCCTGTGAGCATTCTCTGCCACGAGTAGGTGCAACCCAGAGTTGTGGGTGAGTTGCCATCCATGGGGGAAGCCGCAACGAATGAGGAATAGGAATCAGTACAAACGCTGCAACCTCTCTGTCTCCTAAGGGGATGATTCTGAGGCATGTTCCACATAGTTTATCAGAGGATCCCCAGCAGAGTTGAGCCTCAGTTGCCCAGAGCTGTAACCCATTCATTAATGAGCTCATTTATTGAGTTTTTATCCTTTCCCCATGTCACTATTGCCAAGTTGCTTAATTTTCTTAAGGCTGTGAAATCAGGATCACATCTTCATCATTGGGTTGTTACGAAGATTAAACGAGCTCCTGTGGCACTGGGTGTTATACGTAACTGATGAATCACTAAATTCTACCCCTGAAACCAATATTACACTATATGTTAACTAACTGGGGTTTAAATAAAAACTTGAGGCTACAAAAAAATAGAGTTGTAAATATAAAAACAAATGAATGTGTGACACCTGGCTGACTCGGTGAAGCTTGCGACTCTTGATCTCAGGGTTGTGAGTTCAAGCCCCACCCTGGGCATGGAGCCTACTTAATTAAAAACATTAAAAAAATAAAGGAGCTCCTATGTATAGAGTGGTCTCTACATAATAAATTTCAATAAGAACATGGTGGGTGTTAAATTATGAATCCCTTCTTTTCAGCCTTTAGACTCCATCCCTGCAGATCCAGTTCCTCCACTAGGTGGCAGAATATCAACATTCATCATCCATGGAAGGCATGCCTCATAGTAAGTAAAAGAAGTAAGCTACAGACCCCGAGGGACTAGGGTCAGTGTGACATGAGAAGGCAAACCTATGATTAAAACCCAGTCCAAATAAAGAAAGCAGTGCCCTGAAATTCCAGCCTCAGTCAGATTGGTGTCTGATTCAAGGCTTTGAAAAGCAGAGGCTGTTGAATGAGTTCCCAAAGCAACGCGGGGAACCTGTATGAGAGAAGAAGGTGGAGTCTGTTTGCAAGAAATTACTGGGTGCTATTTTCCCATGCCTGGGGTAATCCTAAGTCATGGGAGATGACTAGGAGGTGGAGGAATGGCAAGGAGCCAGGGAAAACCAAACAATCACCTGAACAAAGTAGATCTTGATAAGAGTCAGTGTGATCCTCTACTCAGTTTTGGGACAACATCTTTCAGGATCATTTGGTGTTCTTTTTGATGAGATGTTTGCATCACTGGACAAATCATACCAGCTAAGGATGAGTCAACCCCCTGGTGGGAAGATGGGGAGAATAGGGCATTTATCCAGTGGCTTCAGTCCCTCACGGGTCGAGGGTTTACCCTGGGGCATTAACTCCACCATACTTAATAAGGAGTCAGAATGCAGGCATGTGAAGTAAGAAGCTATTGGCATGTTGGAAACTACCATATCTGCTGATAAACTCAGGTGGGTGGGTGAGATACAGCGTGGGGGCCCCAACAGTGACTGCTACAGCACTGCTTCTCGGGTGCCAGTGTACACACACATCACCTGGGGGGCTTGCTAAAAGGCAGATTCTGATCCTGTAGGTCTTGGGTGGCATCTGAGATTATGCATTTTTAACAAGCTCCTGGATGATGCTGATGCTGCTGGTCTGCAAATCACATTTCGAGAAGCAAAGACTACACTGTTCTTTATTTTTTTTAAATAATTTTTTATTATGTTATGTTAGTCACCATACAGTACATCCCTAGTTTTTGATGTAAAGTTCCATGATTCATTACTTGCGTATAACACCCAGCGCTCCATGCAATATGTGCCCTCCTTAATACCCATCACCGGTCTATCCCATTCCCCCACCCCTCTCCCCTCTGAAGCCCTCAGTTTGTTTCCCAGAGTCCATAGTCTCTCGTGGTTCATTCCCCCTCCTGTTTACCCCNAAAACATTGTGATTTTTAAAAATAATACTACAGAAAAGCAAAGTAGGAAGAAATCTTCTGAGCTGGCCAAGTTCCACAGAAGACAAATCCATGTTCTTAAAAGTTTCCCTTCTCCTGAGAGCGAGGGATGATATTGTAGTTTCCTGAGAGGTGGCCTAGAGATTTTTGTTTTTATATAAAGGGAGATAGATATTGGGGGATATTGATTCTAAAAGGTTAAGAAAGACTGCATTGGATGATCTGTGTGACCTCATCCACGTCTAATACCTTTCCACTGAATTTTCTATAAATTTATTGTATTATCATATCATATTGCTGGTTTGTCTGTCTTCCCTACTGGCCTGGAAGCTTCTCTAGCCAAAGATTCATCTCTATCCCTATCACCTACTCTAGTGCCTGGCACACAGTAGATGCTTAGTAAATCCTTGACTGAATGAATGAATGAATGGCTTTCTTCCAGGTCAAAACAAAAAAACAAAAACAACTGTGTCACCATGAAGATGAACCACATACTGGCTTTTTGGAAAGGGTATTTTAAGATATTTTTTTTGCCTATGTGGTACTAACGCCTTTGAAGTTTTATTGTGACAGAATTCTAGCCACATTAAACCCCATGTCCAGTATTTAATAACCCTGTGAATTAATGTGAGCTGCTCCAGAGCAAATACCATTTAGTGA